>NC_072022.1:10163286-10469095 GCF_027791375.1 Indicator indicator | reverse complement strand
TTGGAAGGGACCACAAGGATCAGCCAGTTCCAACCCCCCTGCCATGCCCAGGGACACCTCACACTACAGCAGGCTGGCCAGAGCCTCATCCAGCCTGGCTGCAAACACCTCCAGGGATGGTGTCAGAAAGCCCCTACAAACCCCTTTGCCTTCCTAAGGGAAGGAGGGAGAGAGCCTGATGGGGTAGGAAAGAAATTAACCAGCTGGGATGGAAAGAGGTCTGGAGGCATCAGCTGCCCAAGTGCCTGTTGAAGACCTGCATGTCAAGGGGACTACTACATCCAAAATGCTTCTCTCCTTGGTCACTGGCAAGGGTCAGGGCTGGGCCACCCCCAGCTGAGTGCCAGAGGCTCTCCAGGAAGCCCTCTGCCTTCCCTAAGGGAAGAGAAAGGAGGAAGGGAGAGAGACTGAGGGGCTGGGAAAGAAACTAAGGCAGCTGGGATGGAAAGAAGAACAATGCCATGGGATAGAGACACAGAGACACAAAGCAACATGGAACCCAAGCCCTGAGGGCAAGGATGGCACCACTGGCACCACTGCTGCTGGGGGCAGGCACTGGGCAAGTGCCAGCCTGGGCTCAGCAGCAGATGGGAACCACATTCAGGAGCTGGATTCTGGAGCTGGATTGAGGAAGACAGGGATGGGGCTGGAAGGCAGAAGGGACAGAGTCCTGCTGGGACAGCAGCCAGGGAAGAAGAGGCTTGAGCCTGGGGATCCCTCAGCTTGCTGCTGCAGATGGCCTCCATGGGCTGCAATCCCTTGGTGGGCACTTGAGGCTCAGCTGTGCTGTCTGCTCCTCCCCACAGCTGCCCCCTCTGCCTTCCTGCCCCCCAAGGTGGGGCAGAGCTGTGGCAGTGCCCTTGGTGTGCAGAGCAGCAAGTGTGAGGCAGAGGCTTTGTGCCCCCCAGGCCTTGGCAGGACCTCTGCCCATCAGCTTCTGCCTGCTAGCAGCAGCCCCTGGCTGTGCCAAGCTGCCCTGAGCTTCAGCAAGAGCCTGAGTGAGCAGAGCCTGAGCTGGGCACTCACAGCCCCCAGCAGAAGAGGTGCAGGACAACTTCCCACTTCAGTTTGCATCAGAGGGGACTTTCCCCTTGGTAGGAATCTGTGTTTTCATCAAAGGAAATACGAAGTTGTTCACCACAGCCTTGTTTAACTGCAGATATGGATTAGTTCAGATCAAAACCGCAATAATTTTTTCATGCCTCAAGGTTTGTTTAGATTTTATTGGCTGGATCAGGCTGGCCAGAATTAAGTACATTGTACAGTCAAAATATAAAACCCCAGTCAGCATTCAAGTAAAATCCTCAATGGGGGGGGGGGGGGGGGGGTTGGGGTTTGGTTTGGGGTGCTTTGGTTTTTTCCCTCCCCAACAGCAACTTTTGACTTCCCTAGCAGCAGCTATTAGCTGTTAAAATTTACGACAATAATGAAATGTTTCAGTCAGCCTCACTGGTAGACTGCAGCCTGGGCTGGATGTCCTGTTGGTGCCATGGACAGAGGCATTGAGTGCACCCTCAGCAGGTTTGCTGCTGACACCAAGCTGTGTGGTGTGGCTGACAGCTGGAGGGAAGGGATCCATCCAGAGGGACCTGGACAGGCTGGAGAGGTGAGCACAAGCCAACCTCAGGAGGTTCAACCAGACCAAGTGCAAGGTCCTGCAGCTGGGTCAGGGCAATCCCAAGCACTGATACAGGCTGGGCAGGGACTGGCTGGAGAGCAGCCCTGAGGAGAGGGACTTGGGGGTGCTGGGGGAGGAGAAGTTCAGCAGGAGCCAGCAGTGAGCACTTGCAGCCCAGAGAGCCAAGCAAAGCCTGGGCTGCAGCAGGAGAAGTGTGGGCAGCAGGGCCAGGGAGGGGATTCTCCCCCTCTGCTCCACTCTGTGAGACCACACCTGGAGCTCTGTGTCCAGTGCTGGAGCCTCTGTTCCAGGAAGGATCTGGAGGTGCTGGAAGGTGTCCAGAGAAGGGCCATGAGGATGAGCAGAGGGCTGGAGCTGCTCTGCTCTGGAGACAGCCTGAGAGAGTTGGGGTTGTGCAGTCTGGAGAGGAGAAGGCTCCCAGGAGACCTTCTTGTGGCCTTGAAGGATCTGAAGGGGGCTCCAAGAAAGCTGGGGAGGGACTTTGGAGGATCTCAGGTAGTGACAGCACTGAGGGGAATGGAACAAAGCTGGAAGTGGGGAGATTCAGACTGGACATGAGGAAGAAATTCTTCCCCATGAGAGTGGTGAGAGCCTGGAATGGGTTGTCCAGGGAGGTGGTTGAGGCCCCATCCCTGGAGGTGTTTAAGGCCAGGCTGGATGAGGCTCTGGCCAGCCTGATCTGGTGTGAGGTGTCCCTGCCCATGGCAGGGGGGTTGGAACTGGCTGAGCCTTGTGGTCCCTCCCACTCTCCCTTCCTGTCCACAAAGCCTACTTAAGGGGAACCATTTCCTCTCTCTCTCTCCCCTCCTGCCCCTCACTGCCCAGCAGCCCTCTTGCTGCCCCTGCAGTTGCTGTAACCCTGGGGGGAGCCTGTTCCATGCTGCTCCAGACTCCTAAGGACTGCATCTGCACAGAATCCTTCTTGAATCCAGAGAATCCTTTGCCAGCTGGGCCTGGCTTTGTTGATATTTTTATTTACCCTTTTCCTTTATACCTTTATAACCTTCCTTTTGCTCAAATGCCTTTTAGGTTTTGTTAAACTTACCTTTGACTTCCAAATCGATTCCAGACTGTTTCTTTCTTAGTTTTACCTCTCTCTTCTCCTGCCTAATTTGCTTTCCCCTAGTGGGTGAAAGGGAGAGGGGAGGCAATCTAAATCTCTTCCATTTGGGCTTTTGGAAAGCTTAAACCCCACCAGGGCTGCAGGAGACACTGTGCCAGAGAGTGCTGCTCTACCACAGCTACTTCTGACCTTGATGCAACATCATTATGGGTTGACCTGGAGTTCAGCTGTAGAATTTCCTTCTGCAAGGACCATAAACCTGTTTGTGAGGGAAGAAGATTTGGTTTAGACCCAACCCAACTCATCTTTTCAAACTTGGAAATCTTACATTGAGTTGTTGGGGGAAAAAAAAGAAACAAACAGGGAATTCCAGCTGACCAGTAATTGGGAGGTGGTAGTGGTCGTGAAGTCACCATCCCTGGAGCTCTCAAGCTGGTGGAAGTGGTGTAGTCACCATCCATGGAAGTCTCAAGCTGGTGGAGGTGGTGGAGTCACCATCCCTGGAGGTCTCAAGGTGGTAGAGGTGGTGGAGTCACCATCCCTGGAGGTCTCAAGGTGGTAGAGGTGGTGGAGTCACCATCCCTGGAGGTCTCAAGCTGGTGGAGGTGGTGCAGTCACCATCCCTGGAGGTCTCAAGCTGGTGGAAGTGGTGGAGTCACCATCCCTGAAGATTCATGGATGTGCTGCTGAGGGAGGTGGTTTAGTGGTGGCTAAGAGTAGTGGTGGGGCTGACCTGGGTGAGTGGTTGGACTTGATGATCAAAAAGGTCTCTTCCAACCTCAGCAGTTGTGTGGGGCTGTGCTGGAACCCATCTGGCAGAGTTTCTGCTCCCCAGTGCCAGCCCCACAATCCCCTGGGATGCTGGGGACCCTGCAGCTCCAAGTGTCCTGAGGTGGCTCTAGGAGCTTTCATCACTAACCCAGACCCAAAGTGCTGCAGTTCCCTGCCTCTGAGTGCCTTGAGCTGTTGATGTTAGTGAAACCATCTCTTATATATATATATTTCTGAACCATTAATAAATCATTAAATGCTAATTACCTTGCCTTCTTCTCCTTTCATTTCCCCCTCCCCTTAGAACTGCTCCCCTTGCTGGTCTTTTATTGACATAAATCTTCCCAGCCCACAAACACATTCAGAATAACTGTTCCATAAAGATTGTCATCTAAATCATTTACAGCTAACAAATGCTCTCAGCTATCTCAGCAGACAGCATCTGTTTGTTTAAATGATTTAAGAGGACTCATTAATCTGGCAGGCACAATTACATGAGCAGGCAGTGGCATGGCAGGGATCACAAACTGCTGCTTACAGCCTCAGCAAGCACCAACCAGGAAGGTCCTATCTTGTCCTGTGAAGTATTTATAGATAATTAGAGAAGGGAGAGAATCACAGGGTCAGAGTACATTAGAGGTTGGAAGGGACCTCCAGAGATCATCAGGTCCAACCCCCCTGCCAGAGCAGCATCACCCAGGGGAGTCTGCACAGGAATGCGTCCAGGTGGGGTTGGAAAGGCTCCAGAGAAGGAGACTCCACAACCCCTCTGGGCAGCCTGTTCCAGGGCTCTGGCACCCTCACACCAAACAAGTTTCTCCTCATGTTGAGCTGAAATCTTCTCTGTTCAAGTTTGAACCCATTGGTCCTTGTCCTATCACTGTGCACCACCCAAAAGAGCCTGGCCCCCTCCCCTTGACCCCCACCCCTCAGATGTTGATAGACATTGATCAGATCCCTCTCAGCCTTCTCCTCTCCACACTAAACAGCCCCAGGGCTCTCAGGCTCTCTTCACAGGGAGATGCTCAAGTCCCCTAAGCATCCTCCTGCCTCTCCCTTGGACTCTCCCCAGCAGCTCTCTGTCTCTCTTCAACTGGGGAGCCCCAAACTGGACACAGGATTGCAGCTGTGGTCTCAGCAGGGCAGAGCAGAGGGGCAGCAGAACCTCCCTAGCCCTGCTGGCCACACTTCTCTTGCTGCCCCCCCAGGATCCCATTGGCTCTCTTGGCCACCAGGGCACATTGCTGTCGCATGCAGAACTTGCTGCCCACCAGCACTCCAAGGTCTTTCTCTGTGGAGCTGTTTTCCAGCAGGGCAGCCTCTAACCTGTCCTGCTGCCTGCTGCTATTCCTCCCCAGCTGCAGGACCCTGACCTTGTCCTTATTGACCTTCATGAGGTTTGCCTGCACCCAGCTCTCAGCCTGTCCAGCTCTGGTTGGATGCCAGCACAGCCTGAGGGGTGTCAGCCACCCTCCCTGCCCCCCAGTTTCATATAATCAGCAAACTTGGATCAAAACTAGAAGTGGGGAGATTCAGATTGGATGTTAGGAAGAAATTCTTCCCCATGAGGGTGGTGAGAGACTGGCACAGGTTGCCCAGGGAGGTGGTGGAAGCCTCATGCCTGGAGGTTTTTGCAGCCAGGCTGGATGTGGCTGTGAGCAACCTGCTGTAGTGTGAGGTGTCCCTGCCCATGGCAGGGGGGGTGGGACTGGCTGGTCTTTGAGGTCCCTTCCAGCCCTAACAATTCCATGGTTCCATGATTAATGATGTTGTCTTGGCAGTTGTGGGATGGTGAGCTCTAGGCAAACGTTTGGACTGGATGATCTCAAAGGTCTCTTCCAACCTCAACAGTTCAGGGGTTCATTTCCAAATGCACTACACTTGACTTTGGAGCCTTTGTGGCCTCTCTCTGGTAGTTCCTCCTCTCTCTTGAGCTGGGAAGTCCAGAAAGCATTGTTTCCATAGGGCAGATCTGTTTCTCCCTCCAAAATGCAAATGCACAGCTCCAACTGAGAAGATTCCTTCCACTGGGTAGAAACCAAGGCTCCTTTCTCATCCCCAAGCAGAGGATTTTCTGCTCCTAGAGATCCCAGCTTTAATTACCAGCTGCTGCAAACGATCTCCTTCTGATCATTAGCTGTCAAATCCCCAAGCAGCATCTCTCTTATTGCCCTCAAATCTTCCACCTGCTTCTAATTAGTCAAACTGCCCAACCCTACCTACAGCAAGGCTCTCTGGATCATACACTGCAGCTGCTCAGTGCCTATAACATAAGCCAAGCATATTTTTTTGTTGCTGTTGTTATTAAATGCTACCAACCACTCCTACTACAACTGTGAGTGATGTAGGAGGCCTTGGAAACAAAGCATTTTTGATGAGCTAACAGCAGAGCTTTTGCTAATGGTGATTACTTCTGTCATCCTCACAATCATTCAATGAATGCTCACTAGTGCAAGCTCCTCACTAGCTGAACCTGCCTGAGCTCAGCTCATCAAGATATTATGCAGGATTTGACAAACTGCTGTGACCTCACTCAGCACAGTTCTCATTTTTTGCTTTACCAGTTGGGATTATTTCTTGCAGCTAAGATAAGGATTTGGGATTTTTTCTTTTTCCCCCAGCCTTTTTTTTGTCAGTGTGATGCCACTTCACATTTCAAATACCCAATCTTTGGGGTGTGTATAGAATCATGGAATGGTTTGGGTCAGAAGGGATCATCCACTCTGACCTCCCTGCAGTCAACAGGGACATCCCCAACTAGATCAGGTTGCCCAGGGCCTCATCAAGCCTCACTTTGAACATCTCCAGGGAGGGAGACTCAGCTACCTCCCTGGACAACCTGCTGCAGTGTTTCAGCACCCTCATGGTGCAGAATTTGTTCCTTACATCCAATCTCAATCTGCTCTTCCCTAATTTCAAACCATTGCCCCTCACACCTTATCCCTGCAGGCCTTTGGGAACAGTCCCTCTGCAGCCTTCTTGTAGCCCCCTTGCTATTAGGGCATAGTTCTGCTGGGCAGGCTGCTGTGGGTGCCCCTGATCCAGCAAGGGGGTTGGACTGGATGATCTCCAGAGGTCCTGTTCCCACCAAGCTGGGATTCTCACTGCACTAGTACAAACTACAGCTACCTCAGTTCTTCAGAAGAGGGGAGAATTGTCGTCTATAAACCCCCAGGAAGTGCAGAATTTGGGCTTTAATCAGCCTCTGGGCATCAATCATTGGTGCTGGCTGCAGAACAACTCATCAAAACACCCCATGGGAAAGCCCAGACACAGGGCTCACTGCCTCCATGCTTTCAGCTTTCTGAATTCCTCCCAAACCAACAGAACCTCCCCAAAAAGCTGCTGAGCATGAAGATTACTCTGAGGTGAAACCATTTCCCACCTTTCAGAGCCACTGATTGCAGATAGCAAGACAAAGAGGGGTGCAAAGCAAACAAGCTGATGTCCTGCTGAACCGTGGAGCTACAAGCATGTGTGATTGAAAATGCAATCCATACCCAGCAAAGAATAGAAACTGTAACTTTGAGTCCCATGCATAATTTATTACAACCTTCAGGCATTTTCAACATCTGAAATTAAACAGGAAATGAAATGATTCCCTGAAGGTGTTGGTGTAAGAAAGGCAGTTAAATATAAGCACACAAATTGTTCATGCTGGGGCTGTGCTTATTACTCAGCACATCTCCTGGCCAGCCCCTTGTTGTGTTTCTGAAGATATCAGAGCCTTGCACCTGGGAAAGAACAACCCCGTGGACCAGCACAGGCTGGGGACTGAGCTGTTGGAGAGCAGTGAAGGGGAAAAGGATCTGGCAGTCCTGGTGGCCAGAAGGATGCTCATGAGTCAGCAATGTGCTCTGGTGGCCAAGAAGGCCAAAGGCATCCTAGGGTGGATTAAAGGACTGTGTGAGTAGGTCAAGAGAAGTTCTCCTGCCCCTCTACTCTGCCCTGCTGAGACCACAGCTGGAATATTGTATCCAGCTCTGGGACCCTCAGGGAGCTGCTTGAGAGGGTCCATCCCAGAGTCACAGAGCTGCTGCAGGCAGTGGAACATCTCCTGTGAGTCCAGGCTGAGGCAGCTGGGGCTTGGAGCTTGCAGCAGAGCAGTCTGAGGGCTGCCCTCAGTGCTGGGGATCAAGATGTGCAGGGCTGGAGCCAGGCTCTGCTCAGGGATGGCCAAGGACAGCACAAGGGGCACTGGGGGCAAGCTGGAGCAGAGGAGGTGCCATGGGAACAGAAGGGAAACCTTTGTCCCTGTGAGGGTGCTGGAGGCCTGGAGCAGGCTGCTGAGAGAGGTTGTGGAGTCTCCTTCCATGGAGACTTTCCAACCCCAGCTGGATGTGTTCCTGTGTGCCCTGCCCTGGGTGATGCTGCTGTGGCAGGGGGGTTGGACTGGATGATCTCTGGAGGTCCCTTCCAAGCCCTGACACCCTGTGACTGTGTGATACCTGAAGCCTCCTGTGCCTCAGCTACTTTCACACCTGCAGCACACCCCCAGCCACACCTTAGGGGGCATTCATGGTGTGGCAAATTATTTCTGCTCTCATGTACCTAGAGAAGACACAGAGAGGGCTTCACAGCTGCTGCAGATGAGGTCAGTGCTTGAGCACAGTCCCAACTCTTATTATTTTTGTCTTTAATTAAGTGCAGAAAGTATCACAATATCACACAGTTTCACAGTATATCAGAGGTTGGGAGGGACCTCCAGAGATCATCAGGTCCAACCCCCCTGCCAGAGCAGCATCACCCAGGGCAGTCTGCACAGGAATGCATCCAGGTGGGGTTGGAAAGGCTCCAGAGAAGGAGACTCCACAACCTCCCTGGGCAGCCTGCTCCAGGGCTCTGGCACCCTGTAAATCTTCTATAATTGCACATGGTCCCTTCTCATTGCTCCCTGCCTTAGATAACCCTCAGACTTCTAGGAAATCTGCTCTCAGATCCCAGCCTCAACCAGGAATATTCCTCTTGCAGAAAGAGAAGAGTCAGTGCTCACAGCCTTGGGGTGCCATTGAGAAAGCAATGGCCACAGGCAGAGTTGGGCAGGGGTCTCAGAAGATACCACAGCTCTAGGGACCATAGAATTCTTTTGGCTGCAAAAGACCTTTGAGCTCATGCAGCCCAGCCATTTGCCAGCTCTACCAAGGATGGTGCTGCACCAGGTCTCTCAGCACCATAGAATCAGTCAGGGTTGGAAGGGACCACAAGGATCAGCCAGTTCCAACCCCCTGCCATGGGCAGGGACACCTCACACTACATCAGGCTGGCCAGAGCCTCATCCAGCCTGGCTGCAAACACCTCCAGGGATGGGGCCTCAACTAGCCCAAGGTCAACCCAAATAACACTCACAGCTTTCTTGACTGCCAGCCCTCTCATGCCATCGTACTGCTGCTGGTCTGGAGAAGAAAAGGCTCCAGGAAGACCTTAGAGCAGCCTCCTAGTACTTGAAGTTACAGTAGAGCTGGGGAGGGACTTTTGACAAAGGCTGGGAGTGACAGGATGAATGGTGGTGGCTTCAAACCAGAAGAAGCTGGATTCAGATGAGACATTAGGAAAAAAAAAACTTTTCCCCATGAGGGTGGTGAGGAACTGGAACAGGCTACCCACAGACATTGTGCAGCCTCCAAGCCTGGAAGTATTCAAAGCCAGGTTGGACGAGGCCTTGAGCAACCTGGTTGAGTAGGTGGTGTCCCTGCTCCTGGCAGGGTGTTGGTTCTAGGTTGTCTTCAATGCCTTTGCTATGATTCTACTTGTGTTACTCTACACAATGGGTCTGGTGTAGGCACCTAGGACAGATCTTGCACCCCACTTCCCTATGAAAGGCTCACCTGGGGAGATTAATTTGAGTCCCACCCATCTCAAAGGGAAGACCTGCACTGTCTGAAGGAGAAACAAAACCTGAGATTCAGATGGGAGAAACTTCTCAGTGCTCTGGGAAGAGACTTTAAATCCTTCCTTTATCTGGGGGCTGTGTCCCTCACAAAGCCTCCATTTGTTCTTCCTCGATTGTTTCCTAACTGGTTCAATGATCCTGGGGGGCATCCATTTGTTCTCAAAGCCAGGCATTAATTGAAAGCACCACTGCTAGCAGTCCTACTTGTTTCTCTCTGAAGGTCTTTTAAATGGCATCAGCATCTGCATAGGCCATCAATCTTCCTTCCCTGATACCTTGAGAGCTATCTCTGGCATTACATAAGGGATGCTTCAAGAGCATTTCTTAATACCAAAGATTCAGAGATCTCATTATACCTCTACCTGGAGAGCATCTTCTTGCTGGCTGGGGACACATACTTAAAGTTTCCTGACAAATGTCTCCAGCTTCACTTTTTGTCTGTCATATACACACATCAAAAAACACACACACAAAGCCTCAGATATCCTGGGATGGCTCAGAGTGGAAGGCTCCTCAGAGATCATCTCTTCCAACCTCCCCTCTCAACCAGACTCAGCTGCTCAAGGTCTCATCCAGCCTGGCCTTCAACACCCCCAGCAAGGAGGCAGCCACAGCCTCCCTGGGCAGCCTGTGCCAGACTCTCACCACCCTCCTGCTCAACAACTTCTTCCTCAGCTCCACTCTAACCCTGCTCTGTCTCAGTTTCAAACCATTACCACAGTATCACAGAGGCTGGAAGGGACCTCTAGAGACCATCAGGTCCAACCCCCCTGCTAGAGCAGGATTACCTGGGGAGCCTGCACACATCAAGGTCAGTTTTGAAAGTCTCCAGAGAAGGAGACTCCACAACCCCCCTGGGCAGCTTGCTCCAGTGCTCTGTCACCCTCACTATAAAGAAGTTTCTCCTCATGTTGAGCTGAAATATTTTATGTTCAAGTTGGAACTTGAACATTCCCCCTTGGTCTGTCTCTAGACCCCCTCAGCAAAAGTCCCTCTGCAGCCTTCCTGCAGGATCCCTTCAGGTCCTGGCAGGCAGCTCTGAGGTCCCCCTGGAGCCTTCTCCTCTCCAGGCTGAACACCCCCAGATCCCTCAGCCTGGCCTCACAGCAGAGCTGCTCCAGCCCTTGGAGCATCTTTGTGGCCTCCTCTGGAGTGGCTCCAGCAGCTCTGTGTCCCTCTCATGCTGAGGACACCAGTGCTTGTATTTAGGATGCAAGCATTGGGCTGCTGCATTTCCCCCTGTCACAGAGCTGGCTCTGGCTGGCCTGCACTGGAGAAGAATTCCACCACGTAATGATGGCAGATTTAAATTAACAGTCAAAACCATGCACAGTTGACTTCAGTCAGTGCTGCTTTGCCTGCTCCAGCAACACAGTGCCAGCTTGAGAAATGCCTGTAGATTGAAGTACCTGAGCCATGTCTATGACAACTTACTCCAGAAGTACTGAAAAATGACTCCACCTTACCTCTCCTGTCCCAGGCCCAAAGCTGTTGTTTGTTCAGAGTGAACCAAACCCTCAATTCTTCAAATCTCTGCTGTTTGTCAAACCATAAAACACCAACTCACCACTACAGCTGGAAACACAGAGCTCAGCACAAACCTCCTCTGCCTTTACTCCACACCTCCCAGCTTGTCAAGGGCTCAGCATTAGGCTTCCCTTTCATTTCTGGCTGCATTTGAAGCAATTTAATTAGGCAACACTGAAAGCAGCAGAAAATGCAGAGCCTTTCTTCTTCTCCATTAACTCTCAGGTTCTCCTGCATTAGTGTTAACTGATTACCAATGAGCTGCATTTTACTGTCTCAATCAACCCAGCCAGCTGTAAGCAGCAACATTAGCATCAGATTAATTTGAGCTCATTTAGGGCCAAATTCTGCTTCCCATTACACAATGGGAAACTGAAGAAACACCACAGAAGTTACCTTGAATGTGTCTTGGCAGAATGAAAATGGGGATCCTGCTCTTATTGCCAGGCTGTGAAGTGGCACCACCTGGATGCTTGTTCAGCAGCTGGGAAACACAGAGTGAATTAAAGGCAGTTCTGCAGACAAATGATCATAAATCATACAATGGTAAACTTGGAAGGGACCTCCAGGGATCACCCAGTCCAACCCCCTGCTAAAGCAGGGCACCCACAGCAGCTTGCCCAGCAGCACAATGCCCAGGGGGGGTTGGAAGCTCTCCACACAAGGAGACTCCACAACCTCTCTGGGCAGCCTGCTCCAGGCCTCCAGCACCCTCACACCAAACAACTTTCTCCTCCTCTTCAGATGGAACTTCCTGGGTTCCACTTTGTGCCCACTGCCCCTTGGCCTGTCCCTGGGCACCACTGAGCAGAGTCTGGCCCCAGCCTCTTGCCCCCCACAGCTCCTTTGTCTCTTGCTGAGCATTGCTCAGCTCCCCTCTGGGGCTGCTGTTCTCCAGGCTCTCAGCCCCAGGGCTCTCAATCTTTGCTCCTCACAGAGCTGCTCCAGGCCCCTCAGCAGCTTTGTAGCCTCCCCTGGACTCTCTCCAGCAGTTCCCTGTCCCTCTTGAACTGGGGAGCCCAGAGCTGGAGGCAGTCTCACAGTATATCAGAGGTTGGAAGGGACCTCCAGAGATCATCAGGTCCAACCCCCCTGCCAGAGCAGCATCACCCAGGGCAGTCTGCACAGAAATGCATCCAGGTGGGCTTGGAAAGTCTCCAGAGAAGGAGACTCCACAACCCCTCTGGGCAGCCTGCTCCAGGGCTCTGACACCCTCACACCAAATAAGTTTCTCCTCATATTGACCTGAAGCCTTCTCTGTTCCAGTTTGTCTCCATTGTTCCTTGGCTTATCACTGTGCACCACCCAAAAGATCCTGGCCCCCTCCACTTGACCCCCACCCCTCAGCTATTGATAGACATTGATCAGATCCCTCTCAGCCTTCTCCTCTCCACACTAAACAGCCCCAGGGCTCTCAGGCTCTCTTCACAAGGAGATGCTCAAGTCCCCTAAGCATCCTCCTGCCTCTCCCTTGGACTCTCTCCAGCAGGTCTCTGTCTCTCTTCAACTGGGGAGCCCCAAACTGGACACAGGATTGCAGCTGTGGTCCCATCAGGGCAGAGCAGAGGGGCAGCAGAACCTCCCCAGCCCTGCTGGCCACACTTTCCTTGCTGCCCCCCAGGATCCCATTGTCTCTCTTGGCCACAGGGCACATTGCTGTCCCATGCAGAACTTGCTGCCCACCAGCACTCCAAGGTCTTTCTCCATGGAGCTGTTTTCCAGCAGGGCAGCCTCTAACCTGTCCTGGTGCCTGCTGTAATTCCTACTGTGAGGGATATAATAATGATTTGTGTTAAGGGTATAAACTCATGGTGAGCTAGGATTAAAGATGTAGGAGTTGTACCCCACACAGGGCTCTGCTTGGGCAGAACAGATGGGGAGGAGACCTTTCCTCAACCTGCTCACACTCCTTTTAGTTACCAACTTACCATTGGCCTTCTTGGCCCTGAGGACACATTGCTGGCTCATGGTGAACTTGTTATCCACCAGCACTCCCAGGTCCCTCTCTGCAGAGCTGCTGTCCAGCAGGTCACCCCTCCCTTGCTGTGGTGCAGGAGGCTGTTCCTCCCCATCTGAGGCTCTTCCACAGAGCAGCAGCTGCAGTTTCCTGGCAGTCACTCTGGACAACCATACCTGCACTGAGGATGAGTCTCACAGCATCATCAGCCTTTTATTTTATTTGAAAGTTACCTCTGGCCTTAAGAGAGGGGAGGGTGGGGGTGGAGGGAAAGTCATGCAGCTGTTAGTGTTTGCATTGTCTGAACATTTCCAGTCAGCACCACTTAAAGAAGCATTTTTAGCAGGAGTTGGTTCCCTGCCCAGGAGATGGTGGTGCAGAAATCACACAAATCATTGTCGAGTGCCTGCTTTTGTTCCCGTGAAAGCCCTCTGAATTAAACCCATTGCTGAGTAATGAGGAACCTGCCTCATCATTTCCTTGCTCTTCTGAAGCCCGGTGTCCCTCATCTTCATACTGCCAGCCTCTGCCCTTCAGGTTTTGGGGCCTTTTTCTCTTTTGTTTTGTTTTCTAATCAACTTGCTGGAGGGTTGGGCTGCAGATGGGAAGTGCTCCAAACTGCCATAATTAGTGTGCTGCATTCAGGTGCCTAATGAAAACAAATCTATCAGCAGTTCCATTCCCCCACTCCTGCCTGGGGGATTTCTCAGAGCTGCCTGATTTGGGGTGGGGTGGGTTTACTTTGTTTTGTTGCTGGTTTGATTTTGTTTTGTTATGTTTTCCTAGAATCACAGAGTCAATAAGGTTGGAAAAGACCTTAAGGATCATCAGAGTTTTGGTTGGTTGGGTTGGTTTGGTTTTTTTTTTTGTTTCTTTGTTTCGTTTTGTTGGGTTTTATGTGTGTGGGGGATTTGTTTGTTTTGGTTTGGTTTGGTATTGGGTTTTTTGTTTGGTTTGGGGTTTTCGGTTTGGTTTTTTTTCCATCTGTTTCAGAAAAATCTTTACTTTTCTGATCATGAATTTGGACAAAATAATTACCAGCTGAGGAAAAAAAAAAATCATGAATTCAATATGGGGGGGGGGGGGGGGGCGGGGGGGAAGGGGGGGAGAAGCATTATTAGATTAATTTGTTGTTGATTTGTTCTGTTGATTTCCAAATGCTGATTTTATTTATTTATTATTTATTTATCTATTTATTTATTTATCTAGCTATTTTCTTTTTCTTTCTTTTTCTTTCTTTTTCTTTCTTTCTTTCTGTCTTTTTTCTTTCTTTCTTTTTTCTTTCTTTCTTTCTTTCTTTCTTTGTTTCTTTCTTTATTTGTGTCTTTGTTTGTTTCTTTCTTTCTTTCTTTCTTTCTTTCTTTCTTTCTTTCTTTCTTTCTTTCTGTCTTTCTTTCTGTCTTTCTGTCTTTCTTTCTGTCTTTCTTTCTTTCTGTCTTTCTCTCTTTCTTTCTGTCTTTCTTTCTTTCTTTCTGTCTTTCTTTCTTATTATGCATCCAAAGACAATTATTACTCCTTCAAGGAAGAGAAATCTGCCCATTGTGTGGCTCTCAAAACCAGCAAGGTAGGGATTCAAGCAGCTTCGAAAGCTTCTTTGAAGGGTGTCCTCAGCACACTTCCACAGAATCAATAAGGTTGGAAAAGACCTCAAGGATCATCAAAGCCCAACCTGTCACCCACAAACTCATGACTACTAAACCATGGCACCTGATAAAGATACAGCTTGATGCTACCAGGGCATCTGCTGAGGTCATGGGCAAGATGCAGGCAAGTGGGGCTGGATCAACAAGGCTGGAGGTGCTCATCAAAGGGGACAGAGACACAAATCAGAGAATCACAGGATGTTAGGGGTTGGAAGTGACCTCTAATGCTCATAGGATCACAGAACTGTCAGGGTTGGAAGGGACCTCAAGGCTCAGCCAGTTCCAACCCCCCCTGCCATGGGCAGGGACACCTCACACTACAGCAGGTTGCTCACAGCCACATCCAGCCTGGCTGCAAAAACCTCCAGGCATGAGGCTTCCACCACCTCCCTGGGCAACCTCTGCCAGTCTCTCACCACCCTCATGGGGAAGAACTTCTTCCTAACATCCAATCTGAATCTCCCCATTTCTAGTTTTGCTCCATCCCCCCCAGTCCTATCACTCCCTGACACCCTCCAAAGTCCCTCCCAAGCTTTCTTGGAGCCCCCTTCAGATCCTGCAAGGCCACAAGAAGGTCTCCTGGGAGCCTTCTCCTCTCCAGACTGCACAACCCCAACTCTCTCAGGCTGTCTCCAGAGCAGAGCAGCTCCAGCCCTCTGCTCATCCTCATGGCCCTTCTCTGGACACCTTCCAGCACCTCCAGATCCTTCCTGGAACAGAGGCTCCAGAACTGGACACAGAGCTCCAGGTGTGGTCTCACAGAGTGGAGCAGAGGGGGAGAATCCCCTCCCTGGCCCTGCTGGCTACACTTCTCTTGCTGCAGCCCAGGCTCTGCTTGGCTCTCTGGACTTCTGTGTCCCCTGTTAGGGATATCCCTTGTGAACAGGATCATCAGATGATAACATCAACCAGAGAAACACAGAATCATAGCATTGATCCATCCCAACTGCCAAACTAATACCACCATGGCCATTAAACCATGTCCCAAAGTGTGATGTCCACATTTTTTTAGCACACCTCCAGCATGATGACTCCTCCACCTCCCTGAGCAGCCTGTAATCAAAGAATCAGAAATAAAATTGAGTGTCTCTGGGTAGTTTTGACATTCAAACCAAGGTGGAAGGAAAAAAAACTACGATGGGGATGGTTTACCATAACACTTGCAGTTTGATTTTGGCTGCATTTGATTGTAGTGAATGAGTTCAGTTGCTGACTGGGTGTTACAGGTTGAAGTGGGAACTTTAGCCTAGATCCTGACTGCAAAGGCTGAATGGAAAAGGATGGAAAAGGCAGATAATGGATGGAAAAGGAAAATAATGGATGGAAAAAGAAAATAATGGATGGCAAAGGAAAATAATACTAAGGTCTATAGAATTCATTGGATTGCTAATGGATGCTCTCTCTTCTTCTTCTGTCACTTCTGCTTGCAACTTCTCTCTCTCTCCCATGGCCTTGCCAGGGGATCTCTGTTTTGACTCCTGTGTGAGGTAATAGGATGGAAGGAGGGAGTGGAGGCAGAGGTGAATGGTTCCTTGGATCCATCCAGGGGGTCTGAGGAGTTTCTGTGTGGTTTATAAATGGTAAATCTATCTATCTACTGTACATCTATTGCATGTTTAGTACATATCCATTGCATTTCATCTTTCTAGCTGGTAGTTTGTTGGATAAATACAGCTTCATTTGCTTCCATCCCAAACTGAGCTGGTCTGGTACATTTATTTTGGAGGTAGTTTCTCCAAGTTGGTTGAGAGGGTAATTTCACCCCACCACATGGGGGTTAATCCACTGAACACAGGACTGTAGTACTTCTGAAAAAAATAAAAAAATGTGATAAATAGGCAAAAAACATAAAAGAAAAAATCCATTGGGAGCTTCTCAGAAAGCAAACAGAGCAGCCCAGTGGAGCTGCTCTGCTGACAGACCACGCACAGCAAAAAAAACCCAAATAGTTTAATCAGCTGCTGTCTGCCTTCTAATTGACAGGCAGCAATGCAGTCCCTGAAACATCCTGTTTGAACTGAGCTAGGAAAGGAGTGCTGCTGCTGCTGCTGCTGCTCCCAGGGAAGATCTGCACTGCAAACTGCTCTGGTAGTTCCTCATTCCACCTCGTTTCTTGCTCAGAGCAGAGTCAGGCTGCTTCATCACCCCTGTGAGAAGAGACACACAAGCTCCTTGTGGCTGCCTTTCTCTGCCTCTCACAGGCTTCTGATGGCTGAGAAGTATTCAAAAGTAGCACAGCTCTATCTGGAGGGTATCTCTGTGTCACCCTTGCATATTCAAAACAGGGTTTATTTGTTGCTGCTGCTGTTTCTTGACTTAGAATCATAGAATCAGTCAGGGTTGGAAGGGACCACAAGGCTCAGCCAGTTCCAACCCCCCTGCCATGGGCAGGGACACCTCACACCAGATCAGGCTGGCCAGAGCCTCATCCAGCCTGGCCTTAAACACCTCCAGGGATGGGGCCTCAACCACCTCCCTGGACAACCCATTCCAGGCTCTCACCACTCTCAAGGGGAAGAACTTCTTCCTCATGTCCAGTCTGAACCTCCCCACTTCCAGTTTTGTTCCATTCCCCCCAGTCCTGTCACTACCTGAGATCCTCAAAAGTCCCTCCCCAGCTTTCTTGGAGCCCCCTTCAGGGTCTCACCAGAGTGGAGCAGAGGGGGAGAATCCCCTCCCTTGACCTGCTGGCCACACTTCTGATGCAGCCCAGGCTCTGCTTGGCTCTCTGGGCTGCAAGTGCTCACTGCTGGCTCCTGCTGAGCTTCTCATCCCCCAGCACCCCCAAGTCCCTCTCCTCAGGGCTGCTCTCCAGCCAGTCCCTGCCCAGCCTGGCTTTGTGCTTGGGATTGCCCTGACCCAGCTGCAGGACCTTGCACTTGGTCTGGTTGAACCTCCTGAGGTTGGCTTGTGCTCACCTCTCCAGCCTGTCCAGGTCCCTCTGGATGGATCCCTTCCCTCCAGCTGTCAGCCACACCACACAGCTTGGTGTCAGCAGCAAACCTGCTGAGGGTGCACTCAATGCCTCTGTCCATGGCACCAACAAAGATGTTGAACAAGCCTGGTCCCAGCACTGATCCCTGAGGGACTCCACTTGTCCCTGGCCTCCACTGGGACATGGAGCCATTGACAGCCACTCTCTGGGTGCAGCCATCAAGCCAGTTCTTTATCCATCTCATGGTCCACCCATCAAACCCATGTGTCACCTGCTTGGAGACCAGGCTGTGGTGTGGGATAGCGTGGAAGGCTTTGCTCAGGTCCAGGTAAAGGACATCAGTTGCTCAACCTTCATCTATGAATGTTGTGACCTCGTCACAGAAGGCCAGACCTGTTCATACAGGACTTCAGACTTTCCAGAGTTACCTTCACTTTTTCCTCTAATATACAGAGTCAGCCTCTGACTGGCTGAACAGATTTGCATCCCTGTCTGAATCAAAGGGCAAAAACATGCTCCTGAGCTGTCAGGCACCAAGCAAAGGGGCTGGAAGTGTCCAGGAGAGTCAACTGTTTAAAGACTTCTCCATTCTTCCAATGGTACCTGAGAAGCATTAAAAGCAATCAGGTTTTTGGTCCATCTTGGGAAGAAAGAGGACCTTTGGAAGGAGGGATGCTGCAGGACTTCATCTGCTGTTTGGGATCCATGCAAGAATGAGGTTAACTTCAAAATAACCTGAAATATGTAAGGGTTTTAAGTTATAAAACAAAATGTGATCTACTTTCTGCTACTGGGGGCTGCCAGCCCTGCCAGCATTGCTGTGGCCTCCTCTGGCCCTGCTCCAACAGGTCCCTGTCAGTGCTGAGGATTCCAGAGCTGCCCCAGCACTGCAGGGAGGGGCTCAGCAGAGCACAGCAGAGGGGCAGAATCCCCTCCCTGCCCCTGCTGTCCACACAGCCCAGGCCAGGGCTGGGGCTGGGCTGGGCTGGCAGCACTCACTGCCAGCTCCAACTGTCTGCTGAAAGTTTCTAGCCTGGATTATGGAAAGGATCAGACTAATGCTCATCACTTGGCCTTTAAAAACAGATAAACCTGTGCCTAAGTCCCTGTGACTGTGTTCACAGAAATGATGAGGCACCTGTACAAGGTCTCAGTGATCTATGAAAGTTATGTCCTGTTGCAGGATTCCTGAAGGCACAAAACTGTCATTGTCACCAAAGCAGGGAGGGCTTCATACACAGCAAATGCTTTGATTCGGCTTTGGGAGGCAGTCACAGTACAGGGGAAAAATGAAACAAAAATTCTTGCAGAAAAATCATTAGCTTAGGTTGGAAAGGATCTCAGAGCTCAGCTCCTCCAGCCTCCCCACCATGCTCAGGGACACCTCTCAGCCAGACTCAGCTGCTCAAGGTCTCATCCAGCCTGGCCTTCAGCACCCCCAGCAAGGAGGCAGCCACAGCCTCCCTGGGCAGCCTGTGCCAGACTCTCACCACCCTCCTGCTCAACAACTTCTTCCTCAGCTCCACTCTACCCCTGCTCTGCCTCAGCTTCAAACCATTGCCCCTTGGGCTGTCTCTAGACCCCCTCAGCAAAAGTCCCTCTGCAGCCTTCCTGCAGGATCCCTTCAGGTCCTGGCAGGCAGCTCTGAGGTCCCCCTGGAGCCTTCTCTTCTGCAGGCTGCACACCCCCAGCTCCCTCAGCCTGGCCTCACAGCAGAGCTGCTCCAGCCCTTGGATCATCTTTGTGGCCTCCTCTGGCCTCTCTCCAGCAGCTCTGTGTCCTTCTTCTGCGGGGGACACCAGAACTGGAGGCAGGATTGGAGGCGAGCAGAGCAAAGTCAAGGGGCAGAATCCCCTCTCTTGCCCTGCTGGCCTCACTGATGATGTATTTTAACCTCAAGCAACAAATGGATGTAAAGAACCTAGAATCAGTTCATCTTCTCAAACCCTACAGCTGATTCACATTAATTTTAATGTTGTTTTTCCAAAGCCTACCACTCTCTGCTATAGATAAAAATTCATCCAAAATAAAAACTGCCTTCCTGGCCATCAACTAAACCAACTTCCCATTCTCAGCAGCAACTGAAGTCCAACTGAGCTTCTCTGGAGTTATTAATATCTTGTCACCAACCAGACCATTGTTCATTAAATATTGATTAGCCACCTAGGAGATTTCAGCAGGGAGATGTTGTGAGCACTGTGTTGAGCAGACAATGCTTCAGTGTTGGCAGAAGGTTATTCTGTGATGTTCCCAGACAGGCAGATGAAGCTCAGCTGCTAGGACATTGGTAAAGTCAGACAAGAGGCACTATCCATATTTTCATCTCTGATCAAAGCAGCAGTGTTTGGGCTACAGGAATCCATGCACATAAATATGTAACTGCATTGGGCTGTGTCATCCCCAGCCAACAAACTGCAGCATCTTGTTCCTAGAGATGAAAGGCACTTCAGGATGGATGACAGTAACAGTGGTGTGAGATGCAAAGCTGCTACAAGTGGTGTCTGGGATGGCAATGTCCTTCACCCAGGATGTTACCTGGATTGCTGGTGTTGGTTGGCATCCATTACTGACTACAATCACATCACCATAGGGTCTTTAAGGATGGAAAAGACCTCTGACATCATCCAGTCCAACCAGCAACACAACACCACCATGGCCACTAAACCATGGCCCAAAATGCCATGGCCACACCTTTCTGGAACATCTCCAAGGACTCCACCACCCCCCTGGGCAGCCTGTTCCAGAGCCTGACCACTCTTGCAGCAAAGAAATTGTTCCTAGTCTCCAACCAAACCCTCCCCTGGCAGAATTCCAGGCCATTTCTTCTCCTTCCGTCACCTGAGACTAAAGAGGTCATTTCCTTTCATTCCATCACTTGTTCCTTGGGAGAAGAGACCAACCCCACCTGGCTCCATCTCTTTTCAGGGAGTTGTGGAGAGTAATGAGGTCTCCCCTCAGGCTCCTTTTCTGCAGACGACACAACCCCAGGTCCCCTCTGCAGCCTTCCTGCAGGATCCCTTCAGGTCCTGGCAGGCAGCTCTGAGGTCCTCCTGGAGCCTTCTCTTCTCCAGGCTTAACACCCCCAGCTGCCTCAGCCTGGCCTCACAGCAGAGCTGCTCCAGCCCTTGGAGCATCTTTGTGGCCTCCTCTGGCCTCTCTCCAGCAGCTCTGTGTCCTTCTTCTGCTGGGGACACCAGAGCTGGAGGCAGGATTGGAGGTGAGGTCTGAGCAGAGCAGAGCCAAGGGGCAGAATCCCCTCTCCTGCCCTGCTGCCCACAGTCCTCTGGGTGCAGCCAGCACACAGCTGCCTGCTGGGCTGCAGGAGGGCACTGCATGAACTGCTACCTAAAAACTGAACTGAGCCCAGAGGTATTTTCACCTGGAGACTTCTTTTCTGGGAAGGAGAGCATAAGGAATTTTGACCATTCCTTTTCATTACAATCTTGGAGCACTAAAGGCACTAAAGTTAAGGAGTTTGAGCTTCCAGGGCCTAAAAATGATGTTCTAAAATTCATCTAGAATAAAATTGAACAGAAATATCCCTCAGGTTTTTGCCCTGGAACATGGTCTAATACTGAAGCTTTCAATCTCAAATCATCATGAAATATTAAAACACTGATATCTTCCATGGCCAGGCTGCTTAATGCTCAGCTATAACTGCTTAAGAACATGGTTCATGCTGTGCCACAGCCTCATGGCTCCCCAGGGGACCAAATACAAGGCTGGGGTATTGCAGTCACAGCTCTGCCATGAGCATCCCCCAGCCAGAGCCAGCCAGCAGAACTGGGGTGAACCAAGAGGGGCTGTGCAGTTAGAGCTGAATGCCTACAGGGCTCTGCTGACAGAGTGCTCCAGTCCAGACCATCCTTCAGTTTGTCAGAGAAACCTCTTCAGAAAAGTGTATTTCATTTGAAAATATATAATAATTCTGTTGGAAAATCAACAAACAAACTCCTAGGGACAGCTTTCAAATCACTGGATATCCATGGCTCAAGGGTCAGGGCTGGCCTGGCCACAAGACAAGTGCCAGAGGCTCTCCAGGAACCCTCTGCCTTCCCTAAGGAAAGAGAAAGGGAAGAAGGGAGAGAGACTGAGGGGCTGGGAAAGAAACTAAGGCAGCTGGGATGGAAAGAAGAACAATGCCATGGGATAGAGACACAGAGACACAAAGCAACATGGAACCCAAGCCCTGAGGGCAAGGATGGCACCACTGGCACCACTGCTGCTGGGGGCAGGCACTGGGCAAGTCCCAGCCTGGGCTCAGCAGCAGATGGGAACCGGATTCAGGAGCTGGATTCTGGAGCTGGATTGAGGAGCACAGGGATGGGGCTGGAAGGCAGAAGGGACAGAGTCCTGCTGGGACAGCAGCCAGGGAAGAAGAGGCTTGAGCCTGGGGATCCCTCAGCTTGCTGCTGAAGATGCCCTCCATGGGCTGCAATCCCTTGGTGGGCACTTGAGGCTCAGCTGTGCTGTCTGCTCCTCCCCACAGCTGCCCCCTCTGCCTTCCTGCTACCCAAGGTGGGGCAGAGCTGTGGCAGTGCCCTTGGTGTGCAGAGCAGCAAGTGTGAGGCAGAGGCTTAGTGCCCCCCAGGCCTTGGCAGGACCTCTGCCCATCAGCTTCTGCCTGCTAGCAGCAGCCCCTGGCTGTGCCAAGCTGCCCTGAGCTTCAGCAAGAGCCTGAGTGAGCACAGCCCCCAGCTGAACTGGTGCAGGCCTGGCCCACAGCAGAGCATCAGTGAGTCTGGACCATTTTTCAATGTATTACAGCATTAAACTCATCTCTTATGTAACATTACCTGGGGCTTGTGCAAAGCTCCACTCCTAGGTCCCAGAAGTGGGACCTTGAGCAACCTTTGCCATGCCCTGCAGAGCAAGGTGCTAGTGCAGAGGTTCTCCTCCTACCCCATCCCTGAGCTCTCAGGCTCTGTGCACTCTCTGTATTCACAGGGCACAGCATTTTTAGGGAGTGCTCACATTGCAGAGGCTTCCCCTGAGCTTTTTGGGGCTTGCTTCTGTAAGGATTTCTTCACTGCAAGTTCCTGGAACCACAGAATGCTTGAGATTGGAAAGGACCTTTCAAGGTCATCCAGCCCAAGCCCCCTGCAGCCAGCAGGGACAGTTGCAACTAGAGCAGGCTGCTCTGATTAACATCTTGTAATTCCCTGCAAGCTCTTAAAGTTTTGGGGTTTTCTCCCTACCTTGGTGAGTTTTGTTCAATAAACTGCTTTGTTGTCAGCAACAGCACTGCTGGAGTCTCTTGCACAGATTTTACTGCACACACAGTTTCCTACTGCCAGGGGCACAGCTGCACCAAGCTGCTGACTAAATCCTGAGCAGCAGCATTTGCTCATTTGAACAAAGCTGGGGAAGGGTCTGGAGAAGAGGGCTGGGGAGGAGCAGCTGAGGGAGCTGGGGGGGCTGACAAATCATCTTCTGGCAATGTCCATCCCTCCTGTGCCAGACCTGCCACATAAACTGGAGAACAGGGCTGGGGAGGAGCAGCTGAGGGAACTGGGGCAGCTGACAAATCATCTTCTGACAATGTCCATCCCTCCTGTGCCAGACCTGCCACTGAAACTGGCCATGGATTCATTCCACTTCTTGAATTCCTATAATTTGTCACATTTTTATAGACAAAAATCATTCCCAAGCCCAAAGCTGCATGCAGAAAAGGTCTTCAGAGGAGTGGATGAGGGAACTGGGATTATTCAGCCTGGAGAAGAGGAGGCTGAGGGGAGGCCTTCTGCTCTTTACAGCTCCCTGAAAGGAGGTTGGAGCCAGGTAGGGCTTGGTCTTTTGTCCCAAGAAACAATGATAGAAAAAGAACAAATTACCTTGAGGAGCTGTATAGGTTGGACATAAGCAGCAATTACTCACCCAAAAGGGTTGTCAAGGCCTGGCCCAGGCTGCCCAGGGCAGTGGTGAAGTCCCCATCCCTCGAGGGGTTCAGCACCCATCTAGGTGTGGTGCTGAGGGCCATGGTTTAGCAGTGGTCTGGCAGTTAAGGGTTGGATTTGATGATCTTAGAGGTCCCTTCCAACCAAATCCACTCTGTGATTTTTTTGCTGTGCATTTTTCTCATGCTGTAATATTTTTCTGCTCAGGAATCACCCGTTCCCTGTCCCTCCATCCAGGATGGTATTTTAGCTTTGCCTGCAGAATGTTCCTCTTCCCCCTTTTTCATCAGGGCAATTACAGGAGTGTAAAATGTCAGGTCAGGAAGAAAAGTTTGCTGCTGTTCTCCTAATTATGCAAAACTGCTTCCTCATCACTCTGTTTGCCTCCTTCCAACCTAGACTTTCCAGCTCTAATTGTCCCTTTGGGCTACCCAAAGAGGTGGATGCTGTGAAGCTGGCTGCTCACCTCTCCCTCTGTGCCATTGCCATCCTGGTGTCTCTGCAGGGAAATGCCCAGCCTGGTTTGCAGGCAGACAGAAGGTGACAGAGGACAGGAGCTGTAGCATTTGGTTCCTCCATACTGCCCACTTCCATGCTTATTCTGCTGGGAAGAACCAGCAGCAGAAAGAAAAAGAACATTTTTCAGAGGAGGTTGAGGTTGAACATTAGAAAAGACTTCTCCCCTCAAGGGCTCTCAAAGTCTGGCATAGGCTGCCCAGGGAGGTAGTTGAATCCCCATCCCTGGAGGTGTTTCAGAGAGGAGGAGATGTGGAGCTGAGGGCTATGGTTTAGCACGAGGCTTGGTAGAGTTAGGGAGTGGTTGGACTGGTTGAGTTTAAAGGGCTTCTCCAACCCAAATGATTCTAGGAATCTGTGATTGTCTCAATCAGTCAGACATGGCAGGAGCCACAACAACCCCAAGCAGCACTACAGGCTGGGGACAGAGTGGCTGGAGAGCAGCCAGGCAGAAAGGGACCTGGGGGTGCTGGGTGACAGCAGCTGAACAGGAGCCAGCAGTGTGCCCAGGTGGCCAAGAAGGCCAATGGCATCCTGGCCTGGATCAGCAATAGTGTGGCCAGCAGGAGCAGGGAAGTCATCCTGCCCTGTGCTCAGCACTGGTTAGACCACACCTTGAGTGCTGTGTCCAGTTCTGGGCTCCTCAGTTTAAGAAGGACATTGAGAGACTTGAATGTGTCCAGTGAAGGGCAGCAAGGCTGGGGAGGGGTCTGGAGCACAGCCCTGTGAGGAGAGGCTGAGGGAGCTGGGGGTGTTCAGCCTGGAGAAGAGGAGGCTCAGGGCAGACCTCATTGCTGTCTACAACTACCTGAAGGGAGGTTGTAGCCAGGTGGGGGTTGGGCTCTTCTCCCAGGCACCCAGCTCCAGAAGAAGAGGACACAGTCTCAAGCTGTGCCAGGGGAGGTTTAGGCTGATGTGAGGAAGAAATTCTTCCCAGACAGAGAGATTGGCCACTGGGATGTGCTGCCCAGGGAGGTGGTGGAGACACTGTCACTGGAAGTGTTTCAAAAGAGACTGGATGAGGCCCTTGGTGCCATGGCTGAGTTGATTGGATGGTGCTGGGTGACAGGTTGGGTTGGATGATGTTAAAGGTCTTTACCAACCTGATTAATTCAGTTATTCTGTGAGGGATAAACAATTGCAAACCTGTGGTCCCAGAGCTTTTTTCAGGGGGTGGGGGGAGGGGAAGGGAAGCTTTTAACATTTACCACCAATACAGTTCTGAATCACCACGAAGAAAGAAGAACATCTGCTGGTGGAGAGCAGTAGATAACCCAACCCAGCAGCCTGCAAGCCACACTCTCTTCTCTCTTCTGTGCCCACAAACATGTTGAATGTGTGCTGTAGGATTGCTGGGCTGTTCCAGCAGAGGTGCTGTAGGATTGCTGGGCTGTTCCAGCAGCAGAGGTGCTGTAGAGTTACTGGGCTGTTCCAGCAGAGGTGCTGTAGAGTTGCTGGGCTGTTCCAGCAGAGGTGCTGTAGAGTTGCTGGGCTGTTCCAGCAGAGGTGCTGTAGGATTGCTGGGCTGTTCCAGCAGAGGTGCTGTAGAGTTGCTGGGCTGTTCCAGCAGATGTGCTGTAGAGTTGCTGGGCTGTTCCAGCAGAGGTGCTGTAGGATTGCTGGGCTGTTCCAGCAGAGGTGCTGTAGAGTTGCTGGGCTGTTCCAGCAGAGGTGCTGTAGGGTTGCTGGGCTGTTCCAGCAGAGGTGCTGTAGGGTTGCTGGGCTGTTCCAGCAGAGGTGCTGTGGAGTTGCTGGGCTGTTCCAGCAGCAGAGGTGCTGTAGGATTGCTGGGCTGTTCCAGCAGAGGTGCTGTAGAGTTCCTGGGCTGTTCCAGCAGAGGTGCTGTAGGGTTGCTGGGCTGTTCCAGCAGAGGTGCTGTAGGATTGCTGGGATGTTCCAGCAGAGGTGCTGTAGGGTTGCTGGGCTGTTCCAGCAGAGGTGCTGTAGAGTTGCTGGGCTGTTCCAGCAGAGGTGCTGTAGGGTTGCTGGGCTGTTCCAGCAGAGGTGATGTAGGATTGCTGGGATGTTCCAGCAGAGGTGATGTAGGATTGCTGGGATGTTCCAGCAGCAGAGGTGCTGTAGGATTGCTGGGCTGTTCCAGCAGAGGTGCTGTACGGTTGCTGGGCTGTTCCAGCAGAGGTGCTGTAGGATTGCAGGGCTGTTCCAGCAGAGGTGCTGTAGGATTGCTGGGATGTTCCAGCAGAGGTTCCTTAGGATTGCTGGGCTGTTCCAGCAGAGGTGCTGTAGGGTTGCTGGGCTGTTACAGCAGAGGTGATGTAGGATTGCTGGGATGTTCCAGCAGCAGAGGTGCTGTAGGATTGCTGGGATGTTCCAGCAGAGGTGCTGTAGAGTTGTTGGGATGTTCCAGCAGCAGAGGTGCTGTAGGATTGCTGGGATGTTCCAGCAGAGGTGCTGTAGGGTTGCTGGGATGTTCCAGCAGCAGAGGTGCTGTAGGGTTGCTGGGATGTTCCAGCAGCAGAGGTGCTGTAGGATTGCTGGGATGTTCCAGCAGAGGTGCTGTAGGATTGCTGGGCTGTTCCAGCAGAGGTGCTGTAGAGTTGCTGGGCTGTTCCAGCAGAGGTGCTGTAGGATTGCTGGGCTGTTCCAGCAGAGGTGCTGTAGGGTTGCTGGGCTGTTCCAGCAGAGGTGATGTAGGATTGCTGGGATGTTCCAGCAACAGAGGTGCTGTAGGATTGCTGGGATGTTCCAGCAGAGGTGCTGTAGAGTTGTTGGGATGTTCCAGCAGCAGAGGTGCTGTAGGATTGCTGGGATGTTCCAGCAGAGGTGCTGTAGGGTTGCTGGGATGTTCCAGCAGCAGAGGTGCTGTAGGGTTGCTGGGCTGTTCCAGCAGAGGTGCTGTAGAGTTGCTGGGCTGTTCCAGCAGAGGTGCTGTAGGATTGCTGAGCTGTTCCAGCAGCAGAGGTGATGTAGGGTTGCTGGGCTGTTCCAGCAGAGGTGCTGTAGAGTTGCTGGGCTGTTCCAGCACAGGTGCTGTAGAGTTGCTGGGCTGTTCCAGCAGAGGTGCTGTAGGATTGCTGAGCTGTTCCAGCAGCAGAGGTGATGTAGAGTTGCTGGGCTGTTCCAGCAGCAGAGGTGCTGTAGAGTTGCTGGGCTGTTCCAGCAGAGGTGCTGTAGAGTTGCTGGGCTGTTCCAGCACAGGTGCTGTAGAGTTGCTGGGCTGTTCCAGCAGAGGTGCTGTAGGGTTCCTGGGCTGTTCCAGCAGAGGTGTTGTAGGATTGCTGGGCTGTTCCAGCAGAGGTGCTGTAGGGTTGCTGGGATGTTCCAGCAGAGGTGCTGTAGGATTGCTGGGCTGTTCCAGCAGAGGTGCTGTAGGATTGCTGGGATGTTCCAGCAGAGGTGCTGTAGGGTTGCTGGGCTGTTCCAGCAGAGGTGCTGTAGAGTTGCTGGGCTGTTCCAGCAGAGGTGCTATAGGATTGCTGGGCTGTTCCAGCAGAGGTGCTGTAGAGTTGCTGGGCTGTTCCAGCAGAGGTGCTGTAGAGTTGCTGGGCTGTTCCAGCAGAGGTGCTGTAGGGTTGCTGGGCTGTTCCAGCAGAGGTGCTGTAGAGTTGCTGGGCTCTTCCAGCAGCAGAGGTGCTGTAGAGTTGCTGGGCTGTTCCAGCAGAGGTGCTGTAGGATTGCTGGGCTGTTCCAGCAGCAGAGGTGCTGTAGGATTGCTGGGATGTTCCAGCAGAGGTGCTGTAGAGTTGCTGGGCTGTTCCAGCAGAGGTGCTGTAGGGTTGCTGGGCTGTTCCAGCAGATGTGCTGTAGGATTGCTGGGATGTTCCAGCAGAGGTGCTGTAGGATTGCTGGGCTGTTCCAGCAGCAGAGGTGCTGTAGGATTGCTGGGATGTTCCAGCAGAGGTGCTGTAGGATTGCTGGGCTGTTCCAGGAGCAGAGGTGCTGTAGGATTGCTGGGATGTTCCAGCAGAGGTGCTGTAGGATTGCAGGGCTGTTCCAGCAGAGGTGCTGTAGAGTTGCTGGGCTGTTCCAGCAGAGGTGCTGTAGGATTGCTGGGATGTTCCAGCAGAGGTGCTGTAGGATTGCTGGGCTGTTCCAGCAGAGGTGCTGTAGAGTTGCTGGGCTGTTCCAGCAGAGGTGCTGTAGGATTGCAGGGCTGTTCCAGCAGAGGTGCTGTAGGGTTGCTGGGCTGTTCCAGCAGAGGTGCTGTAGAGTTGTTGGGATGTTCCAGCAGAGGTGCTGTAGGGTTGCTGGGCTGTTCCAGGAGCAGAGGTGCTGTAGGATTGCTGGGCTGTTCCAGCAGAGGTGCTGTAGAGTTGCTGGGCTGTTCCAGCAGCAGAGGTGCTGTAGGATTGCTGGGCTGTTCCAGGAGATGTGCTGTAGGATTGCTGGGATGTTCCAGCAGAGGTGCTGTAGAGTTGCTGGGCTGTTCCAGCAGCAGAGGTGCTGTAGGGTTGCTGGGCTGTTCCAGCAGAGGTGCTGTAGAGTTGCTGGGCTGTTCCAGCACAGGTGCTGTAGAGTTGCTGGGCTGTTCCAGCAGCAGAGGTGCTGTAGGATTGCTGGGCTGTTCCAGGAGATGTGCTGTAGGATTGCTGGGATGTTCCAGCAGAGGTGCTGTAGAGTTGCTGGGCTGTTCCAGGAGCAGAGGTGCTGTAGAGTTGCTGGGCTGTTCCAGCAGAGGTGCTGTAGAGTTGCTGGGCTGTTCCAGCAGCAGAGGTGCTGTAGGATTGCTGGGCTGTTCCAGCAGAGGTGCTGTAGAGTTGTTGGGATGTTCCAGCAGCAGAGGTGCTGTAGGATTGCTGGGATGTTCCAGCAGAGGTGCTGTAGGGTTGCTGGGATGTTCCAGCAGCAGAGGTGCTGTAGGGTTGCTGGGCTGTTCCAGCAGAGGTGCTGTAGAGTTGCTGGGCTGTTCCAGCAGATGTGCTGTAGAGTTGCTGGGCTGTTCCAGCAGCAGAGGTGCTGTAGGATTGCTGGGCTGTTCCAGCAGAGGTGCTGTAGAGTTGCTGGGCTGTTCCAGCAGCAGAGGTGCTGTAGGATTGCTGGGATGTTCCAGCAGAGGTGCTGTAGGATTGCTGGGCTGTTCCAGGAGCAGAGGTGCTGTAGGATTGCTGGGATGTTCCAGCAGAGGTGCTGTAGGATTGCAGGGCTGTTCCAGCAGAGGTGCTGTAGAGTTGCTGGGCTGTTCCAGCAGAGGTGCTGTAGGATTGCTGGGATGTTCCAGCAGAGGTGCTGTAGGATTGCTGGGCTGTTCCAGCAGAGGTGCTGTAGAGTTGCTGGGCTGTTCCAGCAGAGGTGCTGTAGGATTGCAGGGCTGTTCCAGCAGAGGTGCTGTAGGGTTGCTGGGCTGTTCCAGCAGAGGTGCTGTAGAGTTGTTGGGATGTTCCAGCAGAGGTGCTGTAGGGTTGCTGGGCTGTTCCAGGAGCAGAGGTGCTGTAGGATTGCTGGGCTGTTCCAGCAGAGGTGCTGTAGAGTTGCTGGGCTGTTCCAGCAGCAGAGGTGCTGTAGGATTGCTGGGCTGTTCCAGGAGATGTGCTGTAGGATTGCTGGGATGTTCCAGCAGAGGTGCTGTAGAGTTGCTGGGCTGTTCCAGCAGCAGAGGTGCTGTAGGGTTGCTGGGCTGTTCCAGCAGAGGTGCTGTAGAGTTGCTGGGCTGTTCCAGCACAGGTGCTGTAGAGTTGCTGGGCTGTTCCAGCAGCAGAGGTGCTGTAGGATTGCTGGGCTGTTCCAGGAGATGTGCTGTAGGATTGCTGGGATGTTCCAGCAGAGGTGCTGTAGAGTTGCTGGGCTGTTCCAGGAGCAGAGGTGCTGTAGAGTTGCTGGGCTGTTCCAGCAGAGGTGCTGTAGAGTTGCTGGGCTGTTCCAGCAGCAGAGGTGCTGTAGGATTGCTGGGCTGTTCCAGCAGAGGTGCTGTAGAGTTGTTGGGATGTTCCAGCAGCAGAGGTGCTGTAGGATTGCTGGGATGTTCCAGCAGAGGTGCTGTAGGGTTGCTGGGATGTTCCAGCAGCAGAGGTGCTGTAGGGTTGCTGGGCTGTTCCAGCAGAGGTGCTGTAGAGTTGCTGGGCTGTTCCAGCAGATGTGCTGTAGAGTTGCTGGGCTGTTCCAGCAGCAGAGGTGCTGTAGGATTGCTGGGCTGTTCCAGCAGAGGTGCTGTAGAGTTGCTGGGCTGTTCCAGCAGCAGAGGTGCTGTAGGGTTGCTGGGCTGTTCCAGCAGAGGTGCTGTAGAGTTGCTGGGCTGTTCCAGCAGAGGTGCTGTAGGGTTGCTGGGCTGTTCCAGCAGAGGTGCTGTAGGATTGCTGGGCTGTTCCAGCAGAGGTGCTGTAGGATTGCTGGGCTGTTCCAGCAGAGGTGCTGTAGATTTGCTGGGCTGTTCCAGCAGAGGTGCTGTAGGGTTGCTGGGCTGTTCCAGCAGAGGTGCTGTAGGGTTGCTGGGCTGTTCCAGCAGCACCACTTTGGCCATGTGGTCCTCTAATGAGTTTGAAACCTCAGGAGTACACCTCTGGTGGATGACAAATGCAGCAAGATGGCTGGCTGAGGGCTGCTGCATTGATAGAGATGTATTTTTACCCTGCTCTTGGCTCTGGTCTCGGGCTCTGCCATCTGTAGCAGAAAATATTTCATGTGAAGTAGGCTCTTGACTGCGGTTAGATAATAAAGGATTATCCTGAAAAGGTTTGTCAGCAAATCTCTGCAAGTCTGCTCCAAGCTGCCTGCGTGGCAGTGACTCCAGCAGGCCTGGGGTGAGCTGATGGGCACTGCAAGCACCCCTGCTGCACACAATATGCCACAGCTACCTGCTGCAGGAGATACTGAGGAGTGCTATCCTTTCAGCTGGACTGGGGTTTGTTGGGGTTGTGGGGTATTTGGGGTTTTTTTTGGGGGGGGTTGGTTGATTATTGTTTTGGGTTTTTTTTTTTCTTTTGTATGTTTTAAGTGAAGCATGTAATTGCCAGAGCAGCCTTTGTGTACTTCTGATAATATCAGTTACATCCAGCTATGCATGGGCATAAAAAGCTATCTGCAGTATGCTGGGAGAGGGCCCTGTTTAGCATTCCCTGCTGCCAGAACGCTCCTATTGTCTGCAGCAGCAGCTCTGCCTGGCTAAAACAAAAGCCATTCTGAATAGCACAGAAATAACCCAGCACAGTCCTCCTCCCATTCCCCCCAGCCTTGCCCTGAGCCCCATGCTGTGGGCACATGCTGCCTGCTGCCCCAGGATTCCTCCTCTAGACACTCAGTGCATCCCAGCTGGCATCACCTGCAGCTCCCTGGGGACATCCACAAGAGCTGACCCCAGGGGCTTGGGTTTGGCAGCAACATGTCCAGCTGGCTGCCTGGGGATCACTGGGTTTGTTATTTGGTGGAAGAGATCTACACCAATGAGTGCAGGGCTGGGGAGGAGGAGAGGATAAAAAGCCACAGAGGACACAGGAGGTTCCACCTAACCATAAGGGTGGCAGAACCCTGGAGCAGGCTGCCCAGAGAGGTTGTGGAGTGTCCTCTCCTGCCCTGGCCATTGTGCTCCTGGTGCAAGCTGCTGTGGGTGTCCTGCTTCAGCAGGGGTTTAGGCTGGGTGATCCCCACAGGTCCCTTCCTACCCCTACCAGGCTGCCATCCTGTGATGTCTTCCAAGACCATTTAGCACACCTCTGACTACACCTCCTGCAGCTCAGAGGACTTGCATGCTGACCTGTTGTGCTAGGGCATCTCCCCTGGCATGATGAACAGTGATAAGATATTCTTTTGTAGCAGAGGGGTTGCTATGGATGATCCTCTGAGGTCCCTTCCCACCTCACCGTGCTGGGATTCCATAATGCTGTGCTGGGTCCATGTCTAAGTGGAGGCCAGTGACGAGTGGAGTCCCTCAGGGATCAGTCCTGAAACCTTGTTCAAATCTTTGTTGGTGCCATGGACAGTGGCACTGAGGCTCCCTCACCACCAAGCTGTGTGGTGCAGCTGACAGCTGGAGGGTAGGGATCCTTCCAGAGGGACCTGGACAGGTTGCAGAGCTGGGCCCATGACAACCTCATGAGGGTCAGCCAGACCAAGTGCAAGGTCCTGCAGCTGGGTCAGGGCAATCCCAAGCACTGATATAGAGGGCAGGGACTGGCTGGAGAGCAGCCCTGAAGAAAAGGCCTTGGGGGTGCTGGGGGATGAGAAGCTCAGCAGGAGCAAGCAGTGAGCACTTGCAGCCCAGAGAGCCAAGCAGAGCCTGGGCTGCAGCAAGAGAAGTGTGGGCAGCAGGGCCAGGGAGGGGATTCTCCCCCTCTGCTCCACTCTGTGAGACCACACCTGGAGCTCTGTGTCCAGTTCTGGAGCCTCTGTTCCAGGAAGGATCTGGAGGTGCTGGAAGGTGTCCAGAGAAGGGCCATGAGGATGAGCAGAGGGCTAGAGCTGCTCTGCTCTGGAGACAGCCTGAGAGAGTTGGGGTTGTGCAGTCTGGAGAGGAGAAGGCTCCCAGGAGACCTTCTTGTGGCCTTGCAGGATCTGAAGGGGGCTCCAAGAAAGCTGGGGAGGGACTTTTGAGGGTGTCAGGGAGTGACAGGACTGGGGGGAGTGGAGCAAAACTAGAAGTGGGGAGATTCAGATTGGATGTTAGGAAGAAGTTCTTCCCCATGAGGGTGGTGAGAGACTGGCAGAGGTTGCCCAGGGAGGTGGTGGAAGCCTCATCCCTGGAGGTTTTTGCAGCCAGGCTGGATGTGGCTGTGAGCAACCTGCTGTAGTGTGAGGTGTCCCTGCCCATAGCAGGGGTGTTGGGACTGGCTGAGCCTTGAGGTCCCTTCCAACCCTGACAGTTCTTTGGTTCTATGATTCCATGATTCTGTGACAGTGTTGCAGTGCCTGGGTTTGGCTTGGTGCTTGCTGCAATGGGTACAGATCCCAACCACAACAAAAGGTAATCAATAGAAATAAGAAAATTATCATCTGAAAACATCTCATAGCTTAGCATAAACTCTACAAATGCTGCCCTTAATCAAGCAGGCAGAGTCCTCTCTCCTTGTGGTGATCACCTTCTAAAGGAGGGAAGCCATCAGCTCTGCTTCTCCCATTCTCCTAAGCCAAGAGAAAGCAGTGATTTATCATCCTTACCCAGTGAGCGCCACAGCAGCAGAGCTTCATGCTCACTGCTTGCTCCTGCTTTCCAAACGGGGATGGGATCTCCTTCAGGGAGTGCACAAGAGGCCAGGATTCCTCTGTTTTCCCCAGGAGTACAGCACTCCTAGTGTAATGTCAGTGTGTAGTTTGGGTGGCTGGGGTAGACACTGCTTTGGATCCTCACTCCAAGAAGGACATTGAGATGCTAGAGTCCCTTCAGAGAATGACAATGAAGGCTCTGGAGAACAGGGTTGGTGAAGAGCAGCTGAGGGAGCTGGGGGTTTTCAGTCTGGAGAAAAGGAGGCTGAGGGGAGACCTCATTGCTCTCTTCACCTCCCTGAGAGGAGGTTGGAGCCAGGTGGGGATTGGTCTCTTCTCCTATGGAACAAGTGATAGAATGAAAAGAAATTACCTCACCTTGCACCAGGGGAAGTTTAGGTTGGAGATTAGGAACTATTTCTTTGCTGCAAGAGTGGTCAGGCTCTGGAATAGGCTGCCCAGGGAGGTGGTGGAGTCCCCGTCCCTGGAGGTGTTCAAGAAACCTGTGGCCAAGGCACTGTGGGGCATGGTTTGGTGGCCATGGTGGTGTTGGGTTGCTGGTTGGACTGGATGATCTCAAACTTCTTTTCCAACCAAAACAATTTTGTGATTCAACAAGAGTCACAGCTTAATGTGATGGATGTAGCAAGGTCCCCTTCCTGATGTGTCTCATCAGGGTGCAAAGGATGGGTGATGGATGTAGCCTGTCATAGAGAGATGGATGGAAGCACCTCACATTCCAAACCTGCTCCGGTGTCCTGAGAGGAAGCAAGAAAATCATGAGAAAAATAGCTTCCTGGTTTGCCCAGGATTATTTCTTTCTTTGAAGTCACTCTGTTTTCAAGCATCACCATTTTGACTGAGTCCAAATGCTCAGGTTTTAATTCAAAGCCCAGAAAAGTCTCTGTGACTTTAAAGGAAGGAAGGGAAAAAAAAAATCACAGGGGTTACTGGAGAGTCAGCAGCTCCTCAGGTTGTTTGGCTTTTATATTTTAATGCAATGTAAATGAATTAGACTGGTAAGAGGCTCTCTCTTATCCTGCCTATTAAATTCAATGGAAATGGTTTTTCTTTCAATTAAAACTGGAGATTGTTCATGTTACAAACTCAGTCTCTTGCCATCCCCTCCTGACCTCAAGCTTTCAGGGGAAATATTTGAAGCTGAGCAATTTGTTTCAGTCCCTCCAAGGGAATTGATGTGGAAGGTGGATGTCTCCTCACTGCAAACCTCTGCAAGCATCCCAGTAGAAACCAGAACCCTCCCTCACCTCCCAGATGCCTACAATCTGGAGCCAGGACCACCCCTGAGCCTCATGCTCCACTGAGCCCCCACCACTTGCTCTCCCAAAGCCCTTCCCTCCTCCTTTGGAGGCAGCCAAAAGCTTCCAGCAAGTAAAACCTCCCCCAGCACTGGTGTTTCTCATCTATTTCTTTACACTCTTGGCATGTGCCAAGGTTTTTGGATGGGAGCTTCTGACTGTTCCATCCATCTGGCTCCATAGAAAAGCTTAATTGCACCATGCAGTTCTGGGTACTGAAAGGCAGCTGGAGCATCCAGCAGCCTCATGGTGCCTAGCCCAGAAAAGTCTTTCCAATACCAAATTGTCAAGAACAAAAAAAAAAAAAAAAAAGAAAAAAAAAAAGGTATTATTTACCTTCAGCAGAAAGCTGCTGCTGATTGGCAATCACATCCTGAATGGAAAAGAGAGGGACAGCAAAACCCTGACCCCAGGTAAGGATGGACTAATGCTTAGTCTCTGAAGGAGGTGATGATTCACACACCAAACAAGCTTCTCCTCCTGTTCAGATGGAACCTCCTGGGTTCCAGTCTGTGCCCATTGCCCCTTGTGCTGTCCCTGGGCACGACTGACAAGAGCCTGACCCCAGCCTCTTGCCTCCCACAGAAACAAATCCTCTATGAAGAAGCTAAGGACTGAAGCCCAAGAAAGAGCATCCACGGATGGGATTTAGGTTAACCCAAAGCAGCTCTGAATGTGGAGCTAAAGGATGGACCAACACCTGCAATGTGTTCTATGAGCATCTAAACCACATTGCATTTTTTTTGTCCAAAACTTCCTTTCCATTCCCTTCCCCTTGACCCCACAGCTCCTTTGTCTCTTGCTGAGCATTGCTCAGCTCCCCTCTGGGGCTGCTCTTCTGCGGGCTCTCAGCCCCAGGGCTCTCAGCCTTTGCTGCTCACAGAGCTGCTCCAGGCCCATCAGCAGCTTTGTTCCCATGAGGCTGCCTCCCCAGATATCATTTCTCTTGCTGCTGTAAAAGCTACTGTGGGTGACAGGGTGTGACCAGGCTGAACATCCCCAATTCCCTCAGCTGCTCCTCCTAAGACCTGTCCCCCAACGTTTTGAGACAAGAACAGTGATTCCACCTGACCAAGCCTCATTCCTGCTGCTTTTATGTAATTAAAGAGTATCTGAGTAGGAAGCTGAAGGTTCAGGTAAGGCCATTTCTGTCTTTTTCTATCATGCAACTTTCTGCTGCATTACACAGGTGACAGAAATCTTGACTTAAATATGACTTCATGCCCCCAAATCATGCAAGGAGGCTTTAGCTGGTGTACACTTCACAGGATGAAAACGTCCAGCACAATTTTTGGCATGGATAAAACCTTCAGGAGTTCAAGAAGTTAGCATTAACCACAGACACAAACTCTTCTCCTTTAACACCATCCTGAGTTTCAAAAGACCTGCAGCAAACTGCAAGAAGTTTTTCAGTGATCCTCAGACAAGTTGAATCCAAATTGACTTCTGATTGTTTCTGGAGAGCACTTTGTCAAGAAAATCCAGGTTGAACAGCACTGTTAATCATCTTCTCTGTGTTTGTGCTCCCAGACTTCCAAGAATGCACCCACAGCAAGTTCACCAACCACACCAAGCTGTGTGGTGCAGCTGACAGCTGGAGGGAAGGGATCCATCCAGAGGGACCTGGACAGGCTGCAGAGCTGGGCCCATGACAACCTCATGAGGTTCAACAAGACCAAGTGCAAGGTCCTGCAGCTGGGTCAGGGCAATCCCAAGCACAAAGCCAGGCTGGGCAGGGACTGGCTGGAGAGCAGCCCTGAGGACAAAGCCTTGAGGGTGCTGGAGGATGAGAAGCTCAGCAGGAGCCAGCAGTGAGCACTTGCAGCCCAGAGAGCCAAGCAGAGCCTGGGCTGCAGCAGGAGAAGTGTGGGCAGCAGGGCCAGGGAGGGGATTCTCCCCCTCTGCTCCACTCTGTGAGACCACACCTGGAGCTCTGTGTCCAGTTCTGGAGCCTCTGTTCCAGGAAGGATCTGGAGGTGCTGGAAGGTGTCCAGAGAAGGGCCATGAGGATGAGCAGAGGGCTGGAGCTGCTCTGCTCTGGAGACAGCCTGAGAGAGTTGGGGTTGTGCAGTCTGGAGAGGAGAAGGCTCCCAGGAGACCTTCTTGTGGCCTTCCAGGATCTGAAGGGGGCTCCAAGAAAGTTGGGGAGGAACTTTTGAGGGTGTCAGGGAGTGACAGGACTGGGGGAGATGGAGCAAAACTAGAAATGGGGAGATTCAAATTGGATGTTAGGAAGAAATTCTTCCCCATGAGGGTGGTGAAACACCACAAGAGGTTGCCCAGGGAGGTGGTGGAAGCCTCATGCCTGAAGGTTTTTGCAGCCAGGCTGGATGTGGCTGTGAGCAACCTGCTGTAGTGTGAGGTGTCCCTGCCCATGGCAGGGGGGTTGGGACTGGCTGAGCCTTGAGGTCCCTTCCAACCCTGACAATTCTATGATTCTATGATTCTACAAGAGTAGAATGCCAGCAGGTAAGGTGTTCAGGGCTGGAGGATACTGGGGAGATGAGTAAACCCTTCCCTGCCTTTTCCTCAAGGCTGTTAGAGCAATGTGGGTGCTGCAGGTTCCCCTGGCACACAGGGGTCATGTTTAAGCCTAGCTGATGGCTTCACAGATAAGCCAAGAGAGACAAAACTGAAAATCAAAGCTCCTGGGAGTACAAAGCAACATGGGGCAAACTCTCTAGGGAAGGAACTCCCTTGGTTTGCTTATCAGAGTTTAATTCAGAGCATACCTGCTGCAGAAGGCAGCAGGCAGGAGGTGATCCTGTTGGCAGGCATGTCATCCGATTCCCAGGTGAAGGTTTCTGGCAGATGCTGTGTGCACTAATGGTTACTTTCCTTCTGTGTGGGTTGGCACCACTTTCATATTCCTCCTTCTCTTTTACTCCTCACCTGAAGCTATCCATTCACTCTCTCCCTACCATCAGCCTCAGTCACAGGGGTGTGCAGCCTGGAGAGGAGAAGGCTCCAGGGGGACCTCAGAGCTGCCTGCCAGGACCTGAAGGGATCCTGCAGGAAGGCTGCAGAGGGACTTTTGCTGAGGGGGTCTAGAGACAGGCCAAGGGGCAATGGTTTGAAGCTGAGGCAGAGCAGGCTTAGAGTGGAGCTGAGGAAGAAGTTGTTGAGCAGGAGGGTGGTGAGACTCTGGCACAGGCTGCCCAGGGAGGCTGTGGCTGCCTCCTTGCTGGGGGTGCTGAAGGCCAGGCTGGATGAGACCTTGATCAGCTGAGTCTGGCTGAGAGGTGTCCCTGGGCATGGTGGGGAGGTTGGTGTTAGATGAGCTCTGAGCTCCCTTCCAACCTGAGCCATTCTAGGATTTTGTGATCCCACACATCAAAATGCTATCTTCTCTTGCACTGCATTTGTCTTTATGCTGCTTTCTCCCAGTCTGACTCCTTACCCAGATCCAGCTGGGGTTGGAAAGTCTCCATGGAAGGAGACTCCACAACCTCTCTGGACAGCCTGCTCCAGGCCTCCAGCACCCTCACAGGGACAAAGGTTTCCCTTCTGTTCCCATGGCACCTCCTCTGCTCCAGCTTGCCCCCAGTGCCCCTTGGTCTGTCCTTGGCCATCCCTGAGCAGAGCCTGGCTCCAGCCCTGCACATCTTGATCCCCAGCAATGAGGGCAGCCCTCAGGCTGCTCTGCTGCAAGCTCCAAGCCTCAGCTCCCTCAGCCTGGCCCCACAGGAGATGTTCCACTGCCTGCAGCAGCTCTGTGGCTCTGGGATGGACTCTCTCAAGCAGTTCCCTGAGGTCCTTCTTGACCTGAGGGTCCTAGAACTGGACACAGTATTCCAGCTGTGGCCTCCCCAGGGCAGAGCAGAGGGGCAGGAGAACTTCTCTTGACCTGCTCACCACATCCTTTCCAATACACCCAAAATGGTGGTGGTGGTGATTTTAAGATGATTTGAATAAATAAGGATCATCCACAGCTCATTTGTAGTTGCTCCCAGTTTGTGTTTTGTAAGGGAGGAGATGATGCCACAAACAAGACTTGAAATCACCACCAGGCAAAGTCAAGGAGACATTGATCAAGCCTGTAGTGCTCTGCCACACTCACTACCCATGCAGAAAGCTTCTTCCTCTTGCTAGCAGCTCTCAGCCTCAAAAAATATTCATATTCATATGAACTGATCCACTTGTCTGCTGAAATTAATCAGCACATCATAATTAGCCACGGCTTTGCACGTTCTAGCACACACTTTAATAATTCACACAGAGTGACCTAAAGAATTTGAAGGCAAGAAAGGAAAAGAAAAAAAAAGGAAGATCCCAAAGGCTGCATTCATAGTGTGACACTTTGGCTGATAGGGGCAGGCAAGTCCAAAATGGGAACTCTTCAAGGCTTTGCCTTTTCTCAGACTCACTGAAGGGCACAGCAAAAGCCTCAGCACAGCACAGCCAGGGACCTGTTGGGGCAGGGCCAGAGGAGGCCACCACAATGCTGGCAGGGCTGGAAGCCCTCTGCTGGGAGATCAGGCTGAGAGAGTTGGGGTTGTGCAGCCTGGAGAGGAGAAGGCTCCAGGGAGAGCTTCTGGTGGCCTTGCAGTGCTTAAAAGGTCTGATGTGGGGACAGGCTTTTGAGCAGGGCCTGTTGTGACAGGACAAGGGGGGATGGTTTGAACTGAAAGAGGGAGACTCAGAGTAGATGTAAAGAAGAGCATGGTGAGACCCTGTCCCAGGTTGCCCAGAGAGGTGGCAGATGCCCCATCCCTGGAACCATTCCAGGTCAACCTTTTTGGGGCTTTGAGCAACCTGCTCCAGTGGCAGCTGTCCCTGCTGACTGAGGAGGGGTTGGACTGGATGAGCCTGAAAGGTCTCTTCCAGTCCGAAGCATTCTGTAATCCTGTGGCTGAGGCTGGAAGGAAGCTCTGGAGGTCCCCTTGCCCACATCCTGCTCACACAGAGCCACCCAGATCAGCCTGCCCAGGAACTTGTCCAGGTGGCTTTGGAATATTTCTACAGATGGAGACTACAATAGGATTCATCCAGGGGCAATAGCAAGAAATAGAAAGGCCTCCCCAGGCTTGGTCCTGCAGAGCTCCCCACTGGTGTTGATTCTCATCCATGAAGCTGTTTCACTGCTCACCTGCCCTCACCCACAGCCAGATCACAGCAGGACCTCTGAAGGATGGCTGCATTACAGGCAATGATTGTTGTTCAATAGCAATTCAATCGAGCTGCAGCTCTTCGTTTCCCTCTCTCCCACTGCTGATTCCACTCCCCTGCTGTCCTCCCATGGAACTGAATGGTGCTGCCCACATCTCATGCCACTGAGCACCCCTCAGCACCCTTTCATCTGCCCTGTGCTAATGCCCTTCCCCAGGCCCCAGTTCCCTCTTGGCAGCTCGGGGAGGACACACTGATTGTAAGCACTTCACTTTCATTCAATGGTGATCCTCAGTCAATGTTCACTGGTTTGTGATCACGAAAACCTTCCCAACTTCTTTCACAGGCTCCCTGTATAGTGGGGATTGGAAGGGATCTCTGGAGCTCACCCAGTCCAACCCCCTGCTCAAGCAGGGCACCCACAGCAGCTTGCCCAGCAGCACAATGCCCAGGGGGGGTTGGAAGCTCTCCACACAAGGAGACTCCACAACCTCTCTGGGCAGCCTGCTCCAGGCCTCCAGCACCCTCACACCAAACAACTTTCTCCTTCTCTTCAAATGCAACCTTCTGGGGTCCAGTCTGTGCCCATTGCCCCTTGGCCTGTCCCTGGGCACCACTGAGCAGAGTCTGGCCCCAGCCTCTTGCCCCCCACAGCTCCTTTAGCTCTTGCTGAGCATTGCTCAGCTCCCCTCTGGGGCTGCTCTTCTGCAGGCTCTCAGCCCCAGGGCTCTCAGCCTTTGCTCCTCACAGAGCTGCTCCAGGCCCCTCAGCAGCTTTGTAGCCTCCCCTGGACTCTCTCCAGCAGTTCTCTGTCTCTCTTGAACTGGGGAGCCCAGACCTGGACCCAGTACTCCAGCTGTGGCCTCACTGGGGCACACTAGAGGGGAAGGACAACCTCCCTCAACCTTCTGCCCACACTCTTCTTCATGCAACCCAGGAGGCAATTTGCCTTCTTGAGCCTGATGATCTTGCTGCTCATCAGCATGCCACAGCTTGTTGTCCATTAGCACTTCCAGATCCTGCCCTAGAGCTGCTTCCCAGACCCTCACCTGGCCTGGTGCAGGAGGTTGCTTATCCCCAGGTGCAGGAGTCCGCAGTGGGTTTGGTTAAATCTACATCCACACACTTCCACAACATCTCCATTTACGCACACACACACAGAGACTTTGACCCTTCCTACAAGACTTGCACATCCATGGGGAATTTTGCACCAGACACATTTTTTCCATATTTCCAAAGGCCCTCTGACCACCACCACCACCAGCAGCAATGACAACCAACCCCTGTAACCTTCTGCTTGAGCACCCAAAACCAAGTCCCACCCGGTTGCCCCAGCACAGAGCCATCACTCCTCTGCAGGGTGCCCAGTGCCAGCTCTGCTGGCAGGGCCCAGCTCCACCACAGAGCACCACCAGCTGACTGCACATGAACCTTCCAGCTGGATCCTTGCATGGCAGCAAGGGAGAGTTTTCTGTCTGCCCTTTCCCTGCCTGCCCATCACTACTTCTGCTTTCAAAGAGGAAACCTGGATTCTTTAGGCTTTAACTGTGGCTTGATGCAGAGGATGTGGACTTCTGGTGCTGTGCACATGGCAAGTGGAGTAACTGAAGGGGTAATTCCCATTCTTTGGCTCTAAACTCATTCTGGAATGAGAGATGGATGAGCTCAAGACCAGAGTGCTGAACAGGCAGACAGGCTGATGGAAGGATTTAGAGCAAGGCTTTGGGCAGGTGCATGGACTCCAGGATCTCTGGAGGTCCCTTCCAGCCTCTACCATTCTGTGATTCTGTGAAAACTTTCTTTGGCAAATCCATTTTCCCCAAAGGATACAGAGGGCTGGAATTTCCTGTACTGGTCAGCACAGACACAACCTGGTTTTGCCCCACCATTCCCTGCAGATCTGAATGAGAAGGAGACTGCCTCCAGGTACCTGTGGGCTCCAGCCCTCTCATTCTGTCAGGAAGAGCACTGAGCAAAACATGCATGAGCTCAGCTCCTGCCTCCTACTGACACTGAGGGTCTTGTTCTGGGAGAACCAAACTCACAGGAGGAGGTGGTGGAGTCACCACCCCTGGAGGTGTTCAAGAAAGGTGTGGCCATGGCACTTGGGGCCATGGTGGTGTTGGCTTGCTGGTTGGACTGGATGATCTTGGAGGACTTTTCCAACCCAAACAATTCCATGATTCCATGAACAGAGTCTTGTGATGAAGTATAAAATCTAACTGGTTGGAGAGACAAAGCTGTTAACATTCCCACTTCTTCATTTCTATTTTTTTTTTTTTTTTTTGCTTCTTTTTGGAACAGTGAGAAAACCAATCCTGACTTGGCTAACGGTGTCCAAGGGCCAGTGGTCTCCTGGAGTGTGTTACAAAGAGTTGAGAGAGGTTCTTCTCTCTCTCTCTCTCTCTGCTCCAACAGAGAGCCATGATGATGATTAGGGGACTTGAAGGGAAGGCTGAGAGGGATCTGATCAATGTCTATCAATAGCTGAGAGGTGGGTGTGAAGTGGAGGGGGCCAGGCTCTTTTGGGTGATAAGCCAAGGAACAATGGGTTCAAACTTGAACATAGAAGATTTCAGCTCAACATGAGGAGAAACTTCTTTACAGTGAGGGTGACAGAGCCCTGGAACAGGCTGCCCAGGGGGGTTGTGGAGTCTCCTTCTCTGGAGACTTTCCAACCCCACCTGGATGCATTCCTGTGCAGACTGCCCTGGGTGATGCTGCTCTGGCAGGGGGTTGGATCTCTGGAGGTCCCTTCCAAGCTCTGATGTGCTGTGAGACTGTGATACTGTGATACTGCATTCAGGTCTGGGCTCCCCAGTTCAAGAGGGACAGGGAACTGCTGGAAAGAGTCCAGGGGAGGCTGCAGAGCTGCTGAGGGGCCTGGAGCAGCTCTGTGAGAAGCAAAGGCTGAGAGCCCTGGGGCTGAGAGCCTGGAGAACAGCAGCCCCAGAGGGGAGCTGAGCAATGCTCAGCAAGAGACAAAGGAGCTGTGGGGGGCAAGAGGCTGGGGCCAGACTCTGCTCAGTGGTGCCCAGGGACAGGCCAAGGGGCAATGGACACAAAGTGGAACCCAGGAGGTTGCATCTGAAGAGGAGGAGAAAGTTGTTTGTTGTGAGGGTGCTGGAGGCCTGGAGCAGGCTGCCCAGAGAGGTTGTGGAGTCTCCTTGTGTGGAGAGCTTCCGACCCCCCCTGGGCATTGTGCTGCTGGGCAAGCTGCTGTGGGTGCCCTGCTTTAGCAGGGGGTTGGACTGGATATATTCCTGCCAACCCCACCATGCTGGAATGCTGTGATTTCCAACTGGAAAACCTCACACTGATAATTTTAGAATGCATTCCCTGATAACTTTAGATGACATTCCGTATTCTCTTTCATGAAACCAAACTCTGCTTACCTGTTATGTTTTTGGATCCATCCATCAGGAATTTTCAGCCATGGACACATAATATCTACAACACCTGAAAAGCAAGGTTCAAAAGTGGTCCATAAGTCTGGGGAAAGAATTGGGCACTTCTGTAAACTTCCTTCTTTCCCTTTGAGTCATCTACTTCCAAAGCCATTCAGGGGCAATCCTGCTTTTCCATGGGGAAGATCAGAGCTGAGAGCTCTCTGATAGGTAGTCTGAGACATGGAGAATGGAGGAGGTGTGTGGGTGAAGCATGCTCAGCCCTCCCTTGAGTGTGCCTGCAGGGCAATGGCAGTGTTTGGGCACCCCTGACAGCTCAGATGTTGCATTACACTAACACTGGAATGCCAGAAGCTTGGGCCATTAAATTCAGGGGGTTATTTACTTCCCTGTTACAGCTTACACAGATCCCAGCAAGTCAGGTGTCACTGCATCATTCTGACAGCTTGAAGGTGGCTTCATGCATGGTAATTATTTAGTGGCTTTCCCCCCTTTGCATTCAATTCCATCCTCGTTCTCCTTGATGGAGAGACTGAAACCTACCAAAAGCCATCACTCTTTAGACTCAGTCACTGTTACTGCTCTGCAGCTCCTTGGCCAGGCTCTCCAAAGCTCCCAGTTTCCCCCACCTGCCCCTGTGCCTTCTCATCTCATCCTCCAGTACCACCCATCAGAAATCTGAAGTCAATCTCTACTAAGAGGATTTTTTTTTTTTTTTGGCTTATAGAATCAGAGAATTGTCAGGGTTGGAAGGGACCTCAAGGCTCAACCAGTTCCAACCCCCCTGCCATGGGCAGGGACACCTCACACTACAGCAGGTTGCTCACAGCCACATCCAGCTTAGCCTTCAAAACCTCCAGGCATGAGGCTTCCACCACCTCCCTTGGCAACCTGTTACTGTGTCTTCACCCTCATGGGGAAGAACTTCTTCCTGACATCCAATCTGAATCTCCCCACTTCTAGTTTTGCTCCAATTGTATCAGCTTCTTCTCTGCATTAAACCCCAGATATCTGGAGCGATGATTAAAATATTTTCACCTTTCCTTCACAGTTGTTTTCCTGGAGTTTGATTTTGTTCTTTCTGGAGCAGTTTATGCTTCTAGTGAGGATCTGCTTGTCTGCTTTGCAGCAAATACAAGGGCAGGTTTCGGTGGGTAGACAAGCTCCTGCTCCCTCCAGAGGTGAACTCAGCATTTTCACACAGACCAAAGTCCATTGCCACCAGTTTTAAGGCAGTTTAAGGTTTTCATGACATCCCTCAGAGAGCACTAAAAATGAAGTTACTTCAGAGCTCTTAAAGTGCAAAGGCTCTTGCCTTGGTGAGTTTGATTGCACAGAGAGTAATCAAGAGGTGACCTGCTGGAACCCTTGTGCAAGGGGGCAGCAGATCACAGCTCAACTGTGATCAGCTCTATGAACATCCCAAGAAAGAGTAAAGAAGTTCATTACATCTGGAATATCTTACCAGGACCAGGAAAGATAGAATCATAGAATCATAAAATCAGAGAATCAGAGAATCATAGGATCAGAGAATCATAAAATCAGAGAATCAGAGAATGGTCTGAGCTGGAAGTGACCTCCAAAGGTCATCCACTCCAACCCCTCTGCAGTCAGCAGGGACATCCCCAACTAGATCAGGTTGCCCACAGCCCTCTCCAGCTTCATCTTCAATATCTCCAGGGATGGAGCCTCAACCACCTCCCTGGGCAACCTGTTCCAGTGTTCCACCAGCCTCATGGTGCAGAACTTGTTCCTCACATCCAATCTCAATCTGCTCTGCTCTAGTTTGAAGCCATTGTCCCTGCTCCTGTCCCTGCAGGCCTTTGCAAACAGTGTCTTTCCATCCTCCTTGCAGAGGAGAGGTGACCTGGATCACAGCAGCTATATCCCAAGCTCCAAGTGATGGGCACATACATCCTCACTGTGAGAGACAGCATAAAGTTAACATTCAGCCAAAATCACCCCCCAAAAAGGCAGACACAGCATGAATTAATAATCAGAGAGAGTCCACACATCCTGCCAAAAGCATGCCTGTAGGCCCCTTACCTTCGGCTTGCTCCTGCTTTCCAACACGGAATATCAAATGCAGTTTCTCCTCTGGTGCAGGCAACGTCCCCAGCTGGGCTCTGCTCCGTCCGTGGGCTCCAAGTGCCACCTTGTGTTCACAGCCTGCGTTTCCTGCCAGAGCCAGCAGAACGCCAGCTCCTGCCTGCCGGGGACGTGCTTCTAGAGGGGCTTGGGTCCTGCAGCACTGGAGTCACGGCACACGGCTGCACAGCCACGGGGGTCGAGACCTCTTTGTCGTCCTCCGGGGCTTAAAGCGGTCGATACGAAAGATGGGGATGGAATTTTTAGCAGGACCTGTCATGAGAGGATAAGGGGTGATGGCTTGAGCTAAAAGATTTAGCCTAGATAGATGGATGAATTTTTTTACAGTGAGGATGCTGAGACCCTAGCACAGGTTGCCCAGAGAGGTAGGAGCTGCCCCATCCCAGGTCAGGTTGTTTGGGGCTCTGAGCAACCTGCTGTGGTAAGGGTGTCCCTGCTGAGTGAAGGGGGTTGGACTGGATGAGCTTGAAAGGTCTCTTATGACCCAAAGCACTCCAAGGTTCCATTTAATAATCAGTGCAAGTTGTATAAATGTGAACTGCTCACACAATAAATTCTTGGTGCCTACCTTGCACACTCAGATAAAATCCAGGTTCCAGGTTCACCCCAACCCCTCCTGCTGGATGCAGGTATCATAGAAACATAGAACCATAGAATGGCTCAGGTTGGAAGGGACCTCAGAGCTCATCTGCTCCAACCTCCATGCCCAGGGACACCTCTCAGCCATACTCAGCTGCTCAAGGTCTCATCCAGCCTGGCCTTCAGCACCCCCAGCAAGGAGGCAGCCACAGCCTCCCTGGGCAGCCTGTGCCAGACTCTCACCACCTTCCTGCTCAACAACTTCTTCCTCAGCTCCACTCTACCCCTGCTCTGCCTCAGCTTCAAACCATTGCCCCTTGGCTGTCTCTAGACCCCCTCAGCAAAAGTCTCTCTGCAGCCTTCCTGCAGGATCCCTTCAGGTCCTGGCAGGCAGCTCTGAGGTCCCCCTGGAGCCTTCTCCTCTCCAGGCTGCACACCCCCAGCTGCCTCAGCCTGGCCTCACAGCAGAGCTGCTCCAGCCCCTGTGTATGTCTGCACTGATCATCCATTCTCTCCCCACCAGACAAGAGGATGACTCTTGGTGCCCTTAGAGTTCTGTGGAATTTTTATCGTGCAGGTGGGACTTGAGGGCAGGCAGAAGGAGCTGAAGATTGCAGGTTTGCAGGCAAGGGATGGGTTTATAACAACAAACTTGCAGGCAGACTTCCTGGGAAGGCACAGCTGAGATAATGTGAAAGCTCAGAAAATTTGAAGGGTTCACCTTGAACTGTTCAGAGTGGTGTATGGGAAAGCCCTCAACAGTTTGTATTGTTTCAAAAGGAAAATAGCTGAGAAACGAAATCAGAGTTCAGTACTTTAGAGAGGATCAAAGCAAATACTTCAGCCGGCCCCAAAAGATTCATAGAATCATAGAATCAACCAGGTTGGAAGAGACCTCAAAGATCCTCCAGTCCAACCTATCCCCCAGCCCTATCCAATCAACCAGACCATGGCACTAAGTGCCTCATCCAGGCTTCTCTTGAACATCTCCAGGGATGGTGACTCCACCACCTCCCTGGGCAGCACATCCCAATGGCAAATCTCTCTCTGTGAAGAACTTCCTCCTAACATCCAGCCTAGACCTCCCCTGGCACAGCTTGAGACTGTGTCCCCTCCTTCTGCTGCTGCTTGCCTGGGAGAAGAGCCCAACCCCCACCTAGCTACAACCTCCCTTCAGGGAGTTGTAGACAGCAATGAGGTCTGCCCTGAGCCTCCTCTTCTCCAGGCTAAACACCCCCAGCTCCCTCAGCCTCTCCTCACAGGGCTTGCTTTCAGTTTTGCTAAATTAGCAGCCTGTGTCGATCCTGGAACAATGTTTTATGTCCCTCAGTGTGGACACCAACCCTAAACCACCTTTATTCTCCCAGCACTCATCCACATGCATTGCTGATGTCTCTCTTTCCATTGAGTATGAAGATCCCTTTGTGTGCCACAGGAACAGAGGTAATTTCAGATGCCATCTGCACCTATGCATGGACCAGCATCCCTTTGGCCTCTTTGGCCTCATGAGGGCACATTGCTGCTTCATGGTCACTCTCTTGTCAACCAGGACTCCTCAGCCTTTCTCTACAGACACCTTGGGGAGGTGTGGTTGGAAAGCTGTGACTCACAGAGGGACGTGGGGGAGGTGGTTGGCAGTCACTGACCATGAGGCAGCAGTGCCCAGGGGGCCAAGAAAGCCAAAGGCCTCCTGGCTGGCATCAGAAGCAGGGTGGGCAGCAGGGCCAGGAGGTGAGCATCCCCCTGTGCTCAGCACTGGGGAGGCCACAGCTCGAGTGCTGTGTTCAGCTCTGGGCCCTCCCTGCAGGAAGGACATTGAGGGGCTGGAGCCTGTCCAGAGAAGGGCAACGAGGCTGGAGAAGGGCCTGGAGCCCCTGGGGCTGAGGGAGCTGGGGGTGTTCAGGCTGGAGAAGAGGAGGCTGAGGGAGACCTCATTGCTCTCTCCAGCTCCCTGCAGGCAGGTTGAAGTGAGGAGGGGACAGCCTCTGCTCCTTGTGGACAAGGGACAGGAGCTGAAGAAATGGTTGCAAGCTGCAGCAGGGCAGGTTCAGGCTGGCTGCTAGGAAATCTTTCTTGCCAGAGAGGGCTCTCAGCCATTGGAATGGTCTGGCCAGGGCAGTGCTGGAGTCACCATCCCTGGAGGGGTTCAAGCAGTGTGTGGAGCTGGTGCCTAAGGACATGGTTTGGTGTTGACCCTAAACTGAGTCAATGATTGGACTGGATGAGCTTGGAGGTCTCTTCCAGCACTTAGAGCTGCATTCAGCTTCATCTCAGGACAGCAACAATATCCCTGTAAAATTGTTCCCCTTGCTCTGGGAGAGAGCACAAAGCCTGAGGAAGGTGAGGGAGCTGGGGCCTGGGAGATGGCAATCAGACTGGCTGCTGCTTATTGACAGAGAAGAGCTTTGACTGTTATTTTCCCACATCTCAGGAACTCAGCTCATATTTCTCAGCCAAGCTGCTAAACACAGATGCTGTGACCCTTCCTGGGCTCACATGGGGCATGGAAGGAGGCTGAGAGCCACGGAGACATCGACAGGCAGGAGGCTGGGCTCAGCAGTGGCTCAGAAAGGGAAGGTAAAAAATCAGTGGAAGAAAAGACAGTCAGGATGAATAGGAGAGTAACAAAACCCATATGAAATAGTCTGGGAAAAAAAAAAACCAAACAAATCACAAAAGAGATGCCATTGTCTGGATGCAGGGAGTGGAACAGCTACAATGGTTTGTGCACTGACATGGGGATGGAGCAGAGTAAATAATGAAGTTTGCAGCACTGGTTGCAGAACTTGGACTGCCTGCAGAAGTTGTGGTTATTTCTGTTCCAGGGCTACTTTTCTTCTGCTTTTTATTTTTTCAGTCTTTGCTGGTTTATATCCTGATGACTCAGATCAAGCAAGCCATGGATCTGGAGGAGAGAAGGCTGCAGGGAGTCTGCTGAAGTAGATCCAGAGGAGGTCACGAAGATGATCAGAGGGCTGGAGAACCTCCCCTGTAAGAATCTACTGAGAGAGCTGGGGCTGTTCAGCCTGGAGAAAAGAAGGTTCCAGGGAGACCTTAGAGCAGCCTTCCAGTGCCTGAAAGGGGCTGCTAGAAAGGTGGGGAGTGACTTTTTACAAGGTGCTATGGAAAGGATTGAAGGTGGAAGATTTAGACTGCAGATTAGGAAGAAATTCTTTCTAGTGAAGGTGGTGAGACACTGGAACAGGTTGTCCAGGGAGGTTGTGCATGTCTCCTTCTTGGAGGTGTTCAAGGCCAGGTTGGATGAGGTCTTGAGCAACCTGGGCTAGCAGAAGGAGTCCCTGCTTGTGTCAGGGGGGGTTGGAACTGGATGACCTTCAAGGTCTCTCCCAACCCAACCCATTCTGTGATTCTATGAAGGTGGAAGTCAGGAGGCAGCCTAGTCCCTGGGCAGGCAGCTAGTGCAGAAGCATGAGGTGAAAGCATCTTTCAGCAGAACTTTGGCTTCAGTGAAGGTGTGTTAAGAGCACTTTAGACTGCAATAAAAACCCAGCTTAATGCTTTACTGATTTCTTCACTCCTAATGAAAAATATAATGCAGAAGAGGTATAGCTCTAAAACATGCCTATGGTATGGTTAAATAAATAATGCATGAGGGTGTGGGGCTGAAAAACTACACTTCTGGGGTAGTAGTAATAGGTCTGTAACAAAAAAAAAAAAATATAGCAGAAATAAGGAAGTTGAATTTGAAATGCACACATCTGACAATATGCCAGATGGGCTGAGCTCTAGTCAGAGGCAAGGTCTTTGCTTCTTCTCCCTGCTCTCTCTCCGTTTCATAGGCTCACAGGATGAATCTGGCAGTACCTCTCCCAACTTGACCTCAAAGCCTATTTTTCAGCTTTATCCTCCTCTTCCATATCTCCTCACTGCTGCTCAGCATTGATTCTTGCTCAGGTTGCTCAGTTATAACAGGATCACAACTCACAGGAGGTTAGGGGTTGGAAGGGACCTCTGGAGATCTTCCAGTCCAACCCCCCTGCCAGAGCAGGACCAGAGAATCCAGCACAGCTCACACAGGCACACATCCAGACAGGGCTGCAAAGGCTCCAGAGAAGGAGACTCCACAACCTCTCTGGGCAGCCTGTGCCAGGGCTCTGGGACCCTCCCACTGAAGAAGTTCCTCCTCATGCTGAGGTGGAACCTCCTGTGCTGCAGTTTCCATCCATTGCCCCTTGTCCTATCCCAGGGTGCAGCTGAGCAGAGCCTGTCCCTGTCCCCTCCCTCTTGACCCCCAGCCCTCAGCTATTGATAGACATTGATCAGATCCCTCTCAGTCTTCTCCTCTCCACACTAAACACCCCCAGGGCTCTCAGCCTCTCCTCCCCAGGCAGTGCTGCAGTCCCTTCAGCATCCTTGGAGCCCTCCCTTGGACTCTCTCCAGCAGATCCCTGTCCCTCCTGAAGTGGGGAGCCCAGAACTGGATGCAATATTCCAGGTGAGGTCTCATCAGGGCAGAGTAGAAGGGGAGGAAAACCTCCCTGGCTCTGCTGGACACACTCCTCTGAATGCACCCCAGGATCCCATTGGTCATTTTGTCTTCATGCAAAAAAACATATCCCTAATTTTACTCATTCATACCTGAAAGACTTCAGAGAATATCAGGGATTGCCTTGTTTTTCCCATCAGCAAGGTCACAACAACCTGGAATGATGAAGTTTCCATTTAAATCTGCATGGAGGCCCTTCCTCAGTGGCTTCCAGGTGCTGCAGGGCTGAGCAACAGCATTTTTATTAAGTTGATCTCAGCTCATGCAGACCTCCAGGAGATCTGCCCTATTTTCTTTCCACAGGACACAAGTGAGATTAGTCTGAAAGACTTAAAACAGGAATGGGGAACAAACTGCAAACTCTTTTCTCACAGGCTTCATTAAGCATGCAAGGCAACACCCACTAATTGCTGGGATAATGGCTGCTGAAAGACCAAACACAACCAGAGACTCAGCAGCTACAGCTCATTTTGCATAGCATCACAGAATGGTTTGGGTTGGAAGGGACCTTTCAATCTCATCCAGTCCAAAACCCCTGCACTCAGCAGGGATATCCCCAACAGCAGCAGGTTGCTCACAGCCCCTAACAACCTGACCTGGAATGGTTCCATGCATGGGGCATCTCCCACCTCTCTGGGCAACCTGGGACAGGCTCTCACCATGGTCACCACAAAAAAGTCCTCCTTCTCTCCAGCCTGAACCTCCCTTTTTCAGTTCAAACCATCACCCCTTGCTCTCTCACAATAAGCCCTGCTCCAAACTCTGTCTTCAGCTTTCTTACACCCCCTTTAAGCCCCAAAAGGCCACCAGATGGTCTCCCTGGAGCCTTCTCTTCTCCAGGCTGCATAACCCCAACTCAGCCTGACCTCACAGCAGAGGGCTTCCAGCCCTTGGACTGTTCCTGTAGCCTATTCCAGACCTGCTCCAAGATGTCTATGTCCTTCTTGTCCTGAGGACTCCAGAGCTGAACACAGTGCTCCAGGGCTGGGCACAGAGCTCCAGGGCTGGGCACGTGCTCCAGAGCTGGGCACAGTGCTCCAGAGCTGGGCACAGTGCTCCATGGCCAGGCACAGTGCTCCATGGCCGGGCACAGTGCTCCAGGGCTGGGCACAGTGCTCCAGGGCCAGACACAATGCTCCAGGGCTGGGCACAGAGCTCCAGGGCTGCACACAATGCTCCAGGGCTGGGTACAGTGCTCCAGGGCTGGGCACAGTGCTCCAGAGCTGGGCACAATGCTCCAGGGCTGGGCACAGTGCTCCAGGGCTGGGCACAGTGCTCCATGGCCAGACACAATGCTCCAGGGCTGGACACAGTCCTCCAGGCCCAGACACTGTGCTCCAGGGCTGGGCATAGTGCTCCAGAACTACTTCTTGAAACTGGAGTTTCAAGATAAAATCCACAATTGTCGTGTTTGCTTTCAAACCTTTTAATCTTTTGCCTCTGGTTTCTCTCCATGTACATCCCCAGTATAATAAGGAACCTTTCCGTTTTGGAAAAGAAAATGTCTTAATCTTTTTAACAGCCCTTCTAGAGCAAATTAAATCTCTGGGGATTAAAGCAGCACTTGCAAGGCCACAGAGCTGTGTTGAGTTAATGGCAATTAACTAACAGCTGAAGAATGTGCTTTGGCAGGGTGTTTGTCTGCAAGCACACTTCAGGGGCTGTGTGAAACTGAAGGTTCCCCATGTGGACAGAGTACTGGAGCAGGCTGCCCAGAGAGGATGTGAAGTCTCCTTCTCTAGAGACTTTCAAGCCCCATCTGGATGTGTTCTCTGGTCCTGCTCTGGCCTGGAGTTGGACTCAAGGATCTCCAGAGGTCCCTTCCAGCCCCTAACATCCTGTGAAACCTTCCAGTTCAAAAAAACAGCAAACAAACAAACAAAACCCCCCATAAAAACAAACAAACAAACAAAAAACCACATCAGGATAACGTTTGAAAATCACAGAATCACAGAGTTACTGAGGCTGGAATAGAGCTCTGAGCTCATCAAGCCCAGCCTGTGACCCTGTCACTGAGTGCCACATCCAGTCTTGCCTTAAACACCTCCAGGGATGGTGACTCCACCACCTCCCTGGGCAGTCCCTTACAAGGTCTGATTCCCCTTTCCATCAGGAAGTGCTTCCTAACCTCCAACCTAACCCTTCCCTGGCACAGCTCCAGGCCATGCCCTCTGATCCTGTCACAAAGTGCCTGACCCCCGCCTGACTGCAACTTCCCTTCAGGTAGTTGCAGAGTGTGATAAGGTCCCCCCTGAGCCTCCTCTTCTCCAGGCTGAACACCCCCAGCTCCCTCAGCCTCTCCTCATCAGCCTTTCCCTCCAGCACCTTCCCCAGTCTGGTTGCTCTCCTCTGGCTCTGCTCCAGCACCTTGAGATCCTTCCTGCAGTGAGGGACCCAGAGCTGCACTCAGTGCTGGAGGTGAGGCCTCACCAGTGCCCAGCACAGGGCAGAATTCCATCCCTGCTCCTGCTGCTGTGGCAGTTTAGGCTGGGTGCCCCCTGCCACTGCTGCATGAGATACACCTCTGGTGTCCCAGGTACCCACCCACAGGGCTGGACACAGGAAACGACGTATTTCTACCCATAAATCCTGCACCCTATAAAGCCATCTGCAGAGTCATCCTCTTCCTCTTTCTTCCCTCTCTGCTCCCACAGGAGATGTCCTCTCTTATCGGGTAATGCCGGGGGGTATCTCAGGCCTCTTAGGCCTGTCTAGGCCTAATGCCAGGAGGAGAATGGAGGGGGGGCAGTCTCAGACCTGGCCAGCCTGAGACTTGCCTAGCAGTGGGAGGGGGAGGAAAGAGCCCTGAGGGATTGGGTAGACCCTCAGGTGGGAGGAAGGGAGGATTGGGAAGCTTTTGGGAATTCTGTGAGGGGTTCTGTACGCTTTGGGATACTCTTTGTCACTATGCTTTGTGTTTGTAGTTCTCTGTAGCTTCACCAATTGCTTTTCCATTTAAACTTTCCATCACTCTCCAATCCGTTTGTGTGAGTTTCATTCTTTTGTCCCTTTCGGGGCAAGAGACGATCTGTCTGGCCCCAAACCAGCACAGCTGCCCACACTGTTCCTGCCCAGGCCAGGATGCTCCTGGCCTTCCCTGCCCCCTGGGCACACTGCTGGCTCCTGTCCAGCTGCTGTCACCCAGCACTGCCAGGTCCCTCCCAGCCACTCCCCCCCAGTCTGCAGCACTGCATGAGGCTGTTGTGACCCCAGTGCAGGAGCCTGCCCTGAAGTGTGGAGCAGCAGCACCGAGGGCTGCAGCAGTGCTTGTTATCCACTGCCTCTGAGCAGCAGCTGGAGTGCTGCTCTGGTAGCAGTAACAATAATAAACCCATCACTGCTGTGCTGAGAACAGGTGCCTGGGATATGTTCCTTTCTATTTGCCTCCTAACTCTGGCCAGACGAAGCTCCCTGCTCTGTGGCTGTGACAGGGAGTGACAGGCTGGCAGGTGTTGTCAGCCAGGTGCCCGCTGCTGCTGAGCTCTCTTTGTCTTATAACGGAATATATTAAGGCACAAAAAGCAGGAGCGAGCAGCAGCCAGGGCAGCTCCAGAAAGCCTTGGGCAAAGGCAGCCCCTGCAAGATGCAATCTCCCTGAATATTTTGATGAGGCAACAAAAAGTATTGCCTACATCCATGCCTTTGAATTTGTCACAGCCCTGATTGCTCAGCACCACTCTCTGGAAGAGGGTGCTACCAGACCCACACTTGTGCTTTATGCTTAGGGATCTCTGAGCTCCCTGACCTAGCTGAAAGTGTCCCCACTGCCTCAGCTTGCCCAGAGAGGTGGGAGAGGCCCCATCCCTGGAACCATTCCAGGTCAGGTTGTTTGAGGTTCTAGTTGCAGATGTTAGGGCAAGAAGGCTGATGAATGGTCTAGATCACAGAGTCACACAATTAACTGGAAAAGACCTTCAAGATCACCCAGTCCAACCTATCACTCAGCACCATCCAACCACGAAACCATGGCACCAAAGGCCTCATCCAGTCTCTTTTGAAACACTTCCAGGGATGGTGACTCCACCACCACTCCAGTCAGCACATCCCAGTGGCCAATCTCTCTGTCTGGAAAGAATTTCTTCCTCACATCAGCCTAAACCTCTCCTGGGGCAGCTTGAGACTGTGTCCTCTTGTTCTGGTGCTGCTTGCCTGGGAGAAGAGCCCAACCCCCACCTGGCTACAACCTCCCTTCAGGTAGCTGTAGACAGCAATGAGGTCTGCCCTGAGCCTCCTCTTCTCCAGGCTGAACACCCCCAGCTCCCTCAGCCTCTCCTCACAGGGCTGTGCTCCAGACCCCTCCCCAGCCTTGCTGCCCTTCTCTGGACACATTCCAGCATCTCAACATCTCTCTTGAATTGAGGAGCCCAGAACTGGAGCCAGCACTCAAGGTTTGTTGCTCTTCTCTGGACCTTCTTATGAGGAGCAGCAGGAACCAGGATGGATTCCTGCCCTGTTTCACTCCCACCTGGTAGGAGGGTGAGAAATTCAAGGGACTGCACCATGCCTTAGGTGAGGAGCAGGGAGGGGGCAGACAGGGCCACATCCAAATGTCACTGTCCTTTCATCAGGCCAGCCATCTTCCAGTCAGATATGTGGCTAACATGGACAAGAAGGAATGAATTGGAGCTCGAGGAAGGCAGATAGAGACTGGAGATTAGGAATGAATTTTCCAGCGGGTGTGGTGAGACACTGGCACAGGTTGCCCAGGGAGGCTCTGGATACCTCCTCCCTGGAGGTGTTCAAGGCCAGGCTGGATGAGGCCTTGAGCAACCTGGGCTGGTGGGAGGTGTCCCTGCCCATGGCAGGGGGTTGAAAACAGATGACCTGTAAGGTCCCTTCCAACCCAAACCTTTTTCTGATTCTATGATTTTCGGCATGAATTAATATTCTAATGAGGGAAAATCCAAACAGATTGTTGAAGCTCAGCAGCAAGGCAGTAAGTGTCATTCTTTGACATCAAGACCTCAAACAGGCTTACAAATGCATTTTCCCATCATCTACAGCCATTCTCTGTCTTTGTGGGGTTTTTTTCCCTCCTTTTTGATATAAAATTCACATTTTAGCTCCAAACTCTCAGCTCTCTTCCCACTGAGGCACTGGAATCAGCGGCTACATTCAGCCTTGTGAAGGGGACCTGTGTCATGGGAAATCAGAGTATTCTCTGAAGGAGAGAATGGATGAAAGAGAGAAATCTGCACAATAGATGGTAAAGGAAGTCCTTGTTAATTCCTAACACCCAGCAAACCTTGCTCAAGAGCTCACCCCTCTGAAAAGATAAATGCGACCTCTGTGCTCCTGCCAAGGTCAGCGAATGCTGCTCATGCAACTTAAAGCTGCCTGGGGTCTTTCTGACCTTACACAGCAAAAAATTATCATGAAAAAACAAGAAAAAAAAGGGAAAAAAAAGAAGAAAGTAAAAAAAAAAAAGAAGAAAAAAAAAGAAGAAAGAAAAAAAAAAGAAGAAAGAAAAAAATCAGTTAAGCAATGGAAAAATCTTAAAAGGAAGAGAAGCGAGTTAAAAAGTTTGGGCCAGTTCTATGTCTCTGGTGAGACCTCACCTGCAGTGCTGTGTGCAGGTCTGGAGCCCTCAATACAGGAAGGACATGGAGCTGATGGAGAGGGTTCAGAGGAGGCCAGGAAAATGCTCAGGGGGTTGCCCCCTTGCCTGGCACCGAGGTCAGGCTGACAGGTCTGTAATTTCCTGGTTCCTCCTTCAGGCCCCTTTTATGGATGGGCATCACCTTGGGCAGCCTCCAGTCATCAGGGACCTCACCTGTGAGACAGGACTGCTGATAAATGATGGAGAGCAGCTTGGCCAGCTCATCTGCCAACTCTCTCAGCACCTTAGGATGGATCCCATCAGGTCCCATGCACTTGTGAGGATCCAAGTGGGTCAGCAGGTCCCTTACTGCTTCCTCCTGGATTACAGGGGGACTTAACTGGTCCCTGGCTCCATCTGCCAGTTCAGGAGGCCAGTTGTCCTGAAGACAGTCTGTCCCACTATTGAAGACTGAGGCAAAGAAGGCATTAAGTACCTCTGCCTTTTCCTCGTCTTTTGTTACTATATTCCCCTCTGCATCCAATAAGGAATCGAGATTGTCCTTGCCTTTTCTTTTGCCATTAATAGATTAATAGATAGTGGCCAGTCTAACTTCTAAATGGGTTTTTGCCTCTCTAATTGTTTTTCCTACAAGACTTAACAATGTCCTTAAACTCTTCCTGGCATACCTCCCCCTTTTTCCAAAGGTAATTCACCCTCTTTTTTCCCCTCAATTCCTTCATAAGCTCCTTGCCCATCCAGGCTGTCTTCCTTGTTGGTTCCTCTTCCAGCACGTGGGCATAGCCTGTTCCTGTGCCTTCAAGAGTTCTTTCTTGAAGTCAGTCCAGCCCTCCTGGACCCCTTGGTTTTTAAGGGCTGTTTCCCAAGGAACTTTATGAGTTAGTTCCTTGAATAAGCCAAAGTCTGCCCTTTGGAAGTCCAAGGTGGAGGTTTTAGTGCTGCCCCTCCTGGTTTCACCACATATTGAAAACTCAATTATCTCATGGTCACTGGACCCCCAGGCAGCCTCCCACTACATCTCCCACCAGCCCTTCTCTAGTTGTAAACAGCAAGTTGAGCAGGGCTGCATCCCTGGTAGGCTCATGTAACAGCTGGGATAAGAAGCTATCCTCCATACACTCCAGGAACCTTCTAGACTGCCTCTTCTCTGCAGTGTTCAATTCCCAGCAGATGTCTGGCAGGTTCAAGTCACCCACAAGAACAAGGGGAAGCGATCTTGAGGCAGCCTCCAGCTGCTTGAAGAAAATTAAATCAACCTCTTCTTCCTGATTAGGTGGTCTATAACAGACTCCAACCAGGATGTCAGACTTGTTGGCCTTCCCCCTAATTCTTACCCATTTTTTATCAGGTTGAGTCCCTGTGGGTAAGAATGAGGCTGGGTGTCCAGGGAACTGCTGGTTCCAGCAGCAGGTAATAGTCTGATGGCCACACCAGACTGGGGAGGCTCTTAGCAATGTTGCTAACTGCAGAGAGCTGCTCTGCTGCATGGAGCCCTTGGACCTGTGTCAAAGTCTCTCACTCCCTTCCACTCCCTTGCCCTCACCATGAATGGGACAACAGGAAGACTGTCCTCTGCCTGAAATGTCAGGAGTGGTTCAGCTCAAAAACTCTTTCAAGGACACACAACACAAAAGTTACAGGTGGAAAGAGGATTTTATTATTTTTCTTTTCCTTACGCTGTTTCAGATTTGATGCCTGGGCTGGAGAGGTGCCTTGGATGTGCCAGAGCAGCAGCAAGACCTGAGCCAAAAGGGCCCAGGGAAGCCCTGACAAAAGACTCTGCTCAATGCTACAGAGGATAGGAAGCAGCTCCAGGGGAACCCAAGAAGCTTCCCCGTCCTAGGAGTGTAGAAAGCTTCCTCTCCCTGGACGCAGGGCACAAGAGGCCATCTCCATGGTGAATGAGCAGCAGCAGCAGCAAAGAGCTGAGCCAAAAGGTCTCCAGGGAGTGCTGACAAGGGGCTGTGCTCAGTGCTACAGAGGAAAAGAAGCAGCTCCAGGGGAACCCAAGAAGCTTCCCCATCCTAGGAGCACAGAAAGTTTCCTCTCCCTGGATGCAGGGCCCGAGAGCTCATCTCTGTGGTGCATGAGCAGCAGCATGAACCTAGCCAAAAGAGACCAGAGGAGGCCTGACAAGGGGATGTGCTCAATGCTACAGAGGAAAAAAGGAGATCCAGGGGAATCCAAGAAGCTTCCCCGTCCTAGGAGAACAGAAATTTTCCTCCTCCCAGATGTGGGGCACGAGAGGCCACCTTCATGGAAGCACAAAGCAGGCTCCTGGCCAGAATGGCCCAAAGGAGGCCTGGCAAGAGGCCATGCTCTGTGCTGCAGAGGAAGGCAAAAATCCCCAGAGGCATTTACCAGCCCCCTTGGGGGAAAAAAAGCCTTCCTCCCCCCAGCTGCAGGGCACGAGAGGCCATCCTCGTGGTGCATGAGCAGCAGGCAGTGACCCAGCCAAGAGGGACCAGAGGAGCCTTGCCAAATGGTCATACTCAGTGCTGCAGAGGAAGGCAAAAAAAACCCCTGGGGACCAGTGCCAATCTGCCCCAGGGGAAAAAATTCCTTCCTGAGCCCAGCACTGGCGATCAGCTACTCCCTGAGCATGTGAGCAAGACCTGCTTCCTCCTGCCCCAGGCTGGGCATGCCTCCCAGGAGATGCCCCAGCCCTGCTCTCCCTCACCCTGCAGCCATCTCAGAGTGGTCAAATGCCCCTGGCCTGATGGACCCTGGGGACAGGAATCTTTTCTTGTGCCTGGCAGACACCATTGGGTGCTCCAAAGCACTGGGGACCCTGGCAACCTCTCTGCATCCCATTTCTTACAGCTGCTGGCTCCAGGAGGGATGCTCTGCAGTGCTCCTCAAAGCTGAAAAATCCTGATTAGCAGCACCTCCAGAAAGTGGTGGTTCTTCTCATCTTCAGCAGCCAACCTAGCTTCTGGGCTCCCTCCCTCAGCCCTCACCACCTCCTTCCCCTGCCTCCTCAAGGGCCTCCTCTGGGATGTGTCTGGGCTGCTCCCAGGCCAGGCTCTGGCAGCAGGCACAGGAGGATGCTTCCTTTTATACTGTCCTGGGGCCCTGGCACTGCTGTGAGGCCGTTGCCAGGTGATGGCATTGTGCCATCAGGGGCTGTGCTCCCCATGCCCAGCCCTGCCCATTGGCAGCCTGCCCTCCTCCCCTCTGTCCAGCAGCCTTCAGGGGAAGCCTTTGGGCTGCTGTCCCTAAGGCAGTGCCTGTGCCTAGGCAGCTTGTCCCTGCCCTTTGGTGGCCATGCCTGGGCCCACTGCTGTGCCCCCCTGATGTGTCCTCTGCCACTTGGCTCTGGAGTACAACTCTTGTGCTGTTCCTCTCTCTCATGTAGCCCAGAGACCACCCCAGAGACCACCACCTGGCCCCTGTCTGCACCACAGCTTCATGTCCATGGGGCCAGGGTGGGCCTGCCCAGTCCTCTGCTCTGGAGAGTGTCAGCTGCAGGAACAGGGATTTGTCTGTTTGTAGACATTCCAATAGTGTCAGCCAAATGTCCCTGGGACCTGATGGGATCATCCCAAGGGACTGCAGAAGCTGGGCAGATGTTACAGCAGCAGCTTTCTCCATCACCTACCAAAGGTCTTGGAAGGTCCCTGCTGACTGAAAGGCAGTCAGTGCTGCTCCAGTGTAGGACTGGGGAGCACAGGCTGGCTCTCATCACTCTGAGCAAGCAGACACCACTCAAATACTTGCAGCTTTGCTGTCACATGCAGCCTGGGGTTGTCCTGTTTAACAGACCTACTGCAGCCTGTGTTGCAGGAGAGGTCTGGAGGTGCTGGAAGGTGTCCACAGAAGGGCCACGAGGATGAGCAGAGGGCTGGAGCTGCTCTGCTCCACAATGTTCTTTCAGGTAGGTGTAGAGAGCCATGAGGTCTCCCCTCAGCCTCCTGTTTTTCAGATTCACCAGCCCCAACACCTGCCAAGTTCTCTGTGCTTTTTAGTATCCACATAAAAGTGATTTCTGGCAGCACAAGCAGAAAATGAGGCACTTGAATCAGACAGCTTTCACCTCCATAGAATGTGGCTGGGACAACTTGCAAGGGAAAATAAGAACCTCTGTGTGCTCCCTCTCACCCCTCAAGCTTACGCTGACCCAAGCCCTTATTTAAAGGCTCAGAAAAGCCTGATGAAATAGTTATTGTCATTTTTTCATGCACCCTTTGCAATTCCAGGTTCTGGCTGAGCTCAGAAGATGATGAGCTGGAAAATCACAACAGGACCTCACTGTGAATTGAAATAGAAGCTCCACCACTTTTTCTTTTCTGAGAGAGGTGTTTATCATAAGGTTGCAGAGCCTAAATCCACACAATCATAGAATCATAGAACTGTCAGGGTTGGAAGGGACCTCAAGGTTCATCCAGTCCCAAACCCCCTGCCATGGCAGGGACACCTCACACTACAGCAGGTTGCTCACAGCCACATCCAGCCTGGCTGCAAAAACCTCCAGGCATGAGGCTTCCACCACCTCCCTGGGCAACCTCTTCTGGTGTCTCACCACCCTCATGGGGAAGAACTTCTTCCTAACATCCAATCTGAATCTCCCCATTTCTAGTTTTGCTCCATTCCCCCCAGTCCTATCACTCCCTGACACCCTCCAAAGTCCCTCCCCAGCTTTCTTGGAGCCCCCTTCAGATCCTGGAAGGCCACAAGAGCGTTTCCTGGGAGCCTTCTCCTCTCCAGACTGCACAACCCCAACTCTCTCAGGCTGTCTCCAGAGCAGAGCAGCTCCAGCCCTCTGCTCCTCCTCATGGCCCTTCTCTGGACACCTTCCAGCACCTCCAGAATCTTCCTGGAACAGAGGCTCCAGAACTGGACACAGACTCCAGGTGTGGTCTCAGCAGAGTGGAGCAGAGTGGAGAGCCTTCTCCAGACTGAACAGCCCCAACCTTTGGATAGGCTTGCAAGGAGGCAAAAAAAAGCTTCTGGTGCCTGCTACAATGTAAATTGAATCTGAACTCAGTATCTGCAAAGGCACAGCCAGGGTGCTTGCTAAAGGATTGTGCAGCAGTTTCATTTTTCACTCACCATCAAATTCCATGGACATGCAGCTTAGCTGGAACCGAGCTTCAAACATCCGGACAGTAGGAAAAGAAAATACAGGAAGAGACTGCTCTCATTGTGTGGTATCAGCCCTTTGGATGATGATGCTTTCATGGGTGTGCCCCCACAGAGAGAGTCCAGCAGAGGCTAGAAAGACACTGAGGGGCCTGGAACATCTCTGTGAGGAGCAAAGGCTGAGAGCCCTGGGGCTGAGAGCCTGCAGAAGAGCAGCCCCAGAGGGGAGCTGAGCAATGCTTAGCAAGAGACAAAGGAGCTGTGGGGGGCAAGAGGCTGGGGCCAGACTCTGCTCAGTGGTGCCCAGGGACAGGCCAAGGGGCAGTGGGCACAAAGTGGAACCCAGGAGGTTGCATCTGAAGAGGAGGAGAAAGTTGTTTGGTGTGAGGGTGCTGGAGGCCTGGAGCAGGCTGCCCAGAGAGGTTGTGGAGTCTCCTTGTGTGGAGAGCTTCCAACCCCCCCAGGGCATTGTGCTGCTGGGCAAGATCCTGTGGGTGCCCTGCTTGACCAGGGGGTTGGACTGGGTGAACTCCAGAGGTCCCTTCCATCCCTGCCATGCTGTGATTCTATTTATCGTCACTTCCAGAGCATTCCCAAGGTCCTTCATTCTCTTGTCCTGGGCTCTGACAAATTGCCCTTATCTGTGCCTTACAATCATTTCCTTCTTTGCCTATTGCAGTCCCATCCTTGATGGGCCTCTTGTTTTCAGGGAGAGGGGGTTATAACTCAGCCATCACATTTTCCTTCATCTCAGCCACAGCAGAGATTCTCATCCTGAAAGCAGTTTGAAAGGAATAGTAAGGAAATTTGTGGATGTTTTCAGTTAAAATTTGCCTGCTTTAGAAGTATTTATTCCTTTAATTCAAAGAAGATATTGATTTCTTCCTTTAAATTATGGACTAATGAAATTGTGCAAATCAGCTAAGTTGGTTTTAATTATAAGTTAAAGTTGAAAACCTTGGATCAAGAGTGACCCCCTAGAAATTATTCTCCAGGTTTTCTTTTCTTCAGAACAAAGAAATATTTCCCTCTTACATTGCTTTTGTACTGAGCTAATCAATATGAAGGAACAGTTGGGAAGAAAGCTGAGCAGCATTTATGAGCAAGACCAGATAATATTTTTCCCCTTCAGCATTTCCATCTGGCTCAGGAGGAGATGATATTTAGACACAGTTGGACAAATCCTGATCTACCACCCTGTGGAAACATTCATGGATGTGCTTGACCTCCATCCCACCTGCTCCTGGACACTGCCACCTCCATCAAGTCACTCCCCAGGGATTTGCTATTTTCACTGCAAGGAGAGGAACACATTTTCTTCTTCCAGGACATGGCTGGGGTTTGTTTTCAGCAAAGTTCGTTTTTTTTGGTTTTTGTTTTGTTTTTCAGTGTATTTAGAGGCAATCTGCAAATGGTGCTGTGTTTGCAGACCAGTTCCTGGGTGACACTCGAACATCTTCTGGAGGAGCCATGTCAGAGATTCACAGAATGGGCTGGGTTCGAAGGGACCTTCAAAATCATCCAGTTCCAACCCCCTGCCATGGGCAGGGACACCTCCCACCAGCCCAGGTTGGTCAAAGCCTCATCCAGCCTGGCCTTGAACACCTCCAGGGAGGAGGTATCCAGAGCCTCCCTGGGCAACCTGTGCAAGTGTCTCACCACACCCACTGGAAAATTCATTCCTAATCTCCAGTCTCTATCTGCCTTCCTCGAGCTCCAATTCATTTCTTCTTGTCCATGTTAGCCACATAGCTGACTGGAAGTGATGGCTGGCCTGATGAAAGGACAGTGACATTTGGATGTGGCCCTGTCTGCCCCCTCCCTGCTCCTCACCTAAGGCATGGTGCAGTCCCTTGAATTTCTCACCCTCCTACCAGGTGGGAGTGAAACAGGGCAGGAATCCATCCTGGTTCCTGCTGCTCCTCATAAGAAAGGTCCAGAGAAGAGCAACAAACCTTGAGTGCTGAGTCCAGTTCTGGGCTCCTCAATTCAAGAGAGATGTTGAGATGCTGGAAGGTGTCCAGAGAAGGGCAGGGAGGCTGGGGAGGGGTCTGGAGCACAGCCCTGTGAGGAGAGGCTGAGGGAGCTGGGGGTGTTTAGCCTGGAGAAGAGGAGGCTCAGGGCAGCCACAACCTCCCTGGGCAACCTGTTCCAGTGTCTCCCCACCCTTACCAGAAAGAATTTCTTCCACATCTCTGGAGGAAGAGTCTCTACTTCATACTTAACCAAAGTCTAACCTGCAGGATAATGGGGAAAAGACTGAAAATCCAAGCCCTAAAGGCTGAAAACTTGAAGTTGTTTTCATGTCTAAGACTTAGAAACTAATTCTTAGGATTTTTAACTAATTCTGATTATAGAAGAAGCATTTTCCCCTGGTTTTGCTCATTTAGAATCACAGAGGAGCCCAAGCTGGAAGGGACCTTGGAGAATCACCGGGTCCAGCCTGCTATGGGAAATGGAGCCTAGGGAAGAGTTAGTAATATGATGTCCAACCACATCCAGTGATGGAGACTCTCCACTGCTTAGGATTATCAAAACAAAATGAGTATTGAAGTGGTGAGAAACAGATTTCATTAGGTCTTTGATGATGATATCTAGCTGTTCAAGAGGAGACTGGATGAGGCTCTGAGTGTCATGGTCTGGTTGATTGCTTAGGGCTGGGTGATAGGCTGGAATGGATGATCTTGGAGGTCTCTTCCAACCTGGTTGGTTCTATGATTCTATGATCTCTGGTGAGACCCCACCTGGAGTACTGCATCCAGATCTGGAGCCACTGTTACAGGAAGGATCTGGAGGGGCTGGAAGGTGCCCAGAGAAGGGCCACAGGGATGAGCAGAGGGCTGGAGCTGCTCTGCTGTGGAGACAGACTGAGAGAGTTGGGGCTGTTCAGTCTGGATAAGAGAAGGCTCCCAGGAGATCTTCTTGTGGCTTTCCATTGTCTGAAGGGGGCTTCAAGAAAGCTGAGGAGGGACTTCTGAGGGTGTCAGGGAGTGAAAGAACTGGGGGGGAATTGAGCAAAACTAGAAATGGGAAGATTCAGATTAGATGTTAGGAAGAAGTTTTACACTATGAGAGTGGTGAGACACTGGCACAGGTTGCCCAGGGAGGTGGTGGAAGCCTCATGCCTGGAGGTTTTTGCAGCCAGGCTGGATGTGGCTGTGAGCAACCTGCTGTAGTGTGAGGTGTCCCTGCCCATGGCAGGGGGGTTGGGACTGGCTGAGCCTTGAGGTCCCTCTCAACCCTGACAGTTCTGTGATTCTATGATTTAATCACCGTGGAGAGGTGGAGAGAGAGAATTTGATTAGGTCTTTGAAGACCACAAGGAGTGGCTGAGGGAGCTGGGGTTGGTTAGTCTGGAGCAGAGAAGGCTGAGGAGAGACCTTATTGCTCTCTACAACTACCTGAAAGGAGGGTGGAGTGAGGCTGGTGTTGGGCTCTTCTCCCCAGTAACCAGCAAGAGGGTGAGAGGAAATAGGTTTGAGCTGTGCCAGGGGAGGGTTAGACTGGATATTAGGAAAAACTTCTTTAGTGAGAGAGTGGTGAGGGGTTGGAACAGGCTGCCCAGGGAGCTGGTGGAGTCCCCATCCCTGGAGGTGTACATCCTGCCTTTCAGGATGGTTAGGGGCTCAAAAGTCGCTGTATTAGAAGCTGTGTCTTGGGCTGTGCTCAGCCACGGATCCAGGAGTAAGCATTGTTATTTAGTGTCCAAATGTCAGTCATCATTTCCTTTGGACAGATCCTGGCAGCCTTTTCTCCATTCTGTCACATTCTCCAATCTACCTTCTAATGGGTTGTGTCAGTCAGGCCATGCTGAAGTTTAGAAAGCCACTTTCTGTATCTGCAGCAAGAGAAAACATTTTCCATACTGAGCTAAGCACAAGAAAAAAATACAGCTCAAGGAGCTCTCACAATGAACTGCTCCAAACGAAAAATCATTATTTTATATTTAACCAGGGCTTTAAAATGTCATGGAATATTTAGGTCAAGCAGATGTTGTCCAACGGTTCTCAATTAGAATCACAGAATTGTCAGGGGTGGAAGGGACCTCAAGGCTCAGCCAGTCCCAACCCCCCTGCCATGGGCAGGGACACCTCACACTACAGCAGGTTGCTCACAGCCACATCCAGCCTGGCTGCAAAAACCTCCAGGCATGAGGCTTCCACCACCTCCCTGGGCAACCTGTGCCAGTCTCTCACCACCATCCTGGGGAAGAACTTCTTCCTAATGTTCAATCTAAATCTCCCCACTTCAAGTTTTGCTCCTAATAACACAAGGATAAATCCACCTGCCAGTAATTTCTGTCCAGGATCACAGCTCACATCTCAAAGGATGTTAGGGGTTGGAAGGGACCTCTGGAGACCTTCCAGTCCAGCCTCCCTGCCAGAGCAGGACCATGGAATCCAGCACAGGTCACACATCCAGACAGGGCTGGGAAGGCTCCACAGAAGGAGACTCCACAACCTCTCTGGGCAGCCTGTGCCAGGGCTCTGGGACCCTCCCAGTGAAGAAGTTCCTCCTCATGCTGAGGGTGGGTAGCACCAGGTACCAGCTAATTGAGAAGTGGTTTATAGCTTTAATTATTCTTCTAGATCCTCCTTACCAGCCATATTAGAGTGGATACACACAGACAGCTCCCATCCCCCCCCCAAAAAAAAAAAAGTAAATAATAAAATACTTAAATACTGTTGAGTCTGCAGTAACAAAAAGCATATTTGGAACTGGTGATACTCTTAATTGAATCCATGTTTTGCACAAGAAACTGCAAAATCCATTTTTCCCCCTGCTCTGTATACAATGTTCTCTGAGTTGTACACATCTCAGGATGTTGTTCCTACAAATACAGAATTTAATTCAACTTTACCTTTTATTTTATTATTATTGGTTTGGGGGCTTGGGGTTTTTTTTTTTGTTTGGTTGTTTTTTGTTTTTGTTGTTTTTTTTTTTTAATTCTTCTGCTTTCTGAGTTTGATTCTTTCTGGGGATTTTTTTTTCCTGAAAGAAAAAAAAGGGAAAAACAAAACAAAACAAAACAAAAACAAAAAACTTGGTTTATGGCTTGAGGTATTGCAGCAAGTGATGAGAAACTTTGGGATGCTCCACAGCTCTGTCTGAAACTACAAAATCATTTTTGGCCTTTCTGTGAATGTCTTTGGAGACTGAGGACATTTTGATCCATCAGCAGCAGATGGCCCTTAGCTACAGAAGTAATACTGATGCAGAGCCTCACATTTCATTATTGAGAAGTTCAAACCTAAGAAATTGCTTTTTCCCTTGTTAGGAAGAGCTATAGCTCCTCCTTAGCCACACTAGCCCCAAGATCAGCACTGCAGCACTTCATTACAGCTGCTCCTTCCTTTATGGACTTCAGGTTCCAGAATCTACTGCCCACAACAACTGCATTTTAATGCAGCCTTGGCATCTCTGCACTGGGGAGAGGTGGTGGGCAGCCACCTGCAGACAGGCAGCAAGACCTGGGTGGGCTGATTTGCCAGATGAACCTCAGGAGCTGTGTGGGCACTGTGCCCAGTTGGCCAAGGAGGCCACCAGCAGAGAATCATAGAATCACAGAATCACAGAATCACAGAATCATAGAATCATAGAATCACAGAATCAGAGTATCACAGAATCATAGAATCACAGAATCACAGAATAGTAGATTCACAGAATCACAGAATCATAAAAATCACAGAATCACAAAATCACAGAATCACAGAATCATAGAATCACAGAATCACAAAATCATAGAATCATAGAATCATAAAATCATAGAATCACAGAATCATAGAATCACAGAATCATAAAATCATAGAATCATAGAATCACAGAATCAGAGAATCATAGAATCATAAAATCAGAGAATCATAGAATTGTAGAACCATACACTGACCTATTCAACATGTGCAGCTTTCACACCACAAAAAACCTTTGAGCTCAGCCACCACTCTGGAATTAGTTCCTATTTCCCACACTTATTATTTCATATTGCTGTGGAATAATTCTGCAGCAGTTACCAGTGATCATAAAACCACAGAATTCTCAGGGTTGGAAGGGACCTCAAGGCTCAGCCAGTCCCAACCCCCCTGCCATGGGCAGGGACACCTCACACTACAGCAGGTTGCTCACAGCCACATCCAGCCTGGCTGCAAAAACCTCCAGGCATGAGGCTTCCACCACCTCCCTGGGCAACCTGTGCCACGCTCTCAGCACTCTCATGGGGAAGAATTTCTTCCTAACATCCAATCTGAATCTCTCCACTTCTAGTTTTGTTCCATCCCCCCCAGTCCTATCACTCCCTGACACCCTCAAAAGTCCCTCCCCAGCTTTCTTGGAGCCCCCTTCAGATCCTGCAAGGCCACAAGAAGGTCTCCTGGGAGCCTTCTCCTCTCCAGACTGCACAACCCCAACTCTCTCAGTCTGTCTCCAGAGCAGAGCAGCTCCAGCCCTCTGCTCATCCTCATGGCCCTTCTCTGGACACCTTCCAGCCCCTCCAGATCCTTCCTGGAACAGAGGCTCCAGCACTGGACACAGAGCTCCAGGTGTGGTCTCACAGAGTGGAGCAGAGGGGGAGAATCCCCTCCCTGGCCCTGCTGCCCACACTTCTCCTGCTGCAGCCCAGGCTCTGCTTGGCTCTCTGGGCTGCAAGTGCTCACTGCTGGCTCCTGCTGAGCTTCTCATCCCCCAGCACCCCCAAGTCCCTCTCCTCAGGGCTGCTCTCCAGCCAGTCCCTGCCCAGCCTGGCATGGATCAGAGTACTCTCATCAGGAACAGGGCAGGGATTGTCCCCCTGGACTGGGCACTGGTGAGTCCACACCTTGAGTACTGGCTTCAGTTTTGGGCTCCTCACTCCAAGAATGACATTGAGGGCTGGAGCAAGTCCAGAGAAGGGCAATGAAGCTGGGGAAGGGTCTGGAGAACAGGGCTGGTGAAGAGCAGCTGAGGGAGCTGGGGGTGTTTAGTGTGGAGAACAGGAGGCTGAGGAGAGACCTTCTGGATCTCTGCAACTCCCTGAAGAGGTTGCAGTGAGGTGGGGCCTGGTCTCTTCTTCCAAGGAAGAAGTGATAGGACAAGAAGAAATGGCCTCCAGTTCCCCCAGAGGAGGTTTAAGTTGAGCATGAGTAGCAATTTCTTCCCCAGAAGGATTGTCCAGGCCTGGTCCTGGCTGCCCAGAGCAGAGGTGGAGTTCCCATCCCTGGAGTGGTTTCAGAGCCTTGGAGATGTGGTGCTGAGGACCATGGTTTAGTGGTGAGATAAAGTGGGCTAAGGTTTGAAGTGGATGAGCTTAAGGATCTCTTCCAACCAAAACTAATCTATAATGCCATGTGGTACCTTCCTAATTAGGAAAATGCTTTATGAGGTGGCACAGTGGGCCCTTCATCTAATAAACACTTAGAAACAAAACTGGAAAGTTCTCAGGCTGCTGAGGTAAGCTGCTCAGTGTCTTCTGGAAAAAAGGGAAAGAATCAGCAAAATCACCAGGAAAGGAAAAGGTCAGATAAGAAAGTCACCACCAAGGCAGCTCTGCTTTTCCCTGCACCAGCTGGAGGAACGCTGCAGACAGTCATGGAATGATTTGGGCTGGCAGGGACCTTTCCAGGTCATCTAATCCAATCCCCCTGCAGCCAACAGGGACAGTCCCAAGTAGATCAGGCTGCTCAGAGCCCCATCAAGCCTGACTTTGAATGTCTCCAGGGATGGGGCCTCCACCACCTTCCTGGGCAACCTGTTCCTGTGTTCCAACACCCTCATAATAAAGAACTTCTTCCTAAAGTCCCCTCTAAATCTGCCCTGCTCTAGTTTCAAACCTTTACCCCTTGTCCTGTTGCTCCATGCCTCACCCTACGAGCTGGAGGGAGCAAATTGCCTTAATCATACCAAGCACATCTCTGCACAACAGTTGCACCTGGGGGGGTTGGATTAGATTTCAGGAAAAATTTCTTCTCCAAAAGGGTCGTGAAAGACTGGAACAGCCTGCTTAGGGCAGTGATGGAGGGGTTTGGATGAGGCGTTTAGGGACATGGTCTAAACAGCTGTGTACAGGGAGAAGCTAGGTTACCACAGAATCACAGAATCACAGAATCAATAAGGTTGGAAAAGACCTCAAGGATCATCAAGTCCAACCTGTCACCCAGCACCTCATGACTACTAAACCATGGCACCAAGTGCCACATCCAATCCCCTCTTGAACACCTCCAGGGATGGTGACTCCACCACCTCCCTGGGCACCACATTCCAAGGGCTAACAACTCTCTCTGTGAAGAACTTTCTCCTCACCTCCAGCCTAAACCTCCCCTGGCACAGCTTGAGACTGTGTCCTCTTGGTCTGGTGCTGCTTGCCTGGGAGAAGAGACCAAACCCCTCCTGGCTACAACCTCCCTTCAGGTAGTTGTAGACAGCAATGAGGTCTCCCCTGAGCCTCCTCTTCTCCAGGCTAAACACCCCCAGCTCCCTCAGCCTCTCCTCACAGGGCTGTGCTCCAGAGCCCTCCCCAGCCTTGGTGCCCTTCTCTGGACACATTCAAGTCTCTCAATGTCCTTCTTGAACTGAGGAGCCCAGAACTGGACACAGCACTCAAAGTGTGGTCTAACCAGTGCTGAGCACAGGGCAGGATGACTTCCCTGCCCTTGCTGGCCACACTACTCCTGACCCAGGCCAGGATGCCATTGGCCTTCTTGGCCACCTGGGCACACTGCTGGCTCCTGTTCAGCTGCTGTCACCCAGCACCCCCAGGTCCCTTTCTGCCTGGCTGCTCTCCAGCCACTCTGTCCCCAGCCTGTAGCTCTGCATGGGGTTGTTGTGGCCAGAGTGCAGCACCTGGCATTTGGACTTGTTGAATGCCATCCTGTTGGACTCTGCCCATCTGTCCAGCCTGTCAAGGTCCCTCTGCAGAGCCCTCCTACCCTCCAACAGATCAACACCTGCTCCTAACTTGGTGTCATCTGCAAATTTCCTGATGATGGACTCAATCCCCTCATCCAGATCATCAATAAAGATATTGAACAGGATGGGGCCCAGCACTGATCCCTGGGGGACACCACTAGTGACAGGCTGCCAGCTGGATGTGGCACCATTCACCACCACTCTCTGGGCTCGGCCCTCCAGCCAGTTCCTAACCCAGCACAGTGCTGCTGTCCAAGCCACAGGCTGACAGCTTGGCCAGGAGTTTGCTGTGGGGGACAGTGTCAAAGGCCTTGCTGAAGTCCAGGCAGACTACATCCACAGCCTGCCCCACATCCACCAGGCAGTCACCTGAGCATAGAAGATCAGGTTGATCAGGCAGGACCTGCCCTTCCTAAATCCATGTTGGCTGGACCTGATCCCTTGGCCATCCTTCAGGTGCGCAGTGATTGCCCCCAAGACGATCTGCTCCATATGGCTGGACTCAATAATCTTTTCCAACCAGGCTGATTGTTTTCAGCAACACTCAAACAAGTCCTCCAGGCAGGGGTGCTCCAGGAAGCCCCTCTGAGATCCTCCCATACTCTGGAGCAGCCATGGCTCTGGCCCCTTTTGTGTCAGCAATGAATCCTTCACCTGGCTCAATGCAGTCCTCACGTCCTAGTGCTGCAGCAAAAGTGTTCCCCTGCAAAGGCGGAGAGATTGCCCCTCCCAGACTGAGGGAGAGTTGCCAGGAGAACAAAATCCCAATTAAATGTAGCTCTTCTTTAGTGGCTCTGTTTGGACATAACCTTTCCAGGCTAAGCACAACTCTTTCTTCTCAGGCTGCAAAACGAGAGCTAAATTGTGCAGTGATAAACTTTGATGCTTGCTGAGCAAACACTCAGAGGGGCTCTGAAAAGCCTTGCAGGTTCCTCACTGATGTTTGCATCCAGAGCTCCACTTTATGGTAGCTGGATGTTCTTGTGCTTATCCTGTACCTGCTGATTAGACCTGGGAGCACAAACCCAGAGTAGGTAGAAGGAAGAATGTATTTATTTTGAAGTTGAGGGTGGTGAAGCCTTGACTCAGGTTGCCCAGAGAGGTGGGAGATGCCTCATGCCTGGAACCATTCCAATTCAGGTTGTTTGGGGCTGTGAGCAACCTGCTGTAGTTGGGGATGTCCCTGCTGGCTGCAGGGGGCTGGACTGGATGACCCTGCAAGGTCCCTTCCAAGCCAAACCAGTCTGGGATTCTAAGCAAAGAGATTTTTCCATCTCTCCACCTCCATGCAAGTGCTGATCTCAGATCATTCTCCCCCTTGATTCATAGCATGATCATGGATTCAAGGCTGTGACCCCCATGAAAGTACAAACCAGCCCCAGCAGTTTCAAGCTCCATTACTCTGAGCTAACAAGGGATTAGCTGAGGGTCAGAAGAGCAACCCTCTGCTGAGGTCTGCCCTCCTGTACTTATTAACTGCTAATAGATATAGACATCTGCTTAATAGCTATCCCAAGAGGAAACAGCAAGGAGACAAAGAGCTGTGCAGATGTAGCAGGCACAAAACATTCCCAGCCTGAGAGGAGCTTCAGAGGGGCATGATCTTCCCCGGGGTCCCTGTCCCAGAGGGACTTTGTCTCACCACTGAAAGCATTCAGAGAACTTAAAAAATATTCAGTTAGTGCTGGAGAAAACTACACAAGGTGTGACCTCACCTCCCTGGTGTCCTGTTCCCCTGGGGGGAAGGCTCAGCTGCCATCACAAGCTTGGTGCACAGCTTCCCTCCTTACATGGGCTCATGATCCTGGCCCAAGGCAGCACACTGCATGCAGTGGTGTTCTCCAGCACTATCTCCTGCATTGCCTGCATGCAGCCCTGACTAGTGTTTAGCTCCAGGAGAGCAGAGGCAGCCCAGAACACAGCCTTGAAACCATCCAGGACCTGAAGGGATCCTGCAGGAAGGCTGCAGAGGGACTTTTCCTGAGGGTGTCTAGAGACAGGACAAGGGGCAATGGTTTGAAGCTGAGCTGCTTGCTGGTGAATTCCAAGTCTTTAGCAGAGTTTTCTCCTCTCCTTCCAACGTGTTCTGGAGTGCAAACATTGTGAATTATTTAAGCAGGAGCAGCTTTAAGCTCTCTGTTGAAAAAGCTAAACCCACAGAAGTAATTAATGCTTGCAGCTTCCAAATCTGACTAATTTCTTGAGTAATGTTGTTTGGGTTTAGTTTGGAGTTAAGTGTGGAGGCTTTTCCTGCCCTTGGAAGAGGAACCCAGCTCTTACTGCAGGCAGTCTGCTGTAGAAGTGGCATGGAGCTGGTTCCTGCATGCTTTAAACTGGTTTGACTGGAATTTTAGCCCACTGTGTGGGGTCATTAAGGCTATTTTAACACACACAGACTGTGTCCCTCCCTTGGAGAGGGACTTTGCCTGGGGGTGTCTAGAGACAGGCCAGAGGGGAATGGTTTGGAGCTGAGGCAGAGCAGGGGTAGAGTGGAGCTGAGGAAGTAGTTGTTGAGCAGGAGGGTGGTGAGACTCTGGCACAGGCTGCCCAGGGAGGCTGTGGCTGCCTCCTTGCTGGGGGTGCTGAAGGCCAGGCTGGATGAGACCTTGAGCAGCTGAGTCTGGCTGAGAGGTGTCCCTGGGCATGGTGGGGAGGTTGGAGCAGATGAGCTCTGAGGTTCTTTCCAGCCTGAGCCATCCTGTGAGTCTGTGTTTCTCTGATCTTTCAGCAGCACCTCTATGAATGGTTGAGCAGCAAACAGTTCAGCCCAGGGCCATCACATGTGTGCCATCTGATGGCTCACCCAGGAAACAATTTCGTTGCAGCTGATAAATCAAGGGAGGTTGGCCCAAAGAAGAGAACAAGAGAGAAACGAGAGAAATTAAACCCCACTTCAATACCAGGGCTTCTTTTATTATTTTTTTTCTCTTTTATTTATTTATTTTTCCCCCTTTCAGCTCTGCTGTAACAAAACTTTGTGACAATGACAAAGAGGGGAAACTTCTGAGACTGGAAAACAAGATCATCTAATGATGCTGAGTTAGCAAGAGCATAAAGCAAAACAAGATAACTGATTTTCCAATTGCATTTGATTTGGAGAGTTTAAAGACTTAAATAAAGAGAAAATTGTGGAAACTTACTGGAGCCAGAAGCCATTAGTGGAGTCTAAGTCTATATTAGTTTAAAGGGATTCTGTCAAGTGCAATTTTAGCCTTTTAAAATTTTTTTTCCCCATGTAATTAATGTCCTTGCAACATCAGTTACACTGTCTTTGAAGCTGGAAAATGGTGTTTGCCTTCTTATCTTCACTGGCATTGGACTTCCCTTCAGGTCTGCTCTGGAGCTGTTAGGCAGTGTTCTCATCTCAGCTGTACTTTGGTGGGTTTGTTCATTGGGCATCACTCTGGCCAACAACATTCCTGCTTCCTGCTTTCCCAGGGATGTGTGTGATGCTTTGCAAGCAGACATAGCCTCTCCTGGCTTTTGGGATGCTGATAGGCAGTGAGGAGCATCACAGAATCCTACAATGCCTTAGGTTGGAGGGGACCTCAGAGCTCATCTGCTCCAACCTCCCCACCATGCCCAGGGACACCTCTCAGCCAGACTCAGCTGCTCAAGGCCTCATCCAGCCTGGCCTTCAGCACCCCCAGCAAGGAGGCAGCCACAGCCTCCCTGGGCAGCCTGTGCCAGGGTCTCACCAACATCGTCTGATGCCCACTAGACTGTGAGACAACAGTCTGGGTACTCTTGGACCAAACAGTACTACTTGGTAGTGTTTTTACCAAATGTGTGTTAACATCACTGGGAAACAGATTGATATTGGGAAACATCAATATTAGCAAAATTAATCAATATCAGCTGGGAAATGTTCTGAGCCTGGCTGTGCAGGGTTGCTTCCCAGGCAGGGAGGCACTGGCCAAAGCCCAGATCACAGGATCATAGAATGCACCAAGTTGGAAAGGATCCTCAGAGGTCATCTTGTCCAACCCCCCTGCACTGAGCAGGGACACCTCCAACTAGAGCAGGGTGCTCAGGGCACCAACAAGCTTGACCTTGAGTGGCTCCAGGGATGAGGTCACCTCCATCAGGTCACCTCCACCACCTCTTCTGGGCAGCCTGTTCCAGTATTTCACCACCCTCGTTGTAAAGAATTTCCTTCTGATGTCCAACCTAAATCTGCCCTGCTCTGGGGACATCTGCAGATGGGCTCTGCCTGCTGCTCCTCTCATGAGCATAACCCAGGCTCAGCTTCTGGACCATGCTCCTGGCTGGGTTTAAAAGGCATTTCATCAAATCATAGAATCACAGAATTGTCAGGGTTGGAAGGGACCTCAAGGCTCAGCCAGTCCCAACCCCCCTGCCATGGGCAGGGACACCTCACACTACAGCAGGTTGCTCACAGCCACATCCAGCCTGGCTGCAAAAACCTCCAGGCATGAGGCTTCCACCACCTCCCAATGTCTGCAATGTCTCACCACTCTCATGGGGAAAAACTTCTTCCTAACATCCAATATGAATCTCTCCACTTCTAGTTTTGATCCATTCCCCCACTTCTACCACTCCCTGACAGCCTCAAAAGGTGTTCCCCAGCTTTCTTGGAGCCCCCTTCAGATCCTTCAAGGCCACAAGAAGGTCTTCTGGGAGCCTTCTCCTCTCCAGACTGCACAGCCCCAACTCTCTCAGGCTGTCTCCAGAGCAGAGCAGCTCCAGCCCTCTGATCATCCTCGTGGCCCTTCTCTGGACACCTTCCAGCACCTCCAGATCCTTCCTGGAACAGAGGCTCCAGAACTGGACACAGAGCTCCAGGTGTGGTCTCACAGAGTGGAGCAGAGGGGGAGAATCCCCTCCCTGGCCCTGCTGCCCACACTTCTCCTGCTGCAGCCCAGGCTCTGCTTGGCTCTCTGGGCTGCAAGTGCTCACTGCTGGCTCCTGTTGAGCTTCTCATCCCCCAGCACCCTCAAGGCCTTTTCTTCAGGGCTGCTCTCCAGCCAGTCCCTGCCCAGCCTGGATTTGTGCTTGGGATTGCCGTGAAGCAGATGCAGGACTTGCTATGCAGGGAGCAGGCTGGGAGCCTCTGAAGTCAGGCTGCATTTCTGCTGCCATGACACACGAGTTTGGGCTTACATCCATCAGATTTAGAACCATCCAATTACAGGATTGGTTTGGTTGGAAAAGCCCTCTAAGATCATGGGGTCTATGTGTCAACCCAACACCACCATAGATGTTAAATCATGTCCTACAGTGCCATGGCCACAGGTTTCTTGAACACCTCCAGGGATGGGGACTCCACCATCTCCCTGGGCAGCCTGTTCCAGTCCCTGACCACTCTTGCAGCAAGGAAATTGTTCCTGATCTCTAACCTAAACCTCCCCTGGCACAATTTCAGGCGATTTCTTCTCCTTCTATCACCTGATCCTAGGGAGAAGTAGACCAACCCCCACCTGTCTCTAACATCCTTCTGGGGACCTGTAGAGAACAATGAGGTCTCCTCTCAGCTTCCTCTTCTCCAGACTAATCAACCCCATCTCCCTCAGCTGCTCCTCTTCTCCAAATCCTTCTCCAGCTTGTTGTCTTTCTCTGGAACTGCTCCAGCACCTCAATATCTCTCTTGTAGTGAGGGGCACAAAACTGACTCCAGTACTCAAGGTACAGCCTCAGCAGTGCGTTTGGAGCCAGTGCAGGGGAAAGCAAGGAAGCTGAAAAGGGCCTGGAGAATAAATCTGATGAAGAGCAACTGAAGGAGCTGGGGATGGTTAGAATTATAGAATCACAGAATCATAGAAGCAACCAGGGTGGAAGAGACCTCCAAGATCATCCAGCCCAACCTATCCCCCAGCCCTATCCAATCACCCAGACCATGGCACTAAGTGCCTCATCCAGGCTTCTCTTGAACACCTCCAGGGATGGTGACTCCACCACCTCCCTGGGCAGCACATCCCAATGGGCAAATCTCTCTCTGTGCAGAACTTCCTCCTCACATCCAGCCTAGACCTCCCGTGGCACAGCTTGAGACTGTGTCCCCTCCTTCTGCTGCTGGGTGCCTGGGAGAAGAGCCCAACCCCCACCTGGCTACAACCTCCCTTCAGGTAGTTGTAGACAGCAATGAGGTCTGCCCTGAGCCTCCTCTTCTCCAGGCTAAACACCCCCAGCTCCCTCAGCCTCTCCTCACAGGGCTGTGCTCCAGAGCCCTCCCCAGCCTTGCTGCCCTTCTCTGGACACCTTCAGGTCTCTCAATGTCCTTCTTGAACTGAGGAGCCCAGAACTGGACACAGCACTCAAGGTTATTCAAACAGCAAGAACAAGCCAGGGGAAAAAAAATGTAATGAGGTTATGTCCACTGATGATGCTTCTCTGCTCCTTCAAAAACCAAACACTGCTCTGCCATAACTTACTACAATTTATCTGCAATAGATTTCCTCTCAGTCACTTTCCAGCCTCAATTCACAGCCATCTCTCCCAAGCAAAGCTGCTTTAAATAACTTTGAAACATCTTTATTCTTCCTGTAATCATTTATTACAAGCACCACATCTTTTTTTTTTTTTTAGAAAGCTCTCCAAATGAGAGCTTATTTTGTGCTCTGTGGGCAATGTTTTAAATGCTCTTTGTGCCAAAAGGAGCTGAGAAGTGTCTGCAAGCAACATTTTACTGTAGCAGGCCCACTGACAGCAAGGTTTATCAGCTGTCAAACCACAGTGCTTAGTCATGGAGTGATTTGAGCTGGAAGGGACCTCAGAGATCATCTATCATCTAGGTCCAACCCCCACCACAGGCAAGGACACTGCCTACTAGCCCTGGCCTTGAACACCCCCAAGAAAGAGGCAGCCACAGCATAAAAAAGGCAAACAATTTTTCCTCATTCTTTGCTGTTTTCAGGAGTGGATTAATTTCAGTTTTCTTGAGAGGCATTGCAGAGAAGGTGGCTTGATGCTGCTGGGGCTGGGGTAGCCATAATGGCAGCAGGACATCATCCTTGCAGGAGGCTTCTTATTATTTTTCTTGGTGATTCAAGTTTTCTTTTCATAGCATCACAGAATGGCTCAGGTTGGAAGGGACCTCAGAGCTCATCTGCTCCAACCTCCCCACCATGCCCAGGGACACCTCTCAGCCAGACTCAGCTGCTCAAGCTCTCATCCAGCCTGGCCTTCAACACCCCCAGCAAGGAGGCAGCCACAGCCTCCCTGGGCAGCCTGTGCCAGAGTCTCACCACCCTCCTGCTCAACAACTTCTTCCTCAGCTCCACTCTACCCCTGCTCTGCCTCAGCTTCAAACCATTGCCCCTTGGGCTGTCTCTAGACCCCCTCAGCAAAAGTCCCTCTGCAGCCTTCCTGCAGGATCCCTTCAGGTCCTGGCAGGCAGCTCTGAGGTCCCCCTGGAGCCTTCTCCTCTCCAGGCTGCACACCCCCAGCTCCCTCAGCCTGACCTCACAGCAGAGCTGCTCCAGCCCTTGGATCATTTTTGTGGCCTCCTCTGGCCTCTCTCCAGCAGCTCTGTGTCCTTCTTCTGCTGGGGACACCAGAACTTGAGGCAGGATTGGAGGTGAGGTCTGAGCAGAGCAGAGCCAAGGGGCAGAATCACTTGTGACCACAAATACACCTACCAGCAGAAAGTAGAAGGCTGCAGTCAGTGAATATAGAGCTGTGGGGAATAGATCAGCCTGTCCTGTCCAAAGCTGCCTTTGTTCTGCCTTTGAAACTGAAATGTAGAGAGCAAGGAGGGCTCCCTGCAGCCTCCTCTCCTCCAGACTAAGCAGCCCACGTTCCCCCAGTCACTCCTCAGAAGATTTGTTCTTCAGGTGCCTCCAGACAACAATTTTGTCTAGAAACCAATTCTCCTGTGTTCCCCAAATGAGAAGCCCTTGTGTGAAGCTGGGATTTGTATCTCAGTATGTCAAGCAAAGGGCAGTCTGATCCCTGGCAGTTCAAGATCCTGCTTTCACTGTCCCCATATCAGACATGCTGAGAGTGGTGACCATGATGATCTTTCATTTCCAGCCCAAAAACTGTCTTTGTCAGCTAGCCCAAAGCTCCTGCAGCAAATGAAGAGCTCAGCTCTTCCATCAGAAACCTCAGAGCAGGGAACATCCTCAACTGCACTGAGACAAAAAGCAGCAATCTTCCTTCAACAAAACCAGACAAAAGCCACAGGGCCTGGGTTAAAATACATCAAAGTCAGTGAAAGGCACTAAAAAAGGGCAGAAAACTGATAAGTCAAAGTTCATCCTGCTCTAAAAATCCATTTCAATGACCTCACTGCTCAGATTGATGAAAAAAGTGATAGAATCCCACACAGGACTGGGTTGGAAAGGAGCTTTGAAGCTCATCCAGCCCAATGCCCTGTAGTCAGCAGGGACACCTGCAAGTAGAGCAGGTTGCTCAGAGCCCCAAACAACCTCACCTGGAATGGTTCCAGCCATGGGGAATCTACCACGTCTCTGAGAAGCCTGGGACAGGATATGTACCTCAGCCTTATGAGATACAGGGCAAGAGAGGGGATTCTGCCCCTTGGCTCTGCTCTGCTCAGACCTCACCTCCAATCCTGCCTCCAGCTCTGGTGTGCCCAGCAGAAGGACACAGAGCTGCTGGAGAGAGGCCAGAGGAGGCCACAAAGATGCTCCAAGGGCTGCAGCAGCTCTGCTGTGAGGTCAGGCTGAGGGAGCTGGGGGTGTTCAGCCTGCAGAAGAGAAGGCTCCAGGGGGACCTCAGAGCTGCTTTCCACTGATACAGGCTGGGCAGGGACTGGCTGGAGAGCAGCCCTGAAGAAAAGGCCTTGAGGGTGCTGGGGGATGAGAAGCTCAGCAGGAGCCAGCAGTGAGCACTTGCAGCCCAGAGAGCCAAGCAGAGCCTGGGCTGCAGCAGGAGAAGTGTGGGCAGCAGGTCGAGGGAGGGGATTCTCCCCCTCTGCTCCACTCTGTGAGACCACACCTGGAGCTCTGTGTCCAGTGCTGGAGCCTCAGTTCCAGGAAGGCTCTGGAGGTGCTGGAAGGTGTCCATAGAAGGGCCATGAGGAGGAGCAGAGGGCTGGAGCTGCTCTGCTCTGGAGACAGCCTGAGAGAGTTGGGGTTGTGCAGTCTGGAGAGGAGAAGGCTCCCGGGAGACCTTCTTGTGGCCTTGCAGGATCTGAAGGGGGCTCCAAGAAAGCTGGGGAGGGACTTTGGAGGGTGTCAGGGAGTGATAGGACTGGAGGGGATGGAGCAAAACTGGAAGTGGGGAGATTGAGATTGGATGTTAGGAAGAATTTCTTCCCCATGAGAGTGGTGAGAGACTGGCACAGGTTGCCCAGGGAGGTGGTGGAAGCCTCATGCCTGGAGGTTTTTGCAGCCAGGCTGGATGTGGCTGTGAGCAACCTGCTGTAGTGTGAGGTGTCCCTGCCCATGGCAGGGGGGGTGGGACTGGCTGAGCCTTGAGGTCCCTTCCAGCCCTGACAATTCTGTGATTCTATGACTATGACTCCAATAGCTGAAGGGATCCTGCAGGAAGGCTGCAGAGGGACTTTCCATGGTAACTCCAGCTCCACAGCTGCTCTGTGTGAATATCCTCCTGGCTGAAAACCACAACTGGCATTTAGAATTTACTGTTTCTCCCTGGCTTAGGGAAAATAATTGTCATGAGGTGGAGTTATACCACTGGAAGCATTTGGCTTCCAGAAAGAACTCTAATTTCAAGCTGCTACTGCAAGCAGTCCCATTGCAAAGAGCACATCTGGAGCATTTGGAAATGTGCTGAGTGCTAATGGAATTAAATAGCCTCTGAAAGCAGCAATTCAGCCTCCACAGCTGGGATGCTGTGAGACAGGCAGGGAGCTGCTGCTGGCCCTCATAAACCAGGATTGTTTGATCTCATCTCAGCAAAGCAGTCAAGGAAGGGAGGGCAGAAATGAAAGAACTCTGCTTTTCCCTTCATTTTTTAAACACTGAAGGGACAACCTACAGTCTTTGTTTTGTCAGGTGGATCCTGCTGGGAAACAGCAATTTTATTTCTTTTATTTTAAACAGAAAAGGATAAATGAAAAGAAAAAGGAAAAAAGAAGTAGAGTGCTACCCTCAGCGAGTTTGCTGATGGCAGCAAGCAGTGTGGTGTGCTGGATTCATTTGAGGGAAGGGGTCCATCCAGAAGGATCTTGACAGGCTTGAGAAGTGGGCTGCTGCCAGCTGCATGAGGTTCAACAAGTCACAGTGCAAGGTCCTGCAGCTGGGTCAGGCCAATCCCAGGCACAAATCCAGGCTGGGTGCAGAAGGGGTTGAAAGTAGCTCTGGAGAAAGAGCCTTGGGGGTTTTGGATGCTGAGCAGCTCCCCAGGAGCCAGCAGTGCCCTCCTGCAGCCCAGCAGGCAGCTGTGTGCTGGCTGCAGCCAGAGGAGTGTGGGCAGCAGGGCAGGAGAGGGGATTCTGCCCTTTGGCTCTGCTCTGCTCAGACCTCACCTCCAATCCTGCCTCCAGGTCTGGTGTCCCCAGCAGGAGAAGGACACAGAGCTGCTGGAGAGAGGCCAGAGGAGGCCACAAAAATGATCCAAGGGCTGGAGCAGCTCTGCTGTGAGGTCAGGCTGAGGGAGCTGGGGGTGTGCAGCCTGGAGAGGAGAAGGCTCCAGGGGGACCTCAGAGCTGCCTGCCAGGACCTGAAGGGATCCTGCAGGAAGGCTGCAGAGGGACTTTTGCTGAGGGGGTCTAGAGACAGCCCAAAGGGCAATGGTTTGAAGCTGAGGCAGAGCAGGGGTAGAGTGGAGCTGAGGAAGAAGTTGTTGAGCAGGAGGGTGGTGAGACTCTGGCACAGGCTGCCCAGGGAGGCTGTGGCTGCCTCCTTGCTGGGGGTGTTGAAGGCCAGGCTGGATGAGACCTTGAGCAGCTGAGTCTGGCTGAGAGGTGTCCCTGGGCATGGTGGGGAGGTTGGAGCAGATGAGCTCTGAGGTCCCTTCCAACCTGAGCCATTCTGTGATGCTATGAAAAGAAAACTTGAATCACCAAGAAAAATAATAAGAAGCCTCTGCAAGGATGATGTCCTGCTGCCATTATGGCTACCCCAGCCCCAGCAGCATCAAGCCACCTTCTCTGCAATGCCTCTCAAGAAAACTGAAATTAACCCACTCCTGAAAACAGCAAAGAATGAGGAAAAATCATTTGCCTTTTTTATGCTTCCTCCCTGTATTTCGTGCAGAGAAATACACAGGTAGAATTCCAGAACCCCTGGAATGATTTCTGACATCCCCAAATGAATGTACTTTGGTTATTTCCAGTGGACCTAGTTCTATATTCTACTGCCAATTACAGAAGTATTTGGAGGGGAACTGAGTGTGGGGTCCACTTCTCAAGCAGAATAAGGATTGATTCCCACCACAGAGAGCTCATTTACACAGTTTGGTTTAAACTCTCCTATAAACAAGCACAATCTCATCTCCTTACCTCATTAATCCTGGCTTGTTAATTAATTCTCCTGTTCCTCAGAGCATAGTTACCCAACCTGTTGGCTTGGGAGATGTTTTATTTTTCCTCTAGCACCAGTCCTAGCTCATCATTTGGGTCTCTTCTGGCTTTGGGGGATGCACAATGAAGAATGACAGAATGACAGAGACTTGGAGCTCTTTAGTCTGGAGAAGAGAAGACTGACAAGAGAAGATGATCAGGAGTAGGGAAGAGATGAAGATGAACAGGAGTAGTCAGCATGCAGTCACACAGGGGGAATCCTGCTTGGCTAGTCTGATAGGCTTCTGTGATGCCCTAACTGAATGGGGAGATGCAGGGAGAGCAGTGGATGCAGCCTACCTTGACCTTAGCAAGGCTTCTGACACTGTGTGAGCAAGCTAGGGAGGTGTGGATAGAAGAGCAGACAGTGAGAGGGATCAGGAACTGATGACACAAGAGAGTCCAGACAGTGGTGGTCAGTGGTGCCAAGGTCCAGCTGGGGAGCTGTGAGCAGTGGAGTCCCCCAGGGATCAGTGCTGGGTCCTGTCCTGTTCAACATCTTCATCAATGACATTGATGAGGGGACAGACAGACAGACAGACAGACAGAGAGTCTGCTCAGCAAGTTTGCTGAGGATACCAAACTGGGAGGCTTGGCTGAGACACCTGAAGGCTGTGAGGCCATTCAGAGACTTGAACAGACTGAGAGCTGGGCACAGAGGAAGCTAATGAGGGTCAGCAAGGATGAGTGCAGAGTCCTGCAGCTGGGCAGGAAGAAGAAACTGCAGCAGGACAGGCTGGGAGGGGATCTGCTGGAGAGCAGCCCCAAGGAGAAGGACCTGGGAGTGCTGCTGGGCAGCAAGTTCTGCATGGCACAGCAATGTGCCCTGGGGGCCAAGAAGGCCAAGGGGGTCCTGGGGGGCATTCAGAGGAGTGTGTCCAGCAGAGCCAGGGAGGTTCTCCTCTACCTCTACTCTGCCCTGATGAGACCTCCCCTGGAATACTGCATCCAGTTCTGGGCTCCCCACTTCAGGAGGGACAGGGATCTGCTGGAGAGAGTCCAAGGATGCTGAAGGGACTGCAGCACTGCCTGGGGAGGAGAGGCTGAGAGCCCTGGGGGTGTTTAGTGTGGAGAGGAGAAGGCTGAGAGGGATCTGATCAATGTCTATCAATAGCTGAGGGCTGGGGGTCAAGAGGGAGGGGACAGGGACAGGCTCTGCTCAGTTGCACCCTGGGATAGGACAAGGGGCAATGGATGGAAACTGCAGCACAGGAGGTTCTACCTCACCATGAGGAAGAATTTCTTCACTGGGAGGGTCCCAGACCCCTGGCACAGGCTGCCCAGAGAGGTTGTGGAGTCTCCTTCTCTGGAGCCTTTGCAGCCCTGTCTGGGTGTGTTCCTGTGTGACCTGTGCTGGATTCTGTGGTGTCTTCCAACTCCTGTCACAGGCTCACAGGATGTTAGGGGTTGGAAGGGACCTCTGGAGATCATCCAGTCCAACTGCCCTGCCAGAGCTCGTTCACCCAGAGCAGGTTGCCCAATACCCAAGTGGGTTTGGAACCTCTCCAGAGAAGGAGACTCCACAACCTCCCTGGGCAGCCTGCTGCAGGGTTCCAGCACCCCCACACAGGACTGTATATGACACCTTCGTCAAGCAAAGCCAGTGAGTCCCACCTGCCTCTAAGAAGGAATTTGCTTCCAAGCATTTGAATTACTTCACTGACAATCCCAATGCATATTTACCTGCTGCTAAGCTATTATACTCCAGGCATTGACAAAACATTTGTTTACAACTAAATTGCAGTCTGTTATCAGGCAATTAAGCAGACCATGGACAGCAGGTTGAGGGAGGTTCTCCTCTCACTCTACTTTGCCTTTCTGAGGCCACATCAGGAGTACTGGGTCCAGTGCTGGGACCCCCAGTTCAGGAGAGACAGGGAACTGCTGGAGAAAGTCCAGGGGAGGCTGCAAAGCTGCTGAAGGGCCTGGAGCAGCTCTGTGAGGAGCAAAGGCTGAGAGCCCTGGGGCTGAGAGCCTGCAGAAGAGCAGCCCCAGAGGGGAGCTGAGCAATGCTCAGCAAGAGACAAAGGAGCTGTGGGGGGCAAGAGGCTGGGGCCACACTCTGCTCAGTGGTGCCCAGGGACAGGACAAGGGGCAATGGGCACAGACTGGACCCCAGAAGGTTGCATTTGAAGAGGAGGAGAAAGTTGTTTGGTGTGAGGGTGCTGGAGGCCTGGAGCAGGCTGCCCAGAGAGGTTGTGGAGTCTCCTTGTGTGGAGAGCTTCCAACCCCCCCTGGGCATTGTGCTGCTGGGCAAGCTGCTGTGGGTGCCCTGCTTTAGCAGGGGGTTGGACTGGGTGACCTTCAGAGGTCCCTTCCAGCCCCTAACATGCTGCAGTCTGTCACTATTTCTTAGAGCTGATGATCTAGGATGTCTTAAAATAAAATTCAGCAAGGAGATTGCCCCCCCTGGGTGAAGCTGCAGTGAGACGCAGACAGCGTTGCAGCCCCGAGGTGCTGTTGAAAGCCTTGCATCTCCAGGGCTTATCCAGCCTGACTGTACATTTGAAGAAGTGACAAGAAAAGTTAAAAGAAGGTAAACAATTTGTACCAAAGCAGCTGGTTTGTCATTCCCATCAGTCCTTGGTAAACATAGCAGAGCTGAGTTGCTGGGTGCCAAACCCAGTGCTGAGCAGCAGATGGCAAATACCAAACAATTTGCTTTTTCTGCCCCATTGCCACCTACGCTGATGGGGGGGGGGGGGGGGGGGAAAGCCCAAAACCAATTGATAATTAAGGGTAATTAACTGACTGAACACTTTTTAATATGCTGAACTCAGGCCTGGGTTGTTTATGACTAGCTCAAGGCTCCTCCTTGCCTGCTTGCCCATGCAAGAAGGCAGAGGGAGGGGGAGGAAGGAATGGCATCTGCTAACCTTATCATTTTGACTTGTTTTGACTGGACACTTAATCTTACCTCTCCTGAATGCCACATTCTTCTTCTCCATATGCCACTTTCCCTTGGCTGCTCACCAGCCCTGAATGCCAGAGGGTACAAGAACAGCAAAAAAAAAAAAACAAAACCCAACCCCACAACACTTACTGCCTAATTAAAGAGTCCTTTGGCAACATTTTACTGCCTCTGTTCTGCCCTTCCCACAAAGGGCAGGACTGGCAAAGGCTTTCTGCTAAAGAAAACCTCCACAAAGGCCTGACAGAGCTGTTGAAATGAATCTTTGACTGGTGACCTTTCCACCAAAAAGATCCAGCTTTGGTATTATAAAAATATGAACTGTGAAAGGTGAAGAGATTGGAAATGGACACCTTGACTGGAGCTCCTCAGGGAAGCTGCTCAGGGCCTGCCAGCGAGCAGCATTGGCTGGGGTTGTATCACACTATCACATTCTCATACACTCTCACACTCTCACACTCACACTCTCACACTCTCACAGTGTATTAGAGCTTGGACAACCTCCAGAGATCATCAGGTCCAACCCCCCTGCCAGAGCAGCATCACCCAGGGCAGTCTGCACAGGAATGCATCCAGGTGGGGTTGGAAAGCCTCCAGAGAAGGAGACTCCACAACCTCCCTGGGCAGCCTGCTCCAGGGCTCTGGCACCCTCACACCAAAGAAGTTTCTCCTCATGTTGAGCTGAAATCTTCTCTGTTCCAGTTTGTCTCCATTGGCCCTTGTCCTATCACTGTGCACCACCCAAAAGAGCCTGGCCCCCTCCACTCGACCCCCACCCCTCAGCTATTGATAGACATTGATCAGATCCCTCTCAGCCTTCTCCTCTCCACACTAAACAGCCCCAGGGCTCTCAGGCTCTCTTCACAGGGAGATGCTCAAGTCCCCTAAGCATCCTCCTGCCTCTCCCTTGGACTCTCTCCAGCAGCTCTCTGTCTCTCTTCAACTGGGGAGCCCCAAACTGGACACAGGATTGCAGCTGTGGTCTCAGCAGGGCAGAGGAGAGAGGTAGAAGAACTTCCCTAGCCCTGCTGGACACCTTTCTTGATGCATCCCAGGATCCCATTGGCTCTCTTGGCCACCAGGGCACATTGCTGTCCCATGCAGAACTTGCTGCCCACCAGCACTCCAAGGTCTTTCTCCATGGAGCTGTTTTCCAGCAGGGCAGCCTCTAACCTGTCCTGGTGCCTGCTGTGATTCCTCCCCAGATGTAGGACCCTGCACTTGTCCTTATTGACCTTCATGAGGTTTGCATGTAGTTTAAACCTAAGTGGCTTAGCTTGGTGTCCTGACTGTAAACAGGAGTGCAAACTTTCAGGAGATATTTGAGTAAAATTAAATCAAATTGGCCTTTGGACACAGAAGAAAAACAAGGAGAGGTCTATACAATCCCTCTGCTTTGCTAATACAGATCAAAGGTAGTTGCATAAACTATTCTCTTTCTTTTCACTTTCTCTCTCTGTGATCTCTGCTTTTGCATTGCTCCCTTAGCTCTTTCCTGACCTTCTGCTGGTGTAGATTTGTGTTGTGAGGTACCAGGAAAAATGGAAGGAGGGGGAAGGGGAGTAGGAGGGAGGGGGAGAAAGAGGGAGGGGGAAAAAGAGAGAGGGGTGGTTGCAAGCAACCCCCTGGACTGTCCAGAGGGGTCTGGGAATGATTCAAGAGGACCCTTATGTTGTTTTCTAAATTGTAAATATATTGTTATACTTTGAAGGGGACACTTTAGCCTAGTCCCTGACTGCAAAGAATGAAAGTAAAATTATTACCATTGGATGTAAAAGGAAAAGAATGCTGAGGGCTATGGAATTCATTGGATTGCCAATGGGATATAGAGCAGAGGCACAAACAGTTCTCTCTCTTTTCTTCTTCTGCTGCTTCTGCTTGAAACTTCTTTCTCTCTCTCCCTTCTGTGGCCTTGCCAGGGACATCTCTGTTATGACTCCTGTGTGAGGTAATGGGAAGGAGAGAGGGAGTGGGGGAGGAGGTGGATGGTCCCCTGGATCCATCCAGGGGGGCCTGAGGAGTTTCTCTGTTTTTTATTGTACATATGTTGTACATCTATTATATATTTTGTACATATTCATGGCATTTCATATTTCCAGGTTGTAGTTTGCCTGTAGATAGAGCTTCATTTGCTTCCATCCCAAACTGAGTGTGATCTGAGCAATTTGTTTTGGGAGTAGTCTGTCCAAATTAGTTGGGGAGTAGTTTCAACCTACCACATAGATGGAAATATCTTTTGTACATATTCATGGCATTTCATATTTCTTGATTTTTTGCTTGCTTTGTAAATATGGCTTCACTCTGCTTCCACACCTTCTGAGCTAGGCTGATGATTTGTTTTGGGGGTAATTCTCCAGTTTGTTGGAGGGTAATTCCAACCCACCACCACTGGCCTCCAGGTCTCAAGGCCTCAGCATCCCAGCAGCTTGGTTTGTCTCAAGCACTCTGCTGAAGCATTGTCGGTCTTAATAGTATCTGGTCGCCCTAACACTGCAATGGCTGTTGTCCGATGCTGAATACAAGCCAAACTGTTGGTTGACTTATGTGAAGTTGCCCAAATTGCTTTAGAACATGTATCTATCGTGACATGGATGTATTTAAGGGCACCGAACGGAGGAAATTCGGTGACATCCGTTTGCCAGACCTGGCGAGGTTCTAGGCCCCGCGGATTAGTCCCTTCAGCCGAAATGGGAGTTAATCGGGCACAATCAGGGCAACTGGCAATTATTGAACGAGCATCTGTTTTAGAAATCCCAAAGGACTTCATCAATGACCGTGCCGATTGATGAAAAAATTTATGGGACTGAAGCGCTTGTGCCAAAACATCTTCTGTGGATACTTTACTTACTACTTTGCTGTCTATGAATGAATTCCCTTCAGCTAGTAACCCTGGCAAATTAGAATGGCTTCTGATATGCATGACCCACCATGGATGTTGACGTGCAATAATTTCAGACTGTAGCTCCAAGATACACATCTCAAGGACAGGATTAGTTATACCACCTAAGATTGCATTATTTAAATGCTTTACTACTTCAACCACATATTTTGAGTCAATTATAATATTCAAGGGTGTCCTCCGGAAATCCTGAAATACCATAAGAACTGCTTTTAATTCCAAAATCTGAACTGACCCTTTTGTCTTTTCTACCTGGGTATTCCATAGCCCGTTGATTTGATGAGCATATCCATATTTCCCTGTCATACTACTGGCATCCATAAAAATAGTGACCCCCTCAGAAAGGGGAGATTCTACTTGCAAGGAGTCCTGTTCTATTATCAAATTTGTTTTAAACAAAGGGTGTTTCGGGTAATGATTATCCAGTCTAATTCCATGGACAGCCGTCGCAAAAGCATCAGATTGCTCCATCCATGAATCTGCAAGATTGATGTTTTTCAATGGCAAAATAATTTGAGCTGGGTCCGTCGCTGCAATTATCCTTAATCTATTTCTTGCTTTTAACAGTAAATTTCCGACTGCGTCTGGCCTCGTAGTTATAGTGGCCTTCAACGTACTGCTATGGAATACCCATTCCAGGATTAACACTGAATCATCTTTAGAAATCTGAGTAATCAAAGCAGCCACTTCCCTGTCTTGATTATAACAAATAATAGTGAAAGGGACACCAGGTACAATTCAATCTGCCATATTATTCCGTATTTTTTCTCCTATTTCTTGTAAAGCCTGGTATGCTGTGGGAGTCAATGCTCGAGGGTCAGAAGGGGATTTCCCACCTTTTAAAAGATCAATTAGTGGCTTTAGATCAGAATTGGTAATCCCACAATATATTCTTAACCATTGTAAATCACCGACCAGTCTTTGTACATCATTCAAATTTTCAATCTTTGTATTAAGATTCAATTTTTGAGGTCTCAAACGTGTTTCTAGAATCTGCATGCCTAAATACACCCATGGTGCACGACGCTGAATTTTCTCTTGTGCAATTACTAAACCATATTTTGCTAATGCTTGAGTCACTTCTTGCTCTTTTTGTAATGGAAGTGGCGTTGGGGAGGCAATTAACAAATCATCCATGTAATGGTAAGTAATCAAGGCAGAGTTATTTTTTCTCCACGGAGCTAATGCCTGATCTACAAACCATTGAAAAATTGTTGGCGAATTTTTCATACCTTGGGGCAGGACCACCCATTGAAACCGTTTAGAGGGTGCAGATCTATTAACAGACGGAACTGTGAAAGCAAATTTGTCGCTGTCTTCCTCATGCAGTGGTATTGTGAAAAAGCAATCTTTCAGATCCAAAATAAGTAGATTCCAATGTTGGGGCAACATAACCGGAGATGGTAATCCTGGTTGTAATGCCCCCATTTCTACCATTCTATTATTGACTGCTCTTAAATCATGCAACAGTCTCCACTTCCCCAATTTTTTCTGTATAGTAAAAATCGGTGTGTTCCAAGGACTGATGGATGGTTTTATATGCCCCAATTCAAGTTGTTCCTGAACTAAACTTTCAACAATTTGCAGCCTCTCTTGAGTTAACGGCCACTGATCCACCCATAGCGGATCTTCATTTTTCCATTGCAACTTTAGAGTAGGGTGGGAGCTGCTATCAGTGGCCACAACTAAGAATTTGTCTGGATCTTAACTCCCCATTGACTCAGTATATCTCTGCCCAAGAGGAGAAGATTTGTCTGTAGGACATAGGGCTTTGCCCAAGCTTGCTGTCTCTCCTCATTGGTGAATAAAACAAATTCCTTACTAATTTTGGTTGAACTGCTCCCTCCGATTCCCACTAAATCGGATCCAGGATCCTCCAAAGGCCACGCTACAGGCCAGAGATCAAGGGGTAAAACAGATACATCCGCCCCTGTGTCCAACATCATCTGCAAGCCCTCTAAAGTAATACCACCAGGACCCAAAATTGTTACAGACATCAAAGGTCTTTCTAAACCAAGCGTTTTACAGAACAATACCTGCGGTTCGCCAGTAGATCAAAAACCTCCCGTACCCCTTTCCTTGTTTTCTGTATTGGGAACTTGTGATTTAAATGGTACCAACTGTGCTATCGTGCTTCCTTTTGGAATATGGACAGGGGGCGCAAAACATCAAACCATAATACAAATTACACCTTGATAGTTGGCGTCAACAACTCCTGGAAGCACAAATATCCCTTTTTTTGTTGCCGATGATCTCCCTATTAATAATGCCGACAACCCAAACCCTAATGGCCCTGACTCAGTTGAAGATACTACATGTATTTGGGTATCGAATATGTCTGCTGGTTCGGCCACTGCCAAGTCGACCCCAGCACTTCCTGTTGTGGCTGCTCGGATTCGACTGAGACAGCCATCGCCATTTTCTGAGGGGAGGGATACTTGTTGGCTGCGTCCTGCCCCCCGCGGCTGACTCTGTTTCCCTGATTTTGATTCCATGTTAATGGCATCCCATTCTTATTGAATTTGGATCGGCAATCTGCTGCCCGGTGACCATATTTACCACATCTAGCGCAATTGCCATTTAAACTATTTCTACTACCATTTTGATTGGGACACTGCTTCTTAAAATGACCACGTTGACCACATTGATAACAGCGTGAAGGTCCCCTGTCTCCTTTGCCTAAATTTTGTTGCATTTTAAGTGCGGCCGCCAATGCATGAGCATGTATTTTTGCCTTTTCTTGTTCATCAGTCAAAGGAGCTCTGGCACACACTTCTATTATTTGAGTAATAGAAGCTGTTGGTGGCAGAGTTGCTATTAATTGCTTGCATGCTGCGTTCGCATTTTGCACCGCAATTTCTTTGGTGAGAAGTCCCTTTAGTTCAGGTTCGACATTGGGGGCATTTTCTAAGGCTTCCCTTATACGATCTACATACCCAAAGAATGATTCATTAGGTCCTTGAGTGATTTTTGTGTATGGTAAAGAAGGAGTACCAATTTGAGGTAGAGACAAAAAGGCTTGCAGACCAGCATTCTTTGACTGGCTCAATATACGCGGATGCACTGCCGCTTGCACTGAGGGGTCCTTAAACTGACCGCTGCCCATTAACTGATCCAGAGTAGCCGTACGCAAAGGATCAGTACCGGGGAGATTCAAGTTCTCTACCTGTTTTATCTCTAACAAGTCTTGCCATTTGGTTACCCATAACATGAAAGCTGTGGGGGTTAAAACGAGCTCCACCACTGCCCTGAGATCAGCAGGAACTAGATCTTGATATTTTATGAGAGCCATGATCTGATTTTTAACCAGCTTGTTTTGATACCCAAATTGCATTATTGTCTTTTGTATAGATTGAACAAGCTTCCAGTCCAAGGGCTCCCAAGTCGGTCCCCCACCACGCCGTACTACAGGCGCAGCAATAGGTTCAAAACTAAAATCTCCTTGTAAGATACAATTCTGAGCAAGACCCCTGTACCTTTTATCCGCATTAAATGAAGGATCTCTAGGCAATGAAACCATTGGTATATCAGTATCAACATTTCCCCCACCGTGCATATTTGCTTTCTCAAAATTTCTGGCCTTTTTATCTATTTCTTCCAATTGCTTTTCTACATTTCTCAACCCAGTAACTATAGAACTATGTGCTGCCTTATAAGCATCTTTGATGTCCCGTTTTTTCGAATCACGATCAAGTCTCCTCGTTTGCTCCAAAAGTTCTGTCATAGCCTCTCTCTGCTGTCGCAGTTCTTTTCTTAGTTCTTGATATGGATTGTTTGCAGCTGCGGCACTACCGTGACCCCTCCCCGAGGTCGCTGAAGAGGAAAAAACAGTCTGCAATTGATCCCAAAAAGCAGTGGAATCTATTTCCATGCTTCCACTTTCTCCGGAAAAAGGGGCAGTCACCTCAGTATTTGCAGCGCCCTGTGCCATCATGTTAATCACAACAGAATCACTTTGATTCGGACCGGCTGCGTAAGGTGGTAAAGATTCATCTGCGTCACAATCGGGGTTATAGGGGGGCAAATCATCCCCGTCCAGACCCCAGGCAATCTTCTCTGCCCTGGTCATATGTGATGTTGTTACAGGGCAAGCAACGGGAGAGTCTTGACAGTCTATAGAACTATCGATAGGCGGCCAATTGTCAGGCAATTCTGATTTTGTTCCCTTTGCGGTGACGTCTTGGATCATCTGTTTCCAAGCGGCCGCAGCGGTCGCCTCCCCATGAACTTTGTCAAGCAACAAACGCACTGTTCGATATGTTTTAGCCAAGTGTTTTGCCTCCTTAGATTTTGTCTGCACCCTCTCCCAGAGCTCCTGTCCTATCTTCTGCCAAACTTCCTGACTATAAGCATCTCTCGTAGAGTTCAAATAACCCCTTCTTCATGCCCAAGTAAGCAGTTCCATTAACGCGGGCTTCGGCAAATTAGTTTCCCTTTCTTCAGCCAGCCTTAACAGGCTATCTACTACGACTTCTTCTACGACTGATACAGTCGACCCCATCCTGCTCTGTTTTCTATCTACTACGACTTCTTCTACGACTGATACAGTCGACCCCATCCTGCTCTGTTTTCTCCCTGACTCACCGGTCAGCCGTGCACGAATCCGCCTTTCTTCGGGCGCCCAGCTTTCCTCTCCGCTGGCAGCAGGATCCTCGCCGCTCCGCAGCTCTGATGTGTCCGTCCCCAATCAGTATCACGTCGGGGTCACCAAATGCCGCGGGCCATACAGGCGAGCGGGGAGAACGACACATCAATGTGATGCAAGTTCAAATCCCACTTTGTCGAACCATCGGTAGTTGCTTATATAGGCCAAACTTCTCCGCTCCACCCTCACGCCGTGCGCATGCGTCCTTTCCAGGAAGCCGATTGGTTAGCATAGCCACATTGTTTACACCTGCTTCCCCACCTATATCGTACAATGTTGTGAATGCCCCAACAGTGTGCCAGCTGCTGGAGCCTGCTGTGGAAGCACAGTGATGTGCAGCACACAACTGCACTCACACCATAGAATGGTTGGAAGGGACCAACCAAGGTGTGAGTTTGGAAGGGACCTCTGGAGGTCGTCGAGTTCAACTGCCAAGCCAAAGGAGGATCACCCAGGGCAGGTCACACAGGAACACAGCCAGGTGGGTTCTACTCCTCTGCTGTGCTCTGCTGACATTCCCTCTGCAGTGTTCTGCTGACATTCCCTTTGCAGTGCTGGGGTAGCTCTGGAGTCCTCAGCACAGACAGGGACCTGTTAGAGCAGGGCCACAGCAATGCTGGCAGGGCTGGAAGCTCTCTGCTGGGAGGCCAGGCTGTGAGAGTTGGGGTTGTGTAGCCTGGAGAGGAGAAGGCTCCAGGGAGACCTTCTGGTGGCCTTTCAGGACATAAAGAGGCTGATAAAGCTGGGGACAGACTTCTGAGCAATGCCTGTTGTGACAGGACAAGGAGGGGTGGTTTGAACTGAAAGAGGGAGATTTAGACTGGAGAAAAGGAAGACACTTTTTAGCCTGTCAGTGATGAGAGCCTGTCCCAGGTTGCCCAGAGAGGTGGCAGATGCCCCATCCATGGAACCACCACAACCAGGTCAGGTTGTTTGGGGCTGTGAGCAACCTGCTCTGGTTGGGAATGTCCCTGCTGAGTGCAGGGGGGTTGGACTGGCTGAGGTCCCTTTGAGCCCAGAGCATGCCATGATCCCTTGACTAAAGGATGAGTTCACTTCACAATGAAGTCAGTTATTATTATTTCCAAACCACCTTTGGACATGGCCCATGTAACAAAAGCTTTCTACTGAGACCTTTCACTGCTATCCCAGACCTCAAAACACCATGACCTGGCTTTGCCTCTCTTTTCCCTATTTGCCTGTGTTGTGCATGACCTCTTCCAGCACAAAACACTTTCTACAAGGGCAAGAAAACAAGAACTTAACAAACCCCAAGGCATTTCTGCTACTTACACCACTGCACATTGCTTCCTTGTGCAGAGAATTTCCAACACCAGAGCAATAACTTCAGCCCAAATTGGACTGCTGGGGTCACCAATCCTCTTTAAGAGGCAGCATTCCCCAGGAGCAGGGCAGCAGGTTCCATTCTCCCCTGTCTTTGACTTAAGTGTTGTGTAAATGATGTGATAAAAGCAGATGGGAGAACTCTGCCTAGATATAGCTGGAAAAATTGGACTTGCTTAGAATAGTCCCCAGGGCCTTTTCCTGGAGCATTCCTCTACAAGGAGAAACAATTATTTTACTTTTGGCTGCTATTGTCTCCTGCTGAGGGAATACTTTGTACACTAATGATGAACTCTGTGAAGGGTGAAATGAATGCTGCTGCTGTTTCAGTGTACTCAGTGCTGAAGAGTTTTGGCTGGCAGGACCTGGCAGGACTTTTCTAGCTGTAATCACACCCTGCCTTCAGGCTGCTTCAAAGTGATGCCTTCTGCTGTCACCTGGCTGGAAGGAACCAGGGCAAAGTTCTGCTCAGCAATGAAACCCTTCCCAACAGGGCATGCCAAACACATTATCTCACACCACCTTGGGTGACACCAGCAGTTTGTCTTCTAACCTTTCTGAGTGAATCTTTCTTACTACTGCTATCCTGCTCTAAGCTGGACCAGCACCAATTCTGCTGGGGGCTGTGAGTGCCCAGCTCAGGCTGTGCTCACTCAGGCTCTTGCTGAAGCTCAGGGCAGCTTGGCACAGCCAGGGGCTGCTGCTAGCAGGCAGAAGCTGATGGGCAGAGGTCCTGCCAAGGCCTGGGGGGCACAAAGCCTCTGCCTCACACTTGCTGCTCTGCACACCAAGGGCACTGCCACAGCTCTGCCCCACCGTGGGGGGCAGGAAGGCAGAGGGGGCAGCTGTGGGGAGGAGCAGACAGCACAGCTGAGCCTCAAGTGCCCACCAAGGGATTGCAGCCCATGGAGGGCATCTTCAGCAGCACATGGGGGAAGTGACAGGAGCTGTACTTGTAACGGTAAGCATGGCTCTGGGTTCAGAAGAAGGGTGACTCACATTCAACTTAGACTTAACAAATCCTAAGCCCAGTCAAGCAAGGTCAGGAGTCTGGTGTGGTCACCAGCCTGTCAATGGCTACACACCAGGACTTCTATATGGGTTTGCTTTCTTCTTGGGCCATCGTGTTAGTAAAGTTTACTATCACACAGAATCACAGAATTACTGAGGCTGGAAAAGACCTCTGAGATCATCCAGTCCAGCCTACGACCTAACACCACCACATCAGCTAAGCCATGCCACCAAGTGTCACACCCAAGCTTTTCTTAACCACCTCCAGTGATGGTGACTCCACCAGCTCCCTGGGCAGTCCATCCCAGTGCCTTGTCAGCCTTTCTGGGAGGAACTGCTTCCTAATATCCAACCTAACCCTCTCCTTGCACAGCTTCAGGCCATGCCCTCTTGTCCTGTCACAAGGTGCCTGGGAGCAGAGCCTGACCCCCACCTGAGCACAATTTTTAAGTCCCCTCTAAGTCTCCTCTTCTCCAGGCTGAATACCCCCAGCTCCCTCAGTCTCTCCTCATCAGCCTTTCCCTCCCAGTCTGGTTGCTCTCCTCTGGCTCTGCTCCAGCACCTCGAGATCCTTCCTGCAGTGAGGGACCCAGAGCTGCACTCAGTGCTGGAGGTGAGGCCTCACCAGTGCCCAGCACAGGGCAGAATTCCATCCCTGCTCCTGCTGCCCACACTGTTCCTGCCCAGGCCAGGATGCCCCTGGCCTTCCCTGCCCCCTGGGGACACTGCTGGCTCCTGTCCAGCTGCTGTCACCCAGCACTGCCAGGTCCCTCCCTGCCAGGCTGCTGTGCAGCCACTCCCCCCCCCCCCCCAGTCTGCAGCACTGCATGAGGTGGTTGTGGCCAAGGTGCAGGACCCTACACTTGACCTTGTTGCCTCTCATCCCACTGGCCTCAGCCCATCCACCCAGCCTGGCCAGGTCCCTCTGCAGCATCCTCCTACCCTCCAGGGATCCACACTGCCTGCCAACTTGGTGTCATCTGCAAATTCCCTACCAGCAGACTGGATCCCTTCATCCAGGTCATCCATAGAGATGCTGAATGGAACTGATCCCTGGGGGACACCACTGGGCACTGGATACCTCCTGGATGTGGCACTATTCACAGTCACTGACATCAAACTTATTTCTGTGTGATCACAGCCCAGGTCATCTCCTCAACAGTGAGCATCTTCTCTGTTCCCCTGCTATGCAAAAAGAAGCGTTCTTCATAAAACTCAGGCTTCAAGACTGGGACAATGTTCTCTTTCTGACTTCACTTCATTTCCACCAAGTCCAAGCCACCTAAACTTTTAATCATAACTCAAGTTTTCCAGGCCTTGATTATTCTTCTACCTCTCCTTTGGGCCTGCTTTATTACAAGATGCTCAAACCTGACATAAAGTGTCTAACACTGCTCCAGCTCTCACCTCCCCAGCTCCAAGCTGAGCAGAAGGACTGCTCTGCCTCTCTGATGGCCTCATTAATGCACCCAAGGATGTCACTCACTCACTCTCTCAAGCCCCTGATGTTGCTTGTTCCACCTTAAGCCTTTTTCTGCACAACTGCTGCCTGGCACTGTGCTCCTTCAGCCTGAATGTGAAGGTATTTGGAAGGCCAGCAGCCTACAGCTTGCAAACAAGGAGTAGTGTGGTGGTTTTAAGGCTATGCCTTTAATTTCTTCTCACAGAGTTTGAGCAGCAAAGTAAAAGAGTGTAAATAAATCACAATTGGGTGCAAGAAAGCAAAATAATGATGATTCTAAATACTTCCATTGGAGAGAAAGAAACCTTTAAGAGTCAGTTCTCAAAACAAAGTTCAGTCTGTCTGGTGTTATTCTGCTGGGCAGCCTAGCAGGGTGCTTCTGCCTTTCTCTGCTGGCTTTGCTTCAGAGCTAACACACCTGCACACTGACCTTGGAAGCTAAGTTCCAACAACCTCTCTGCTTCTTGTCTTTCTTCCTTTTGCCAGGGGGGTCTGGGGAAGGCAGGGAAGGGGGGAGGCAGAGGGGCAGCTTTCCTGGCTTTGGCCAGGAGGGTTTTGTGCTCTTTCTGTTAATTGTACATATCTGGAAATACTGTAAATCCTGTGTATTTTATATCTATCCATTGCATTCCATTGTAGGCTGTAGTTTTTGCTTGTAAATACAGATCCATTTCCTTCCTAGCTGAGCTAGTCCAGAGTGGTTAATGTGGGAGGGAAATTTCAACCCACCACACTACAACAAGTAGTTTTGCAGGAGTGTCTCATCCTAGCAAGGAAAATCATTGATCTGAGTGTATTTATATCTATATATATAAATATCTGAGGATATTTATGTTGTTGTTGTTATTCTAATGCTATTAATGTTAGAACAATGCTCTAATATTATTGTTTCTGTTGGTATTGCTATCATGATCTCATGATCATTCTTATCATTCTCATTCTGACAGGAAAGGCTGAGAGAGGTGGGGTTGTCTTTTTCTGCCACACTATTCCTCAAAGTGAAGATCTCTAAAGTACCTTTACCCAGCAGCTTGTCACAGTGCCTCGTCCTAGACCCACACCCACTGCAAACATCAGCTCCCTGAGCCCATTAGGTGCAGAGCTTATAAAGCCATGCAAAACTCAGCTCCACACTTCATAGAGTCTCCAAAAAGCTGCCTTTGGCCAGAAGTCCTCCTACAAACCTTCATTTGTATCAACACACAATGCCCTGCTCCTCTCAGTCAAAGCCTATCCTTAAATTCCTACTCAAATGATTGGTGACAACCCCCAATTTCTATATGCACATGGTTAAGTCAAGCCTTTGCTTCAGCTGTCCAAACACTGCCACTCTGCCTGCTCCCCGTTTGCCTGCCTCTCGTGGCTTGCAAGTGACACCTTCCACATCTATGCTGTTCACGTCCCTGTCTTCTACAGCTGCCCTCAATCCCATTAAAATTCTCCATGTAGCAGTTCATCCTTCTTTATCTGCTTTTCATGAAGCTCAGCTAGCATTCTTTCATGGAAAATGAGGAAGGAAAGCAGAGCACTACAGACCTCTTACCTCCTGCTTTTAAAGAGGTTTCCAAAAGAGGTGTCAAATAAATAATAACATTTTTCTACTCAGCTTCAAAATGATCACACAGTTTGGTAAGCTGCATGGATTCTCTTCACTCCTATTTCTCACTCTATGCACCTCATCCAAAGAGTCTTCAATATGTTTGACTAATACAAGAAGAGAGGTACAGGGCTGGTTGCTCACCCAATACACACAGTGTTGGTTGCTCACACAATACATAGAATCAGAGAATCACAGAACTGTCAGGGTTGGAAAGGACTTCAAGGATCATTCAGTTCCACCCCCCCTGCCATGGGCAGGGACACCTCACACTACAGCAGGTTGCTCACAGCCACATCCAGCCTGGCTGCAAAAACCTCCAGGCATGAGGCTTCCACCACCTCCCTGGGCAACCTGTGCCAGTCTCTCACCACCCTCATGGGGAAGAACTTCTTCCTAACATCCAATCTGGATCTCCCCACTTCCAGTTTTGTTCCATCCTCCCCCAAGTCCTATCACTCCCTGACACCCCCAAAAGTCCCTCCCCAGCTTTCTTGGAGCCCCCTTCAGATCCTGCAAGGCCACAAGAAGGTCTCCTGGGAGCCTTCTCCTCTCCAGACTGCACAACCCCAACTCTCTCAGGCTGTCTCCACAGCAGAGCAGCTCCAGTCCTCTGCTCCTCCTCATGGCCCTTCTCTGGACACCTTCCAGCACCTCCAGATCCTTCCTGGAACAGAGGCTCCAGCACTGGACACAGAGCTCCAGGTGTGGTCTCACAGAGTGGAGCAGAGGGGGAGAATCCCCTCCCTGGCCCTGCTGCCCACACTTCTCTTGCTGCAGCCCAGGCTCTGCTTGGCTCTCTGGGCTGCAAGTGCTCACTGCTGGCTCCTGCTGAGCTTCTCATCCCCCAGCACCCCCAAGTCCCTCTCCTCAGGGCTGCTCTCCAGCCAGTCCCTGCCCAGCCTGGATTTGTGCTTGGGATTGCCCTGACCCAGCTGCAGGACCTTGCACTTGGTCTGGTTGAACCTCCTGAGGTTGGCTTGTGCTCACCTCTCCAGCCTGTCCAGGTCCCTCTGGATGGATCCCTTCCCTCCAGCTGTCAGCCACACCACACAGCTTGGTGTCAGCAGCAAACCTGCTGAGGGTGCACTCAATGCCTCTGTCCATTGCCCTAACCAAGATGTTGAATAAGACTGGTCCCAACACACACACAGGGCTGGTTGCTCACCCAATACATGCACAAGCTGATTGCTCTCCCAGTGTAAGCTCACTGCATGCTGACCCTAAATAACACAATGATTTCTGCTTGACAGTATCACTGGAGATGATACAATCCTTCTGGAGGAGGACTGAGAGGGATCTGATCAATGTCTATCAATAGCTGAGGGGTGGGGGTCAAGTGGAGGGGGCCAGGCTCTTTTGGGTGGTGCACAGTGATAAGACAAGGACCAATGGGTTCAAACTTGAACATAGAAGTTGTCAGCTCAGCATGAGGAGAAACTTCTTTCCAGTGAGGGTGACAGAGCCCTGGAACAGGCTGCCCAGGGGGGTTGTGGAGTCTCCTTCTCTGGACACATTCCAAACCCCCCCTGGATGCATTCCTGTGCAGACTGCCCTAAGTGATGCTGCTCTGGCAAGGGGGTTTGATCTGATGATCTCTTGAGGTCCCTTCCAATCTCTGATATCCTGTGAGACTGTGATCCAGTCCAACCATATGCTTGGCAAACCCAGGTTTCTGAATTTAGGTAACTTGGACATGGATCTGCCAGACCAGAGACTGGCTTCTGTGGATGACCTGAACCTTGTTCCACAGGGGATAACACCTCCATTACCTTACAAGCAGGACAGTTTTCCTCCAGTGCAGAACACTAATGCATTATTTATTTCCTGCAGCAGCACCAGCAGCTGAGGTTTGGTCCTGCTGTGTCTGTAGGATTTCTGCTTTCTCTTCTGATGTGTTGTCAGCTTGTCATAATTTTTCCTGAATTCCAAGCAGAAACTTAGTCCCTAGCTTCATAAAATTAATGGTAGGAGGGAAAAAAAAAAAAAAAAAAAGAATAAATAACCAGCCAGCAAAGCTGACCTGGAAAACCCTTCTTTGTTTTTTTATTTTTTCTGTTATTCTTATCATGTTCCCCTCATAACAGAGAAGCTTCTCTGGAGCTCATGCATTTCCATTCAGCCAGAATTAATTCTCAGCAGGTAGGCAACGATTTACATGTTCCTGGGTGCTGATTAGATAGAAGAAGAGTCTGCCTGGAATTAAATGTTCTGATTACATTACACTGCTCCATGCCATTCATCACATTAGGAAATGAAAAGGCTTGTTTTACACCACCAGGAACCACTGAATGAAACATGCTCTGCTATGAAATACTTCCAGTCTATCTGCCAGGACAATCTACCACCTAAATGACTATTCAGTTGATTTGGTTTTCTTTTTTCTTTTGGTCTATATTTCTTTCACTCAGATAAAAGTTGTGGCAATTAATAAGGATAAAGCTAAGTCAACTTGTAAAAGGAAGAAGCAGCTACCCAAAGCCGTTGAAATCATCCTGGGCTGCAGCCAAAGCAGGGAAAGCAGCAGCACAGGGAGGGGGTTCTGCCACTCTGCTCTGCTCTGCTCTGCTCTGCTGAGACCCCACCTGCAGCACTGTGTCCAGTTTTGGCACTCCCAGCATAAGAGGGACATGGACCTGTGGGAGAGGGTCCAGAGGAGATTGCAAAGATAATGAGAGGGATGAAGGACCTGTCCTATGGGAACAGGCTGAGAGAGTCTGGAATGTTCAGCCTGAAGAAGAGGAGGCTGCAAAGGTGATGAGAAGGCTGGAGGACCTGCCCTGTGGGAACAGGCTGAGAGAGTTTGGAATGCTCAGCCTGAAGAAGAGAAGGCTCCAGGGAGACCTCGGGGAAGCCTTCTAGTACCTGAAGGGGCTACAGGAGAGCTGGGGAGAGACTTTTGACAAGGGCTGGGAGAGGCAGGACAAGAGGGAATGGCTTTGATCTGGGAGAGGGGAGATTGAGCCTGGAGATGAGAAAGAAATTATTTCCAGGGAGGGTGGGGAGACACTGAAACAGGTTGCCCAGGGAGCTGGACAGGCTGAGAGCTGGGTGCAGGCAAACCTCATGAAGGTCAATAAGGACAAGTGCAGGGTCCTGCAGCTGGGGAGGAATAGCAGCAGGCACCAGGACAGGTTAGAGGCTAACCTGCTGGAAAACAGCTCCACAGAGAAAGACCTTGGAGTGCTGGTGGGCAGCAAGTTCTGCATGGGACAGCAATGTGCCCTGGTGGCCAAGAGAGCCAATGGGATCCTGGGGAGCAGCAAGGAAAGTGTGGGCAGCAGGGCTAGGGAGATTCTGCTGCCCCTCTGCTCTGCCCTGCTGAGACCACAGCTGCAATCCTGTGTCCAGTTTGGGGCTCCCCAGTTGAAGAGAGACAGAGACCTGCTGGAGAGAGTCCAAGGGAGAGGCAGGAGGATGCTTAGGGGACTTGAGCATCTCCCTGTGAAGAGAGCCTGAGAGCCCTGGGGCTATTTAGTGTGGAGAGGAGAAGGCTGAGAGGGATCTGATCAATGTCTATCAATAGCTGAGGGGTGGGGGTCAAGTGGAGGGGTCCAGGCTCTTTTGGGTGGTGCACAGTGATAGGACAAGGACCAATGGAGACAAACTGAAACATGGAAGGTTTCATCTCAACACAAGGAGAAACTTCTTTGGTGTGAGGGTGCTGGAGCAGACTGCCCAGAGAGGTTGTGGAGTCTCCTTCTCTGGAGACTTTCCAACCCCACCTGGATGCATTGCTGTGCAGACTCCCTTGGGTGATGCTGCTCTGGCATGGGGGTTGGACCTGATGATCTCTGGAGGTCCCTTCCAACCTCTGTGCTTCTATGATGATTCTGTGATCACCCTGCACCACCCGGCACTGTAAGCATTCACCTCCCAAAGAATAATTACTCTCAGCTTTCTGGGAAGGAAAAATAAAAAAAAAGAAGGCTTGAATCATTAATAATCTACATGGGCTTTTGTCATACTTGTCCTGAGCTAGAGTCCCAGGAAAACAAATTCTTTCTGAGCTCATAGCCCTCAGTTATCATCTCGATGATTTAATTAAAAGGAAAAGTTTCCTTCTTCAGCCAGCAGGCAGCAGAGGCTATTGGACAGTTAGCAAGAAGAGGAAAACAGCTCAAGGGTGTTGTTAAAAGAGCTGGGTAAGGAAAATAATGACAATCATTTAACAAGTTGTGCTAGGAGCAGACCAGCCCAAGTAATGCATTTCAAACCAGGCCCAAAGCAGGAGCTGCTCTCCTTGAGTTGAACCTGCATTATGGAGGCTCTTTTTGCCATGCTGTGACTGGAGGCACCACCTCCAAAATCCTCACAGCATTTCCAACATCCCTGAGAGCAAAAGGTGCGTTGTTCCTCAGGACAAAGGAAAAACTACATCCTTTTGGGATCCAAAGGCAGGTCTGTGGGCTCACACATCTAAAACCCAAGATACTTATCAGGAGCAAACAGCACCACCTGAAGCTTCCCTGCCTCTTGCAAGGAGAAAAGCAAAATTCCAGCATTGTGTTCCTCAACTTCTCACTGCAGGAGGGTGGAGGGAAATTGGGTTCACAGCTCTCATGAAGAATGCCACAGTGACAGAGAGGTGGCCTCAGCCAAACTCAGCTGCTGAAACACCTCTCTGAGCCACTCACATATTTCTTTGTCCAACAGAGGAGAGAAGAGAAAATAAAGAGCATAACATCAGTTTTGATTCAGCTGAAGCAATAACCATCCTGCTTTCTCTGGAGCTGGGTGAAGCTGGCTGCCTTTGTGTATCTCTGAACTCCTAACACCAGCTGGGGCTGGAGTGTGCTCATTTCTCTTCCTGAATGCTGGAAAGCATAAAAGAAATCTGGGGTTTAGCCTTTAGTGAACAACTCATAGCCACAGGCTGATTTCCCCCAAAGCCTGACTAACTGGCATGGGTATGGATTCAAGAGCTAGCCCGACCTCTGGACAGATGCTCCCACTAGAAACCCACTGTTAGTTATTTAGTCTTACCAAACAGGCCTTTAAAACCCTTGTGTGTACAGGCAGGTTAGAGGAGTCCAAGCACAGGAATTAGCTGCTCACTTCCATCACAAATTCATCACTAAAGAAGCAGCTGCTCTCCTTTTCCATGGGTACAGGCTGTGTGTTTTCTGTCCTCATGCTTCTGAAGTGAAGGCAGAGATAATTAACCAGGAGGTTTTGAGCAGCCTGGGCTAGCAGGAAGGGAGGTGTCCCTGCCCATGGCAGGGGTGTTGGGACTGGATGGTCTGTGAGGTCCCTTCCAACTCAAGCCATTCTATGACACTTGGTAATTCTTTGTGTTATGGGTTTAAGAACCACAGAGGGAAAAAAAAGGTCCTCCAGAGGTCCCAGAGAGTAGAAAGGGGTGGACACAGGAAAGTGTAATCTTTGTGATCTCATTCCCATCACCCTGCACCCCTATACCAACAGACATTACTCTCTGTTCTTCCCCTTTTTTTCTCCCCCTCCCCTTCTCCCAGTGCTGATCCTTATCACTTGTTTGCTGTTCTGGGGGTGTTTAGCCTGGAGAGGAGGAGGCTCAGAGGAGACCTTATTGCTCTCTACAACTAGCTGAAGGGAGGTTGCAGCCAGGTGGGGGTTGGGCTCTTCTCCCAGGCAAGCAGTGACAGAACAAGAGGGCACAGCCTCAACCTGCACCAGGGGAAGTTTAGGCTGGAGGTGAGGAGAAAGCTCTTCACAGGAAGAGTAATTGGCCATGGAATGTGCTGCCCAGGGAGGTGGTGGAGTCACCATCCCTGAAGGTGTTCAAAAAAGGATTGGATGTGGCACTTGAAGTCAGGGTTTAGTTGTCAGGAGGGGTTAGGTATAGGGAACAGGTTGGACTTGGTGATCTCTGCCTTTAATTTCCTCTCACAGAGTTCGAGCAGAATACTAAAAAAATGTAAATAAATAAATCACAATTGGGTGTCAGAAAGCAAAATAATGATTATTCTAAACACCTCCATTGGAGAGATAGAAAGGTTTCAGAGTCAGTAATCAAAACAAAATTCAGTCTGTCTGTCTGTCTGTCTGTAGGGCAGTCTGCGTTTCTCAATGTTTTGCTTTGTCTCTCTCCATCTCAGCAAGCGACCTGGTTCCAGATGTTTAGCAATGGCTGCAACTGCTGACAGGAAAGAGCTAGCCCTGAATTTCAAGCACCATTTAGACTCCCTCCTGAAAAGAGACCAAAAGAAAAAAGAAATGTGGGGCTAGGTGGTTCCCATTGTGCTCAGCTTTGCAGATAACACACTTGCACACTGACCTTGAAAAGCTAAGTTTAACAACCTCGCTGCTTCTTGGCTTTCTTCCTGCTGCCAGGAGGGTCTGGGGAAGGCAGGGAAAGGAGAGGCAGGGAGGCAGCTTTCCTGGCTTTGTCCCAGGAGGGTTTTGTGCTGTTTCTGTTAATTGTACATATCTGTAAATCCTGTAAATCCTGTATGTTTTGTACCTATTCATTGCACTCCATTGCAGGATGCAGTTTTTGCTTTGTAAGCACAGCTCCATTTGCTTCCGAACTGAGCCAGTCTGGTGTGGTTAATGTGGGAGGGGAATTTCAGCCCACCACACTTCAACAACAGTATTTCCATTTCACTTTCCAATTCTGTGGAGTGTTTTTCATTTGAGTTCCTTTGGGGAGGTTAAATACCTTTCTGTCTGCTCAAACCAAGAGGATTCAGAATGATGAACTAGGATGGCACAGCAGCGGCGTTGGAGCAGATTGTCTTCTCTTGAGTTGCTCACTGGGGGGGGGGGGGGGGTGTGTTTCGGGGGGGGGGGTTCTTGGTTTTTTTTTTTTTGTTTTTTTTTTTAAGAGATCATCACTTTTACACTGATTTAAAACACAAGAATCACATCTGACTGCCAGAAATTCTCAGAAAGGATGGTTAGCAGCTTTGCAACACCGAGTCTGGCAGAGTGTGTCCAGCAGAGCCAGGGAGGTTCTCCTCCCCCTCTGCTCTGCCCTGATGAGACCTCACCTGCAATATTGCATCCAGTTCTGGGCTCCCCAGTTCAGGAGGGACAGGGATCTGCTGGAGAGAGTCCAAGGGAGGGCTCCAAGGATGCTGAAGGGACTGCAGCACTGCCTGGGGAGGAGAGGCTGAGAGCCCTGGGGCTGTTTAGTGTGGAGAGGAGAAGGCTGAGAGGGATCTGATCAATGTCTATCAATAGCTGAGGGCTGGGGGTCAGGAAGGAAGGGACAGGGACAGGCTCTGCTCATTTGCACCCTGGGATAGGACAAGGGGTAATGGATGGAAACTGCAGCACAGGAGGTTCCACCTCAGCATGAGGAGGAACTTCTTCAGTGGGAGGGTCCCAGAGCCCTGGCACAGGCTGCCCAGAGAGGTTGTGGAGTCTCCTTCTCTGGAGCCTTTGCAGCCCTGTCTGGATGTGTTCCTGTGTGAGCTGTGTTGGATTCTCTGCTCCTGCTCTGGCAGGGGGTTGGACTGGAAGATCTCCAGAGGTCCCTTCCAACCCCTAACCTCCTGTGAGCCTGTGAACCTGTAAATCACTGGACATTGCCTTCTTGAACAGAGATGAAGTTACCACCTTCCAATGATTCCAGAAGCTGGCAGTCTGGTCACCCATGACACACACAAGTTGTGTATTGCATTCAAGGGAAAACAGTGCAAAATGTCCTCTTCTACTACCTTGGCAAACACTGTTAAACCCTTGACAGATCTGAGTTAGATATGAAGCAATTTACTAACATCAAGTAGGCCACAGACTACAGAGACCAAACACAAACTCCATGGCTAGAGTCTTACTTGATCCTCCTTTGTATCTCAGGGGATCTGCTCAGTGCAGGGGCACCATCAGCACCCCCAAAGTCAGCTGTGGGACACCAGTTAAGCAGCCTGCCCTGAGCTCAGGAAGAAGTAGTATTTTGGGACACAAACCACCTTACACCTGGAGTTTGATTTGGACTGGACTCCAAAGCCCATGGCGATGCCTCCTTCCAGGTCAACAGCTATAACTCCTTTAACTCTTTTTTGGCACCTCTCATTTCACCAGAAGGAATGGTGCAAGAATCCTCCATGGCAATGTTGGAGACTTCAGGCTGTGACCAGCTCCACAGTATGAGCAAAGCATGCTTCAGCAAGGCCAAGTGCCAGGTCCTGCCCTTGAGGCACAACAACCCCAAGCAGTGCTCCAGGCTTGGGGCAGTGTGGCTGGAAAGCTGCTGGCAGAAAGGGACCTGGGGGTGCTGATGGCCAAGCAGCTGAAGAGGAGCCAGCAGTGTGCCCAGGTGACCAAGAAAGCCAAAGGCATCCTGGCTGTGATCAGCAATGCTGTGTCCAGCAGGAGCAGGGAGGGGATTTGTGCTGGGGCACACCCATCCTGGATGGGGCTGAGAAGAACCCAGCCCCAGGTGGACAAAAGAAATTTAATCTGGGGAGGGCTTGGCCCCTCCCCTGCTGGGAGAAGGTGGTCCCCTGACTCAGAGGTGGTCTATTCCACTTCCCCTTCCTGTCCAGCAAGCCTATAAAAGGGTGGATATCTTGCTGCTCTTCCCTCTTTCCTGCCTCGTCTGCTCGACAGGACTTCCTGCTGCTGTTGCTGTCACTGTCTCCTGCACCGGACCACGTGGCTGGGGCCCTTTCTCTCTCTCAACTGAATCCACCGACATCCAGGGGAACACAAGGCCATCCAGGCTTGGGTTTGTATATTTTTTCCCACTTACCCTCATCCCTCACCTCTGTGAACCCCCCCCCTGTTACTGATATATATATATATGTAAAAAAAAAATTTTTTTTCTTCCTTTCCCTTTTGTGAAAAAAGAAAAAAATTTACTCCTCCTACTTCCAAACCGACTTCAGAATATTTCTTTCACGAATTCTTTTTTTTTCTTTTTCCTTTCCCCTACCCCTTTTTTTTTTTTTTTTATTTCTTCTCTCTCTCCACCCTGCCAAGGAAAAAGGGAGAGGAGGCAGGGGGAGGAATTTATATCTATTATCATTTGAGCTCCTAAACTCAGAGCTCAAACTACCACAATATTGTCCCCTGTGACTCAGCTCTGGGGAGGCCACACCTCGAGTGTTGTGTCCAGTTTGGGGCACCTCAATGCAAGAGAGATGTGGAGGTGCTGGAGCCAGGGCAGAAGAGGGCAAGGAAGGGCCTGGAGCATAAATCTGATGGGGAGGGACTGAAGGAGCTGGGGATGGTTAGTGTGAAACAGAGGAGGCTGAGGGAGACCTCATGGCTGTCTACAGCTACCTGAAAGGTTGTGGAGAGGTTGGTGCTGGTCTCTTCTCACAGGGAATTAGTGACAGAACAAGAGGGAATGGCCTTGAGCTGCCACTGGGGATGTTTAGTGTGGACAGCAGGAAATAGGTTTTCCCATCCAGAGTGGTCAGGGATTGGAATGTGCTGGGCAGGGAGGTGGTGGAGTCCCCAAGCCTGGCTGTGTTTGAAGGTGGCTTGGATGTGGTGCTTGGGGCTATGGTTCAGGGGTGAGCCTTGCAGAGTAGGGTTCTGGGTTGGACTTGGTGATGCTGAGGCTCTTTTCCACCCTGAATGTTTCTGGGATTCTCATGGCATAGTGGACAGGAAATGACTTAAGCTCATCTGAAATGTTGAAGAGCAGGTTTAGATGGAAGCTCTGCAGCTCCTCTGCGTCTTCCTGATGCTCCTGGACATTTCTTCACTTGGAGCATGGGATTTTACATGGAAACAGAGTTTTGAGGGGAGAAGTCATCCCTAAAAGGGTGACAAGGGAGGCCAGGGACACACATTCAGGTTAGCTGCTTTTCAAGCTGAGTAAATATCAGCAAACTACAGAAGGCCAACTTCAGAGGTTCCCTAAGCAGCACTTTGAACCCTACATTAATGTAAAGCTTTTGAAAGTTGTTTCTTCCTTCCCTTCCACTCCATAAGTTCTCTGACTGATTACAAGGTGAAAGGGCCTCCCTCCCATTAGTAATTACCCAAGCCCTTCAATCCCCTGTGGTGTACCCTTGCAGGAAGAAGTTTTGTTTCCAGCCTTGCTGGTCCTTGCTTCCTTAACTTAAAATATTTGTCCAACAAGAGCAATTTTCCCCTTCAGCAGAAGGCAGCTAATTAGCATGGCAGCCTGTCATGCTGTCACACCTCCCTGACAAACAATACAGGAGATTAAAGAGCAGCTAATTGGCTGCTGCTGTTAGCAGCCATTTCACAGTGCTAATGCACCAAGGAAACATTAAGAAGGTGCTTTGATCAGGCTGTGGGAAAAATTAAACCGAATGAGCTTTTGCAGGATGCATGGTGGTGTCCCACAGGAGCAGCCCCACCTGCAGGTAGCACTCTCAGTGTGGGATTAAGGAACACCACTTCTGCATCTTGTGGAGACGCTCTGGCCACACAAGAAAGTTTCATACAAGAAAGATTTCCCAAATCCCAAAGTAGATTTGGGCATCATTAATGAAAAAAATAGTGTGTGGGGGTGAAAAAACCCACAAAAGATCATTCAAACTCTAATTATGGATACATTTAAGGACATACTGGGGGGGCATTAGGCAAAGAGTGGCCAGCAGGTTGAGGGAGGTTGTCCTCTCACTCTGCTCTGCCCTAATGAGGCCACAGCTGAAGTACTGGGTCTGGGCTGCCCAGTTCAAGAGAGACAGGGAACTGGTGGAGAGATTCCAGGGGAGGCTACAAAGCTGCTGAAGGGCCTGGAGCAGCTCTGTGAGGAGCAAAGGCTGAGAGCCCTGGGGCTGAGAGCCTGCAAAAGAGCAGCCCCAGAGGGGAGCTGAGCAATGCTCAGCAAGAGACAAAGGAGCTGTGGGGGGCAAGAGGCTGGGGCCAGACTCTGCTCAGTGGTGCCCAGGGACAGGACAAGGGGCAATGGGCACAAAGTGGAACCTAGGAGGTTCCATCTGAAGAGGAGGAGAAAGTTGTTTGTTGTGAGGGTGCTGGAGGCCTGGAGCAGGCTGCCCAGAGAGGATGATCTCTCCTTGTGTGGAGAGCTTACAAGCTCCCCCCCAGGCATTGTGCTGCTGGGCAAGCTGCTGTGAGTGCCCTGCTTTAGCAGGGGTTGGACTGGGTGAGCTCCAGAGGTCCCTTCCAACCCCCAACCTGCTGTAATCCTGTGCTAGAGATAGAAGAGCTTCTTGTAGGATCCAACAGGAGCAGCCAGGCACTCTGAACCACTGCATCCTGACAGCCTATGACTACAGAACTTGCCAAGGATAGCCCCAGATCCACCCAAAACCCAACCACTGTCTGTGCAGCCACTGAAGATGAGCTGCAAAAGATTGCAGAGAGGCTAGAGCAGGCCTTTCAGTCACATCCAGTTAAGCAGGGAAAGACAAGATAATGAGGGTAATTAACAACATTTGGATTCTAGAAATTAGCAACATTAATTTTGGTCCTTTCAGCTCAGGCAGCCTTGGACAGGTTTTGAGTGGCTGGGTAGCAGTCAGGTCAGTGTTAGCTGTTCCCTTCCCATCCTTGTCAAACCAAGAAGAAAGGAACAAAATGCAAGGAGCAGAAGAGACATCATTGCATTGTTCTGAGAAACCCCAGGGAAGCCATTCCATGATTCTATGATTTGCTTTTTCCTGGGAGAGAAAAAAATAAATAATTAAATAAAAGTTAAAAAAAAAATTGAGCAGACAGCTATAAAAAAACTTAAAAAATCACAAAGAAGACTCACAGGCTGGGAAATATTGGGATACAAAAACCTGGCTGAGCTTGAGTTCTCTTTTTTGTTTTTTCATTGCCAAAGGCTTGCAAAGTCCTCATCTTTTAAAAGCTTGCAAGAAAAGATGGCAAATAACCAGACTGAGGTAGATGTTGTCTCCTACCACCCCTCCATCATTTCAGTGAGTGAGTCACAGCTGTTCTTTCACTTCAGCTGCTTCCACTTGCAGCTTTCTCCTTCCTGCAAGGAACAGAAGAAAGAAAATCCAATACCTTCCATGCAGTCTACTTGATAACCAAAGCACAGAGACAGAGGCTGTGCACTCAGCCTCCCAGAAATGGAGAAAGAGAGATCTTGAGTGCTCAGGTATGGATCTGCCATCCTCTGAAAGAAGACTTCTGATTAAGAAAACATGGAATAGCACAAGGGGCAAGTGAGCATGGACTTTGGCAAGTGAGCATGGACTTTGGCAAGTGAGCATGGACTTTGGCAAGTGAGCATGGAATCTGCCAAGTGAGCATGGAATCTGCCAAGTGAGCATGGAATCTGCCAAGTCAGCATGGAGTCTGGCAAGTGAGCATGGAATCTGACAAGTCAGCATGGAATCTGGCAGGTCCATGTGGTTGTCAAACCTGTTGGGAAATCAACCCAGTGCCAGTTATTGTTGGAGAAGACAGAGAATCACAGAATGGTCTGGGCCAGAAGGGACCTCCAAAGGTCAGCCAGTTTGACCTCCCTGCAGTCAGCAAGCCCCGACTAGATCAGGTTGCCCAGGGCCTTGTCAAGCCTCACCTTGAATATCTCCAGGGAAGGGTCCTCAATCACCTCCTAGGGCACTCTGGGAGCTCATTTTAATCAACAGAACCATCAAAAGTCAAATAAAAGACCAAGAGGAAAGGACGGAAAATTCTTTTCTGGCTTTCTACTAAAAGCTCTCTCCTTTAGGTGAGACCCTGGTGCCCACTCCCCAGAGAGGTGGGAGATGCCCTGTGTCTGGAATCATTCCAGGACAGGTTGTCTGGAATCATTCCAGGACAGGTTGTCTGGGACTGTGAGCAACCTGCTCTAGCTGCAGATGTCCCTGCTGACTATGAGGCAATTGGACTGGATGAGCTTGAGATGTCTCTTCCAACCCAAAGTGCTCTATGTAGTATTCTTAAAAGAGGAAGAGGAAAGTGACTGGCAGCATGGTAGCCCCAGAGCCCCCCCTGCTTGGTGCAGCAATACTCACAGCCAGAGATTGCATTGGCTTGGAAGGGACCCTCCAAGGTCATCTTGTCCAACCCCCTTGCAGTCAGCAGCGACACCTCCACCTAGTTCAGGCTGCCCAAGGCCACAGCAAGTCTGACCTTGAATGTCTCCAGGGATGGGGCCTCAACCACACCTCTGGGCAGCCTGCTCTGTATTTCATTACTCACACTGTAAAGAACTTCTTCATAAGATCCAACCTAAGTCTGCCCTGCTCCAGTGTTATTCACTTGGCATTTTCAGGTAGTCAATAGATGAAATTCCTGCAGCACCTGCTATGAAGCTCTTGCTCTTCAGCACCTTCAGCTTGAGTCCAAATCAGTGCCTCTGTTTTTTTTCTACCTAAAAATCCCTGAATCTTCTGAAGGGTTCAAGGAAAAAATAATGGTTGCGTGTATGGGGGGAACCAAACGTTCCCATCTGCTGCCCTACAGATTTTTCTGTATTTTCCTGATGGAGTAGTCCAGCAGGGCTAGGGAGGTTCTGCTGCCCCTCTGCTCTGCTCTGCCCTGCTGAGACCACAGCTGCAATCCTGTGTCCAGTTTGGGGCTCCCCAGTTGAAGAGAGACAGAGACCTGCTGGAGAGAGTCCAAGGGAGAGGCAGGAGGATGCTTGGGGGACTTGAGCATCTCCCTGTGAAGAGAGCCTGAGAGCCCTGGGGCTGTTTAGTGTGGAGAGGAGAAGGCTGAGAGGGATCTGATCAATGTCTATCAATAGCTGAGGGGTGGGGGTCAAGTGGAGGGGACCAGGCTCTTGTGGGTGGTGCACAGTGATAAGACAAGGAACAATGAAGACAAACTGAAACAGAGAAGATTTCAGCTCAACATGAGAAACTTGTTTGGTGTGAGGGTGCCAGAACCCTGGAGCAGACTGCCCAGAGAGGTTTTGGAGTCTCCTTCTCTGGAGACTTTCCAACCCCACCTGGATGCATTCCTGTGCAGACTGCCCTGGGTGATGCTGCTCTGGCAGGGGGGTTGGATCTGATGATCTCTGGAGGTCCCTCCCAACCCTTACTGTGCTCTGATACTGTGATTAATCAAGGACACACTCTTGTTACTCCTTAGAGTAACTTCTGTTGCCACCAAAGAGAAGAGCCACACCAAGTGAACTTCAGCTGTCTGGAGAGCTACTGACGTCTCTCCAGCTCCTTCCCAATTTACCAGGCTCAGGCTCCTCCTTGCAGCAACAAATGAAGGATAATTATGGTCTTCTGCCAACCTTGTGTTCAGAGATTGCATTGATCTTCATTATCTGAATAAGTCAAATGATTCCTTCACTTGTGCTGGCTTGGTAAGTAGGGAATTATACAGGAATAATGAACAGGGATGGGGGGCATTGACTTCAGCCATTTTTTCCCTGTTGCTTGCTTACCATTAATGGTTAGACTTTAGCTGCTGCTTAACATTAGTGTTTAAATGATCTGAGATTGGTTCACAGAGTTCTTAGAAACTTTGATGTAGCTCCCTCAGAGAGAAGAAAACCACCAGTGGTTGGAGAATTTTTTCCAAGTTGCCCAAAGATAAACAATTCCTTGCTGTAGGCTGTGAGGTGCAGACAGATCTCATCAGAATGTAGGCAGCTACACCTCTCTAGGCCCCTGCACAGGCAGAAGAGAAGCCTCAGAGAATCAGGGAAGTAAAGAAAACTCACAGGAGACCTCACAGCTGCATTCTAATACCTGAGGGATCCTGCAGGAAGGCTGCAGAAGGACTTTTGCTGAGGGTGTCTAGAGACAGGCCAAGGGACAATGGTTTGAAGCTGAGGCAGAGCAGGGTTAGAGTGGAGCTGAGGAAGAAGTTGTTGAGCAGGAGGGTAGTGAGACTCGGGAATAGAGTTCATCCACACCACCTCCCACCTGGCTCCAACCTCCTTTCAGGAAGTTGTAGAGAGCAAAGTGGTCTCCCCTCAGCCTCCTCTCCTCCAGCCTGAACAATCCCAGGTCCTTCAGATGCTCCTCCTGAGACCTGAGCTCTTGCCCCTTCACCACCTATGTTGCCCTTCTCTGGATCTGCTCTCTACTCAATGTCAACCTCAGTTAAGTACAGACTCACCGGAAGACCTCAGGCAACCACCTCCCACCTCACCCCAGTCATAGGACAAGGAGCAATGTGCAAACAGGAACCCAGGAGGTTCCACCTGCATGGGAAGAGACCTGCTAAAGCAGGGCACCCACAGCAGCTTGCCCAGCAGCACAATGCCGTGGGGGGGTTGGGAGCTCTCCACACAAGGAGACTCCACAACCTCTCTGGGCAGCCTGCTCCAGGCCTCCAGCACCCTCACACCAGAAAAGTTTCTTTTCATGTTCAGATGGAACCTCCTGGGTTCCACTTTGTACTCAAGGTCTCATCCAGCCTGGCCTTCAGCACCCCCAGCAAGGAGGCAGTCACAGCCTCCCTGGGCAGCCTGTGCCAGAGTCTCACCACACTCCTCCTGAACAACTTCCTCGGCTCCACTCTAACCCTGCTCTTCCTCAGCTTCCAACCATTGCCCCTTGGCCTGTCTCTAGACCCCCTCAGCAAAAGTCCCTCTGCAGCCTTCCTGCAGGAAGAGCTTTGCCTCTTCACCCCTACCCCAAAAGCCTGAGGAAGCAGTAAACTTTGCACCAAGGAAAATTTTCCTCTCACTGACTTGAAGGAACAAAGGAAGCTGCAGCATCACAGCTTGGCTTCCACCCTCCTGCTTGACCTTGTAGGCTCCAACATAATAGGAATCCTTGTAAGTGTGTTGGTAAATAAACTGATTCAGGCTGACACAGTGGTGATGGAAGCAGTGATATACATAGACCATCAAGCTGTCATCTCTGCAAAATGAGCTTTAAAAAAAACAACAAACCAAAAACAACCACAAAACCCAGCAGCACTTTTAAAAGTGCCTTAAAACACAGAAATCTTTCAGGCAATTTTCTTCTGTTAGAACATCAAATCTGGGAAGGGATGGAGGCTTGTGTTCAAGTGCTAAAGGACAGGGAGGGAAAAAAAAAAGGTGTTTGGAAAATCTCCAGTGATGTAATTGCAACCACAACAGTTGCTGTCCAGATAGGGTTGGAAACAACGAAGTATGAAACTTATCCTAAGCTCCATGAAGGTTAACTCAATTTAAACAGCTCCATTCCAGAGCTGGCTGCTCCACTTCAGTTAGAGTCAAGCTGAATTACAGAATCACAGGTTGGAAAAGACCTTCAAGATCATCTAGTCCAACCTAATTCATTGGAAACAACCTCTAAACCAACATAGGGATGAAAATTATTGGTAAGAGCATCACCAGAAAGGAAACATTGCTCTGCAAAGAGAGCTATTCCATACTGCCAGCAGACACTCTGCAGCAGGCAGGTTGGCCAAGTAAACACAAGCAGAGAATTGTTTAGGTTGGAAAAGCTCTCTAAGATTATTGAGCCCATCCAGCAACCCAACACCACCATGGCCACCAAACCCCAGCTGCCATGGCCACAGGTTTCTTGAACCCCTCCAGGGATGGGGACTCCACCACCTCCCTGGGCAGCCTGTGCCAACCCCTGACCACTCTTGCAGTAAAGAAACTTTTCCTAATCTCCAACTCAACCCTCCCCTGGTGCAATTTCAGGGCAGTTCCTCTCTGTTACCTGATGCTAAGGAGGAGAGACTTACCCCCACCTGGTTCCAACCTCCTTTCAGGAAGCAAAGATGTCTCCCCCCAGCGTCCTCTCCTCCAGCCTAAACAAGCCCAGGTCCCTCAGATGCTCCTCCTGAGACCTGAGCTCTTGCCCCTTCACCACCTGTGTTGCCCTTCTTTGGACCTGCTCTCTACTCAGTGTCAACCTCAGTTAAGTACAGACACATCTGAAGACCTCAGGCAACCACCTCCCACCTCACCTCAGTGACAGGACAAGGGGCATTGTACAAACAGGAACCCAGGGGGTTCCACCTGCATGGGAAGAGACCTGCTAAAGCAGGGCACCCACAGCAGCTTGGCCAGCAGCACAATGGCCAGGGGGGGTTGGAAGCTCTCCACACAAGGAGACTCCACAACCTCTCTGGGCAGCCTGCTCCAGGCCTCCAGCACCCTCACACCAGCAAAGTTTGTTCTCATGTTCACATGGAACCTCCTGGGTTCCACTTTGTACTCAAGGTCTCATCCAGCCTGGCCTTGAACAGCCCCAAGCAGGAAGCAGCCTCCCTGTGCCAGAGTCTCACCACCCTCCTGCTCAACAACTTCTTCCTCAGCTCCACTCTACCCCTGCTCTGCCTCAGCTTCAAACCATTGCCCCTTGGCCTGTCTCTAGACACCCTCAGGAAAAATCCCTCTGCAGCCTTCCTGCAGGATCCCTTCAGGTCCTGGCAGGCAGCTCTGAGGTCCCCCTGGAGCCTTCTCTTCTGCAGGCTGCACACCCCCAGCTCCCTCAGGCTGTGCTCACAGCAGAGCTGCTCTAGCCATCTTTGTGCCCTCCTCTGGCTAAAAAAAAAAAAAAAAAAAAAAAAAAAGGTTCAGTTTTTTATGAGAAAGAAATCACCTAGCAGATAGTCTGGAAAAATCATTTTAATGGAAGGTGAAAGCAATTCAAATCCATCCTTTAGCATCACCACTAATTAGTTTAGAGCTAGAACTATGACCCCAGTCACAGCCTCTTGCAATGCAGGAAGCACTGAGATGAGAAGCATAAAGTGTTCTCACTTTTAGTTTGATCAAATCATTTCACCTCTTCCCTGCTTCTCCTCCCAATGCCTTTCTCAAGACATTTTAAATTTCTGTTAGTCCATAACTGAACAATAAAAATAAACATTCCTAACGGGAAACCGAAGGATTTAAAGGCATGTGGGATAAAACAGGCCCCTAAGATATCCAGAGGGGCTGCCTGGTCAGTGCTTCTGTTCCTCTTTATCACAAGCTAGCAAGGAACAAACCCCTGTCATTGCAATTTTCCACACAGTTTCTGCCTGTGTGTGTACTCTGCATCTGGAGCCTCAGCCACTGCCCCACAGCAGTCATGGGTGGTACTGATACAGAGTGAGCAGCACCAGAGAGAATGAAAAAGGGAAACTCCAAGAAAACTGTGAAATGCTCCCACAGACAGGCATCCTGCAGGCTGTGCTGGCTCTGCAAAGCTCCCTGAAGCTGCTCTGCTGGAGGAGGGCACATCCTCCCAGCACAGCTGCCAAAGGTGTTCTGCTACATCTGCAGCTGCTCCCTGCCAGTGCTCACCTGCAGCATCAAACCTCTTCATCCTCCCTTTCCTCCTCCAACAGAGACCAAAGGTATCCATATTCAAATATGAAAATGGTCTGTGGAGCATTGACAAATCAACTCCAGAACAACATAGGTGAGCTCTCCCAGCATGGTGGGGCTGGAAGGGACCTCTGGAGCTCACCCAGTCCAACCCCTGCTAAAGCAGCAGCTTGCCCAGTAGCACAATGCCCAGGAGGGGTCGGAAGCTCTCCACACAAGGAGACTCCACAACCTCTCTGGGCAGCCTGCTCCAGGCCTCAAGCACCCCCACACCAAACAACTTTCTCCTCCTCTTCAGATGGAACCTCCTGGGTTCCACTTTGTGCCCACTGCCCCTTTTGCTGCCCCTGGGCACCACTGACAAGAGTCTGGCCCCAGCCTCTTGCCCCTCACAGCTCCTTTAGCTCTTGCTGAGCATTGCTCAGCTCCCCTCTGGGGCTGCTCTTCTGCAGGCTCTCAGCCCCAGGGCTCTCAGCCTTTGCTCCTCAAAGAGCTGCTCCAGGCCCTTCATCAGGTTTGCAGCCTCCCCTGGACTCTCTCCAGCAGTTCTCTTTTTCTCTTGAAGTGGCCAGAACAGAACAAACTACTCCAGATGTGGCCTCCTCAGGGCAGAGGAGAGGGTGAGGAGAACCTCCCTTCATCTTCTGTCCACACTCTTCCCAATGCACCCTAGGAGGCCATTGGCCTTCACAGCCACAAGAGCACATTGCTGCCCCATGGGCAATTTGTTGTCCAGCAGCACTCCCAGGTCCTTCTGTGCAGAGTTAAATGCTGTTTGTTACACTAAAAGGTCAAGCAGAGACCACTGTGCATTGGAGGTTTATATTGTGTGCTACTAAGGAAAAGAGAGGGAAAAGTGGAAATGAAAGACTTTGCTACCTCTTGTTTTAGTGGTCATGATACTGCTGGGTTGATGGTTGGACTTGAGGGTCTTGGCTGTCTTTTCTATGATTCTTAGCAGACACTGAGCTTCAGAGACAGGACATGGAGAAGAGGAAGGGACAAGTAACATCCCCCAGGAGGAACCCTTCAAATGGTCTCCTCTCCCTCTACTCTGCCCTGGTGAGTCTTCATCTGGAGTATTGTGTCCAGTTCTGGGCCTCTCAGTTCAAGAGGGACCTCAGGGAACTGCTTGAGATAATCTAGTGAGAGCCACAAAGGTGATTAGGGTAGTGGAACATCCTCCTTATGAGGAGAGCCTGAGGGAGCTGAGGGCTCTGGAGCTTGGAGAGGAGGAGCCTGAGAGGTGACCTCATTGCTGGGGCTAAAGATGTGCAGGGGGAGTGCCCAGAGGCTGGAGCCAGGCTCTGCTGGGTGATGCCCAATGCCAGCACCAGGGGCAGTGGTGGAAGCTGAGCCATAGGAAGTTCCATGGAAACAGGAAGAAGAATTTTTTTCCCTATGAGGGTGACAGAGCCCTGGAACAGGCTGCCCAGGGGGGTTGTGGAATCTCCCTCTCTGGAAATAATCAAGACCTGCCTGGATGTGTTCCTGTGTGACCTGCTCTGGGTGCTCCTGCTCTGGCAGGGGGGTTGGACTGGATGAGCTTTGGAGGTCCCTTCCAGCCCCTAACATTCTGTGATTCTGTGTCTCTGTAACAAGATATTCCATTGCATCTGGAGTCTCCAACCCTGCAGCTGTCAGCAGCTTTGGCCTCTGCACTTTACAGCTTCTATGGAAATAGTTTGAGCACACAAATCTGCAGCTGAAAAACAGAGGCCCTGGGTAAAGAAACTGAACCCATCAGGGATTTTTCCTAATTTTGCATGTAGGGAAGGATGGAGAGAAGGAGAGAGAGGTCAAAGTGGTGTTTTGGCTACAATTTTTGCATGTATTGGGAACAGGCAACTGTTGTCAGAAAGGAGAGCTGGGGCATGGGAGATGTTTAGCAAACCCTAAAGGTTAGCAAATGGTCAACTAAGGTTTAAACTAAGCTATCATCAATATGGAATGATGAGGTCATCAGTATGGAATGATGAGGACATCACACTGGATCACAGCTCACAGGTTGTTAGAGGTTAGAAGGGACCTCTGGAGATCTTCCAGTCCAACCCCCTGCCAGAGCAGGAGCAGAGAATCCAGGAACACATCCAGATAGGGCTGCAAAGGCTCCACAGAAGGAGATTCCACAACCTCTCTGGGCAGCCTGTGCCAGGGCTCTGGGACCCTTACAGTAAAGAAGTTCCTGCTCATGCTGTGGTGGAACCTCCTGTGCTATAGTTTATATCCATTGTCCCTTGTCATCAATAAAGAGTGATGAGGTCATCAATAAGGAATTATGAGGTCACCCATAAGGATTGATGAGGTCATCGATAAGGATTGATGAGGTCACCCATAAGGATTGATGAGGTAACCGATAAGGAATGATGAGGTCACCCATAAGGACTGGTGAGGTCACCGATCAGGACTGATGAGGTCACCGATAAGGAATGATGAGGTCACCCGTAAGGACTCGTGACGTTATCGATCAGGACTGATGAGGTCACCGATAAGGACTGGTGAGGTTACCAATCGGGAATGATGAGGTCACCGATCAGGACTGATGAGGTCACCGATAAGGACTGGTGAGGTTACCGATAAGGACTGGTGAGGTCACCGATAAGGACTGGTGAGGTTACCGATCAGGACTGATGAGGTCACCGATCAGGACTGATGAGGTCACCGATAAGGACTGGTGAGGTCACCGATAAGGACTGGTGAGGTCACCGATAAAGACTGGTGAGGTCACCGATCAGGACTGATGAGGTCACCGATAAGGACTGGTGAGGTCACCGATAAGGACTGGTGAGGTTACTAATCGGCAATGATGAGGTCACCGATCAGGACTGATGAGGTCACCGATAAGGACTGGTGAGGTTACCGATAAAGACTGGTGAGGTCACCGATAAGGACTGGTGAGGTCACCGATCAGGACTGATGAGGTCACCGATAAGGACTGGTGAGGTTACTAATCGGCAATGATGAGGTCACCGATCAGGACTGATGAGGTCACCGATAAGGACTGGTGAGGTTACCGATAAGGACTGGTGAGGTCACCGATAAGGACTGGTGAGGTCACCGATCAGGACTGATGAGGTCACCGATAAGGACTGGTGAGGTCACCGATAAGGACTGGTGAGGTCACCGATCAGGACTGATGAGGTCACCGATAAGGACTGGTGAGGTTACCGATCAGGACTGATGAGGTCACCGATAAAGACTGGTGAGGTTACCGATAAGGACTGGTGAGGTCACCGATAAGGACTGGTGAGGTTACCGATCAGGACTGATGAGGTCACCGATAAGGACTGGTGAGGTCACCGATAAGGACTGGTGAGGTCACCGATAAAGACTGGTGAGGTCACCGATCAGGACTGATGAGGTCACCGATAAGGACTGGTGAGGTCACCGATAAGGACTGGTGAGGTCACCGATCAGGACTGATGAGGTCACCGATAAGGACTGATGAGGTCACCGATAAGGACTGGTGAGGTCACCGATAAAGACTGGTGAGGTCACCGATCAGGACTGATGAGGTCACCGATCAGGACTGATGAGGTCACCAATAAGGTCAGAGGTAACTCCACGCACAGCAGAGCTCGGAGGGGTGTGGTGCCGCAGAGCCAGCACACGTTGCATTGCACTGCATGTCTGTGATGTCTGAATTCTTTTAAGGCCACACATACTCAACAGTTCTGAAGCAAAAAGCAGCCAGAAGCTTAAGAAACAGACTCTCAGCCTGCACTGTGTCGCCTCAACTCCTCCAAGCAAGACCTGGCCAACAAGGAAGGCAAACTCCTGCTCACCTCCTCTGGCAAACTCCAGCTAATGAGTCACAGTTTAGTGCCTTCAGGATGCAGCATATCCAAAAAAAAAAAAAAAAAAGAAAAATCAGAAACTACCTTTCAAACTGCTTGCCTGGAATTTCAAAGGGCATTTTAGAACAATTTCCTAAATAAGAGTTTCAAACTTTGCTGAATTAATTCAGCAGCAGGAGTTACGCTTCCCAGGGAAAGATGCCTTGCACTGGGCATAGAAAGCCTTTTGCTCCCCTCCCCAGCACAGGATCAAGTTGAAGGTAAGGCATTTGCATAAATCCATAATGCATCCACCCAGCTTTTCCTTCTCCAGGGTACTATAATGCTAATAGAGCACTGGCAAAGCAAGAGTTTTATCTTCCTAGGACCCAACACCTCTAGACTTGATATCTATAGCTCTGAAGGAGAGGTACAGCTGCAGGCTTTCCATTGGGGGATTTTCATAATCCTTGCTTATGGACATTTATGATCTCAAGATCTCTCCTAAGGACAGGTTCAACAAGAGCAAGTGCAACGTCCTGCAGCTGCGCCAAAACAATCCTCACTATCAATCCAGGCTTGGGGAGGAGGTGACAGAAAGCAGCCCTGAGGAAAAGGACTTGGGGGTGCTGGTGGAGGAGAAGCTGGCCAGGAGCAGGCAGTGTGAGCTTGCAGCACAGAAGGCCAAGGGCAGCCTGTGCTGCATCCAAAGCAGCACTGCCAGAGAGCCAGAGAGGTGATTCTGCCACTTTGCTCTGCTCTGCTGAGACCTCACCTGCAGTGCTGTGTGCAGGGCTGGAGCCCTCAGTACAGGAAGGACATGGAGCTGATGGAGAGGGTCCAGAGGAGGCCAGGAAAATGCTCAGGGGGTTGGAGCAGCTCTGCTGTGAGGCCAGGCTGAGGGAGCTGGGGGTGTTCAGCCTGCAGAAGAGAAGGCTCCAGGGAGACCTAATAGCAGCCTGCCAGGACCTGAAGGGAGCTACAGGAAGGCTGCAGAGAGACTGTTTGCAAAGGCCTGCAGGGACAGGACCAGGGACAATGGCTTCAGACTAGAGCAGAGCAGATTGAGATTGGATGTGAGGAACAAGTTCTGCACCAGGAGGCTGGTGGAACACTGGAGCAGGTTGCCCAGGGAGGTTGTTGAGGCTCCATCCCTGGAGATATTCAAGGTGAGGCTGGAGAGGGCCCTGGGTAACCTGATCCAGTTGGGGATGTCCCTGCTGAGTGCAGGGGGTCAGATTGGATGAGCTTTGGAGGTCCCTTCTGGCTTGGCCCATTCTATGATTCTCTAATTCATTCTCTGATTCATTCTATGATCTAAGGATTGTAGAAATGCTCTACTAAGAGAAGTCAGTCTTCAAATGTTGAAGATGTCCCTGGTTTATGACTGGGTGATGAAACTGACAGAGGACCAGAGGCAGCAACTGCAGAACAGCTCATGGTTGCATTCATAGGCACTGTGAGGTCATGACCACCATGTGGAGCACCCCAGATTTCACCCAACAGACCAGGACTTGCAGGAGCAACACACAGCATCTGCCAGTCCTGCTGGTTCCACCACCCTGCTTCAAGAATCACAGAGTGGCTTAGGTTGGAAGAGACCTTGGAGATCATCTACTCCAACCATGTCAGTACCAGAACAGTTGTTCAGGCTCAGGACCAGAACTTCTACATGAAATCTCTCTTTCTTGATAAAACATCCCTTTCTTGATAAGACATCCCTTTCTTGATAAGAAGAACCTCTCTTTCTTGATGGAAAGCTCTTTTTCTTGATGCAAACCCATACTGTTCTTACCCTTTGTCATAGAAGACAATGCACAGAGGCAGCACAGAAGCCTGACCCCCAGCAGGTGACTGTGGACAGGACCAGCCCTCCACACTTCCTCATGTCCTGGCCTACTTAGGGCAACAAAACTACACCAGCACTCTTTTCCACACCATTTTTCTAGGATAAAACATGGTTGAGGGATTTTTTATCTCCTTCATAATTTGGCAGAAAAGTCAAAATAAAGCCAGTAAGACTTTATCCTAGGAAGGAATGTGATAGGGGTCTGGATCCTTACCTGCAAGTACAGAAACACAATGACCTTACCTTCCAAATCCTCTATGAAGAAGCTAAGGATTGAAGCCTGAGAGATCCGTGGATGGGATTTAGGTTAACCCAAAGCAGCTCTGAATGTGGAGTTAAAGGATGGACCAACACCTGCAATGTGTTCTATGAGCATCTAAACCACATTGAATTCTTTTTTCCATAATTTCCTTTCCATTCCTTTCCCCTTGCCCCCCACAGCTCCTTTAGCTCTTGCTGAGCATTGCTCAGATCCCCTCTGGGGCTGCTCTTCTGCAGGCTCTCGGCCCCAGGGCTCTCAGCCTTTGCTCCTCACAGAGCTGCTCCAGGCCCCTCAGCAGCTTTGTAGCCTCCCCTGGACTCTCTCCAGCAGTTTCCTGTCTCTCTTGAACTGGGCAGCCCAGAACTGCATCAAATTCTCCAGCTGTGGCAGTGGGAGAGGAGAACCTCCCTTGACCCTCAGTCACACTCTTCTTAATGCACCCCAGGAGACCATTGGCCTTCACAGCCAGAAGAGCACATTCCTGGCTCATGGACAACTTGTTGTCCACCAACACTCCCAGATCCTTCCCTGGAAGCTGCTTTCCAGCAGGTCACCTCCTCACCTGTCCTGGGGCTGGGGGTTGTTCCTCCCCTGCCCTGTTCTCCAGACCCTTCACCAGCTTGGTTGCCCTTCCCTGGACCTGCTCCAACCCTCAATGTCCTTCTTGGAGTGAGGGGCCAAAAGCGAACCCAGCACTCAAGGTACAGCCTCACCAGTGCCCAGTACAGGAGCACAAAATCTTCCCCATTCCAGCTGGCTACACCAGTGCTGATCCAGGCCAGGCTTCTGGTGGTCTTCTTGGCCACCTGGGCACACTCAGCTCACCTTCAGCCACCACTGACCTCAACCTCAGTGTGGCAGTTTAGGCTGGGTGCCCCCTGCCACTGCCGCATGAGATACACCTCTGGTGTCCCAGGTACCCACCCACAGGGCTGGACACAGGAAACGGCGTATTTCTACCCATAAATCCTGCACCCTATAAAGCCATCTGCAAAGTCATCCTCTTCCTCTTTCTTCCCTCTCCGCTCCCATGGGAGATGTCCTCTCTTATCGGGTAATGCCGGGGGGGTATCTCAGGCCTCTCAGGCCTGACTAGGCCTAATGCCAGGAGGAGAATGGAGGGGGGGGGCAGTCTCAGACCTGGCCAGCCTGAGACTTGCCTAGCAGTGGGAGGAGGGGGGGGGGGAAGGAAGAGCCCTGAGGGATTGGGTAGACCCTCAGGTGGGAAGAAGGGAGGATTGGGAAGCTTTTGGGAATTCTGTGAGGGGGTTCTGTATGCTTTAGGATGTTCTTTTCCACTATGTTTTGTAGTTTGTAGTTTTTTGTAGCTTCACCAATTTGCTTTTCCATTTAAACTTTTCCATCACTCTCCAATCCGTCTGTGTGTGTCATTCTTTTGTCCCTTTCGGGGCAAGAGATGTTCTGGCTGGCCTCAAACCAGCACACTCAGGCCTTTTTTCCACCAGGCAGTATCCAGCCACTAAATTGAGTGTGGTTTGGCACCACTTTCATACCCCCCACTTCTCTTTTACTCTTCACATGAAGCTCTCCCTTCACTCATCTCCTCTACCATCAGCCTCAGCCACAAGGGCTCCTCAAACACCACCTTCCCCTTCAAAACTCCAAGAAAATAGGCAAAGTTTTGATGTCTTGCTTTGGTGATTTCTGCACTTATTCTCAGCAGTGAAATCCAAGTTTTATTTCTCCTCTGCTGAGATGGGAAAAAGAATTCTAAGACTTCAGCTTGTTGGATGCTGAGCAGCTCCCCAGGAGCCAGCAGTGCCCTCCTGCAGCCCAGCAGGCAGCTGTGTGCTGGCTGCAGCCAGAGGACTGTGGGCAGCAGGGCAGGAGAGGGGATTCTGCCCCTTGGCTCTGCTCTGCTCAGACCTCACCTCCAATCCTGCAACCAGGTCTGGTGTCCCCAGCAGAAGAAGGACACAGAGTTGCTGGAGAGAGGCCAGAGGAGGCCACAAAGATGCTCCAAGGGCTGGAGCAGCTCTGCTGTGAGGCCAGGCTGAGGCAGCTGGGGGTGTTCAGCCTGCAGAAGAGAAGGCTCCAGGGGGACCTCAGAGCTGCCTGCCAGGACCTGAAGGGATCCTGCAGGAAGGCTGCAGAGGGACTTTTGCTGAGGGGGTCTAGAGACAGCCCAAGGGCCAATGGTTTGAAGCTGAGGCAGAGCAGGGTTAGAGTGGAGCTGAGGAAGAAGTTGTTGAGCAGGAGGGTGGTGAGACTCTGGCACAGGCTGCCCAGGGAGGCTGTGGCTGCCTCCTTGCTCGGGGTGCTGAAGGCCAGGCTGGATGAGACCTTGAGCAGCTGAGTCTGGCTGAGAGGTGTCCCTGGGCATGGTGGGGAGGTTGGAGCAGATGAGCTCTGAGGTCCCTTCCAACCTGAGCCATTCTGTGATTCATTGCAGCTCCCAACAGGTCTCCGGCTCTGCCTGAGCTGTACTGAGAACATTGCTGCCTACATTTAGATGCAGATTTAGAGGCAAATGGGAATAGCAGGGCAAGGAGTCAGCAGTGAAGAAGCAGAAGATGATAGCTACTCACAGAGATTAACTTCCTCACCACTGTGTCACCTCACACTGCAATTCAAGCAGCTGGGAGCCTCATTTCTGTAAACACAGAAAATTAAACTGGGAGAAGCAGCTCCTTGCTCTGCTGTTGTTTTCATGGCTGCAAGCCTTGGTTATGTGCCTTTTGTGTCTAGAGTCCTGTACAGGAGGCTCAGCTTTTAAAGAGCAAGAAAAGCTCTTTCCCTTCTAAAATTTCTTGTCCTTAATTTGCTACCAAAGTGGTCCTGTAAAAAATCCTGCACCAACCTGAAGCAGCTTGCAGCAGTGATGCTGACATCTCACCCTCCCCTTACACAAAGGTAGCCAGCAAGTGGAGCAAACCTACATCTGCTTTGTTTTAAAAGGTTTTTTTCATAGAATCAGAGAATTGCTTGGTTGGAAAAGGCTTCTAAGATCATACAGTCCAACCAGCAACCCAACACCACCATGGCCACCAAACCATGGCCCCATGTGCCACAGCCAAACGTTTCCTGAACACCTCCAGGGATGGGGACTCCACCACCTCCCTGGGCAGCCTCTTCCAATCCCTGACTACTCTTGCAGTGAAGGAATTTTTCCTAATCTCCAACCTAACCCTCCCCTGGCACAACTTCAGGCCATTTCCTCTCCTTTTATCACCTGAGACTATGGTGAAGAGACCACCACCTCCCCCCACCCCCAGCTCCAACCTCCTTTCAGGGAGCTGCAGAGAGCAGTGAGGTCTCCCCTCAGTCTCCTCTTCTCCAGACTGAACACCTCCAGTTCCCTCAGCTGCTCCTCACCAACCCTGTTCTCCAGACCCTTCCCCAGCTCCATTGTCCTTGTCTGGACACACTCCAGCAACTCAATGTCCTTCTCATTTCTAAAGCAGGACATTTCTGTTTTCTGAAAACATCTGTAGGCTGCTGCTCTACACCTTATGAAAAGCAAAAGGAGCTCACAAAAAGCAAAAGGAGCTCACCTGGCTGACCCAATGGATTGGTATAAATCTGTGTCCCTCCTCACACTGCTCCACAATTTTGTGCAGACTTCATTTCAGCATCAGTAATATTATGGGTGAGGGAAATCACTTTTCATATCAGTAACTGGAGGAAAATTGTCTCAGGTGCACACAGAGTTTGAAAAGAAGGTCAAAAGAGGTTCTTCTCCCTCTACTTTACCCTAGTAAGGCCACAGCTGCAGTATTATGTCCAGTTGAGCTTCCCAGTGCAAGAGAAACAGGGAACTGCTGGAGAGAGTGCAACAGAGGCTGAAAAGCTGCTGAAGGGCCTGGAGCAGGTCTGTGAGGAGCAAAGGCTGAGAGCCCTGGGGCTGAGAGCCTGGAAAAGAGCAGCCCCAGAGGGGAGCTGAGCAATGCTCAGCAAGAGACAAAGGAGCTGTGGGGGGCAAGAGGCTGGGGCCAGACTCTGCTCAGTGGTGCCCAGGGACAGGACAAGGGGCAGTGGGCACAAAGTGGAACCCAGGAGGTTGCATCTGAAGAAGAGGAGAAAGTTGTTTGGTGTGAGGGTGCTGGAGGCCTGGAGCAGGCTGCCCAGAGAGGTTGTGGAGTCTCCTTGCGTGGAGAGCTTCCAACCCCCCCTGGGCATTGTGCTGCTGGGCAAGCTGCTGTGGGTGCCCTGCTTGAGCAGACAATCCTGGACTGGGTGATCTCCAGAGATCCTCTCCAAACCCCCCTGTGCTGAGATTCTATGGAGCATCAAGAAAATGAAAACTTTTTCCCCCCGCATTACGAACTCATCTTGGAGCTGCTTGGAACTCTGCTGCCAGAGCAGCTGCTGTGGGTGAAATGAGCCCCTGGTTACTGAGGGACAGGCAGTAACCTTTTCCAGAGAAAACTCTTTCCATGTGGGTACCTGAGGGGTGTTTAAATCTCCATGCAGAGTTCCTTTTACTCCTGTTTAAATTAACTACATGGATTGGAGACACTCAGCATGTATCATTAGCTCTGGAATTAGTTCCCTTTCCTTCAAAGCATGAGTAATTTGTGTGCCTTCCTATCCCATATGGGATCTACCAGCATTTAAGTGAAGTAACAGCTAGAGAAAGGTAATTAGGGGAGAAAAACAGTGGAGAACTCAAATAGATAACAGGGAATGCAAAAATGTGAGTCTTTAGCATTGCTGAGGAAGAGTTTTTCCCTTCAACCTCAGCAAAATCACAGGAGGGAAGCACAGAATTGCTTTGGTTGAAAGACACCTTTGAGATCATCCAGTCCAGCCCTTAACCCATCACTGAGACTTTGCCCTCACTGCTGGCCTAGACTGAAACTCTGACTCATGGGATGAGGACCAAGAGGTTGTTCAAGGAAAGAGAAACCTAAAGAGAGGGAAAAATAATTAAAATCTGGAAAACATGGCCGACAAAAGAAGAGTGAGAAAACTGGAGATGTTTGGTTTGAAGGGGGCTAAGGAGAGCATTCTGCCAGGGTAGCCAAGGGAACTAAAATGTTCAGGAATAAGAAGGACACAGAGGCCAGAGGAGGCCACAAAGATGATCCAAAGGCTGGAGCAGCTCTGCTGTGAGCACAGGCTGAGGGAGCTGGGGGTGTGCAGCCTGGAGAGGAGAAGGCTCCAGGGGGACCTCAGAGCTGCCTGCCAGGACCTGAAGGGATCCTGCAGGAAGGCTGCAGAGGGACTTTTGCTGAGGGGGTCTAGAGACAGGCCAAGGGGCAATGGTTTGAAGCTGAGGCAGAGCAGGGGTAGAGTGGAGCTGAGGAAGTTGTTGAGCAGGAGGGTGGTGAGACTCTGGCACAGGCTGCCCAGGGAGGCTGTGGCTGCCTCCTTGCTGGGGGTGTTGAAGGCCAGGCTGGATGAGACCCTGAGCAGCTGAGTCTGGTGGAGAGCTGTCCTTGCCTATGGCAAGGGTTTGGAGTAGATGATCTCTGAGGTCCCTTTCAACTTAAGCCATTCCATGACTCTATGAAACTCTTCTCTGTGCTTCCTGGGGAGGAAACTCCAATTGAAGAGCTGAAATCACACTACAGGGAACAAGGTTAGACACCGAGGAAAATCTGCTGATGGTAAGGACGATTAGGCACAGGAGCAGGTTACCCATGGAGGCTATGGAACACCCATCAGCAGAAAAGCTTAAAACAGGTAACACAAACAACTGCTGAGAACAGTTTGGATGCAGTGGTGGTGATGCAGCAGGAGGCTTTCCCCACCTGTATGTAAATCAGCTCCACCAAGCCAGGTTCTCATTTCCAACAAGGCCACTACACCCCCTGTACTCCCTTTTTGTCCTCACATATGAACATGGATCTCTCCCAAGTCCAGATGAGCTTCTCCCCTTGAAGACAGCTGTAGGAAGGTGACCAGCCAGCAGCAACCAATGGCTTCCATGTCTTACTGCAAAAGAGGGTTCCCACCCAGCAGTGAGGTTCTTACCTGTAGCCTCAAGGTTGTCTGTGTCAGCCCCATCTGAAAGCATTTCTCAGCTCAGTGGAGAAGTCTTCCTCTTGTCAGCAGTGTGGTGATTTGGATTAAAATCTGTCAGAGTAAAAAATAGCTCAGTCTGCAGAAAACACAAACTGATCTATTTGTGACTCAGAGCTGTAGCTCTCAGTTTGCACTGACATGAGAGGCCAAGGTGAATATTAAACCCCCAAAACAATGACCTGTGCTGAAATCAACCCAAAAAACATTAAGGATCACAGGACCACAGAGTGTTAGGGGCTGGAAGGGACCTCAAGAGATCATCAGTCCAACACCCCTGCCAGAGCAGGAGCACCCAGAGCAGGTCACACAGGAACACACCCAGGCAGGTCTTGAATATCTCCAGAGAGGGAGACTCCACAACCCCCTGGGCAGCCTGTTCCAGGGCTCTGTCACCCTCATAGGGAAATAATTCTTCCTCCTGCTTCCATGGAACTTCCTATGGCTCAGCTTCCACCACTGCCCCTGGTGCTGGCATTGGGCATCACCCAGCAGAGCCTGGCTCCAGCCTCTGGGCACTCCCCCTGCACATCTTTAGCACCAGCAATGAGGTCACCTCTCAGGCTCCTCCTCTCCAAGCTACAGAGCCCTCAGCTCCCTCAGGCTCTCCTCCTGAGGAAGATGTTCCACTGCCTGCAGCATCTTTGTGCCTCTGTGCTGGACTCTCTCAAGCACTTCCCTGAGGTCCTTCCTGAACCGAGGGGCCCAGAACTGGACACAGTATTGCAGCTGTGGCCTCACCAGGGCAGAGTAGAGGGAGAAGAACCTCTCTTGACCGACTCCCCACAGCCCTTCTAATGCACTCCAGGCTGCCCTTGGCCTTCTTGGCCACCAGAGCACATTGCTGGCTCCTGCTCATCCTCCCATCCACGAGCACCCCCAGGGCCTTTCCCCCTTCACTGCTCTCCAACAGGTCAACCCCCAACATATAGGATGGGTCAGATCTCCTTCAATGGCTGACTCAAAACCATTTACTATTGGACAAGAGAAACCTGGAATAAGAGATTGCATTTCTGGTTCATCCCTGCTCACCACCAGAAGTCAAACAAGCTCTTGGACATCAGCTCTCATTTCTCTCATAGTATCAATGTGAGAGGTCTGATGGAGCCCAAAGGATGTTTCAGAAATATAGTTCAAATTACTTCATACTAATGATTGGCCTAATTAGAGAGAAGGCCCTGCTTGAACCAGCAACCAAGCAGTCCCTTTTTTTTTTTTCTTTTTGGGGGGAGTGTCCTAAAATCTACATTCCTCTCAGTTTTGCATTCAGAAGAGAGAAGTCTGCCAGAGAAGGTGCACCAAACATTGTTGAGTGCAGTAATGTCAGCAGACATCTTGGTTGCTTAGTTGCTCCTTGGTGGGACATAGGTCTTTGGAGTCAGATAAGTGAAAAGCTGAATAAGCAGAACAGCAACAGAATCACAGAATATTAGGGGCTGGAAGGGACCTTGAAAGCTCATCCAGTCCAACCCCCCTGCCAGAGCAGAATCACCCAGGGAAGGGCACACAGGAACACAGCCAGGCAGGTTGAGCCATGAGGATGCTTAGGGGACTTGAGCATCTCCCCTATGAAGAAAGACTGAGAGCCCTGGGGCGGTTTAGTCTGGAGAGAAGAAGGCTGAGAGGGATCTGATCAATGTCTATCCATAGCTGAGGGGTGGGGGTCAAGTGGAGGGGGGCAGGCAGGAACAACAGGGGCAAAATTGAACAGAGAAGATTTCACCTCAACATGAGGAGAAACTTCCTTGGTGTGAGGGTGCCAGAGCCCTGGAGCAGGCTGCCCAAGGGGGGTTGTGGAGTCTCCTTCTCTGGAGACTTTCCAACCCCTGGATGCATTCCTGTGCAGACTCCCCTGGGTGATGCTGCTCTGGCAGGGGGGTTGGACCTGATGATCTCTGGAGGTCCCTTCCAACCTCTGATACACTGTGATGCTGTGATACTGTGGTGCTATGATACTGTGGTCAGTCCCTACATAAGCTGTGCCTACTGCTTGAGGACTCCTTGATTTTCCTTCTTTCCCTGTGCAGTGACTGGTCATATCCCCCAGGGAAGCACGGATTCTTCTCTCTGCTGACACTCGAGAGCTTCCTAACCAGCAGCTTGGCCAAGGAGGATAAAAGGGGTGTGAAAAGGACTGTTGTATCTCTTCTTCCCAGCAGACATGCAGGCAAAATCTTCAAAACAAGTTCAAGTTGCTGCCTGCTCCAGGGCTACTTGAAATGTGCTCAACAGCTCCCTAAAGCAATATTATTCACCTCTACTTGGAATATTTAGTTGAGTTAAATTCATGATCCATAAACCAGAGAACAATAAAATCAATCTTTTGGTTGTTGCTGCACTGTTGAGCTAAGGTGTTACTAATCATGCCTGAGAAAACATTGCTCTTCCTGAGACACTGCTCAGCACTTGCAGAGGTTATTTCCCCTTGGCCCAAGCCTTTTGTTAATGCCCTAAACCCTTAAATACTCCCATGAGCACAAAAGGTCAAGCTCTACACAAATCAGAGAATCACAGAATTGTCAGGGTTGGAAGGGACCTCAAGGCTCAACCAGTTCCAACCCCCCTGCCATGGGCAGGGACACCTCACACCACAGCAGGTTGCTCACAGCCACATCCAGCCTGGCTGCAAAAACCTCCAGGCATGAGGCTTCCACCACCTCCCTGGGCAACCTCTGCCAGTCTCTCACCACCCTCATGGGGAAGAACTTCTTCCTAACATCCAGTCAGAATCTCCCCACTTCTAGTTTTGCTCCAAAAACATAGGACTCAAACTATTCCATGTTCCAAAACTACACAAAGGTTTAGTCCAAGTCATTTGGCTTTCAGCCCAAAGAGGAGCAGTGGTGGATGAAAGGAGTTCCTTGCAGCTGCTGGGTACAAGGAACTGCTGACTGGGGAAATCCCTAAGCTAATTGCCCTACAGGCATCAGGAACATGTGGTGCATTGACAGGACAAGCAGCAGCTTGGAGATCTGGACCCTGATATCTATTTTTGGTCTCCTGCTTTCATATCGTGAAGGGTCAGGGCTGGGCTGAGCAACAGATGAGTGTCAGAAGCTCTCCAGGAACCCTCTGCCTTCCCCAAGGGAAGAGAAAGAGAAGAAGGGAGAGAGACTGAGGGGCTGGGAAAGAAACTAAGGCAGCTGGGATGGAAAGAAGAACAATACCATGGGATAGAGACACAGAGACACAAAGCAACATGGAACCCAAGCCCTGAGGGCAAGGATGGCACCACTGGCACCACTGCTGCTGGGGGCAGGCACTGGGCAAGTGCCAGCCTGGGCTCAGCAGCAGATGGGAACTGGATTCAGGAGCTGGATTCTGGAGCTGGATTGAGAAAGACAGGGATGGGGCTGGAAGGCAGAAGGGACAGAATCCTGCTGGGACAGCAGCCAGGGAAGAAGAGGCTTGAGCCTGGGGATCCCTCAGCTTGCTGCTGCAGATGGCCTCCATGGGCTGCAATCCCTTGGTGGGCACTTGAGGCTCAGCTGTGCTGTCTGCTCCTCCCCACAGCTGCCCCCTCTGCCTTCCTGCCCCCCAAGGTGGGGCAGAGCTGTGGCAGTGCCCTTGGTGTGCAGAGCAGCAAGTGTGAGGCAGAGGCTTTGTGCCCCCCAGGCCTTGGCAGGACCTCTGCCCATCAGCTTCTGCCTGCTAGCAGCAGCCTCTGTCTGTGCCAAGCTGCCCTGAGTTTCAGCAAGAACCTCAGTGAGCAGAGCCTGAGCTGGGCACTCACAGCCCTGACTAGAACTGGTTGTAGTCTGGATTAAACCAGGCCACATCGTCAATGCTCCTCATTCTTTCCACTTCGAGGTTCTTTCTGTGGTGAGGTTTTGCACTTTCTTTTTTCTGTTATATTCTGCACTGCTGACATTTCTCTTACTTTTCTTCTTATTCTTTCTCCTTCTCCTGAAGAAACTCAGAAATTTCCAATGGCAAGCTCCACCCTGGCCCCTGAACATGCTTGCAGAGAAGTATAGCTACAGACATAGCCCTGGAGACAACCTACAAACCAGAGCTGAGAGGCCAAAGAGGTAGCACAGCAATACTGCTCAGGTGCCTGTGTCACCTTACAGACCCTCATGGGGGCTGATGCCTTTTTGTCACATTTCTTTCAAAAGCAGCTCTGCCACAGTAAAAAGAAATCTACTTTCAACAAGCATCAACAGCAAAAGCATCCAAACCATTCCCCCTTGGCCTGTCTCTAGACACCCTCAGCAAAAGTCCCTCTGCAGCCTTCCTGCAGGATCCCTTCAGGTCCTGGCAGGCAGCTCTGAGGTCTCCCTGGAGTCTTCAGGTTGATCTCTTTGTAACCTGGGTGCTGCTCCCTGTTCACATGCAAGGCTTTGCTCCAGGTGCAGCTGGTCCCAAGGAGCATCCTCCAGAGCCATCATTTTAGGCTCCTGGCTTTAGATTTATGTGTCCTGTGGTTGCATTAATGTATTGCCCTTATTTCTGCATTAACTGCAGTGATTCTCTTAGCTGACTTCACCCTTTTGGGTGATAACTTCCCACGGTGCCTAAAAGGGAAGGTTACAACCTACCCATGAGTGAACGGGGACTGGTGAATTTCAAATGAGGGCAACTTATGCAGCAAGAGCACAGAGAGCCAGCAGATGTAAGTGGGTTTGAACTACAGGTGTCTGACAAGAGTGCTTTTGCATTTCCCCCTATAGCTTCAAAGTTAAAATTCATCCATTTTCATCCTTCAGTCCAATTGAAATGACTGCCCCATACCCAGCACTTTGAGAAGCAACATTGGTCTCTTTTTCAGGCTTCCAAAGTAAATATCTAGAAAAAAAAAAGATCAAAAAATCAGCCCTTCCCCAGCCCTTTGAGCAAGAGACAACTTTGCTACAAGCCACAGTTTTGCTGTGTGCAGGAGCCACTTGCTGCTGCTGAGGTTTGCTCTCTTTGTGTTTGTTACTGGTGACTCTTGCCATGAGCCTTCCCTTCTTCCTTGGGATTCATCCCAGCCTTGCACACAGCCCTCCTTGCTCCCAGCACCACCAACTCTCACACTAATGCACTTCTCTCACTGAGAAGGTACCAGGCTGGCATTAAGGTTTTGCTGAAGACTGAAGAAAGCTGCAGTGTCAGAGGGAATTTTGTCACCCATCTGCTCTCAGGTGGTAGCTGCGGCACTGAAATGGTGAGGACAAAGTCCTGGTGGGATTAAAAGTTGGGTAGTGCCTTTACAAAGGAAGAATTGGCTGAGAGGGAGTTGGAATAGCAAAGGAAGAACCAGAGAGTTCATCTTATCTATGTGTGTATAAATCACGAAGGGTCTCTGCTAGGTGCCCCAGCAGGGATGGGCAGGAGGCTGTCTGGAGATAGCAGACACTGAACACAGCCTCAGCTGCTGAACTGGAAGGACAGAGTGCAGGCTTAATAGACTACTGAATATTAACTTCTCCACCCAGAGAATGAAGAACCTAAGTGAAATGAAGGTAGGATGTATGATGCAGGGGGGTTACATGTGAAGGGGGACATGCAGGAGGCATATCAGGGCAGGACTAGAAATCCTGAGTACCTTAGCCAGCTGGGAAAGGGGAATTTGCATCCAGGATAAAAGGGAAGCTGCACCTTCCAGCAATTTGAGAGACCCCACAGGGAATTGTCCTGTGAACTCTCTCTTTATTCAAACAAAGTTTTACAAGACTCCTCTGTCTCCGTTGTGAACAGGAATTCTAGATCGGATTCATTTTTTCTGACAGTCCTGTTCTGGGATCCCTGGCTTTAGGGAGACTGTGATCTACTGGAGAGAGTCCAGGGGAGGCTACAGAGCTGCTGAGGGGCCTGAAGGAGCTCTGTGAGGAGCAAAGGCTGAGAGCCCCAGGGCTGTTCAGCCTGGAGAAGAGCAGCCCCAGAGGGAATCTGAGCAATGCTCAGAAAGAGACAAAGGAGCTGTGGGGGGCAGGAGGATGAGGTCAGACTCTTGTCAGTGGTGCCCAGGGACAGGACAGGGGGTGATGGGCACAGACTGGAAGCCAAAAGGTTCCACCTGAAGAGAAGAAGAAATATTTTGCTGGACACCATCCTGTGCAACCTTGTCAAGGTGAATGTGCTCTGGCAGAGGAGCTAGACTGGTTGAGCTCCAGAGGTCCCTTCCAATCTGTACTATGCTGTGATTCATAGAATTATAAAATCATAGAATCAAGAAGGCTGGAAGAGACCTCAAAGATCATCGAGTCCAACCTGTCACCCTAAACCTCATGACTATCTAAACCATGGCACCAAGTGCCACATCCAATCCCCTCTTGAACACCTCCAGGGATGGTGACTCCACCACCTCCCTGGGCAGCACATCCCAACGGCCAACCACTCTCTCTGTGAAGAACTTTCTCCTCACCTCCAGCCTAAACCTCCCCTGGCACAGCTTGAGACTGTGTCCTCTTGTTCTCGTGCTGCTTGCCTGGGAGAAGAGACCAACCCCCACCTGGCTACAACCTCCCTTCAGGTAGTTGTAGACAGCAATGAGGTCTGCCCTGAGCCTCCTCTTCTCCAGGCTAAACAGTCCCAGCTCCCTCAGCCTCTCCTCATAGGGCTTGTGCTCAAGGCCTCTCACCAGCCTCGTTGCCCTTCTCTGGACATGCTCCAGCAATTCAACATCTTTCCTAAACTGAGGGGCCCAGAACTGGACACAGTACTCAAGGTGTGGCCTAACCAGTGCTGTGTACAGGGGTACAATGACCTCCCTGCTCCTGCTGGCCACACTATTGCTGATGCAGGCCAGGATGCCATTGGCTCTCTTGGCCACCTGGGCACACTGCTGGCTCATGTTCAGCTGCTGTCACCCAGCACCCCCAGGTCCCTTTCTGCCTGGCTGCTCTCCAGCCACTCTCACCCCAGCCTGTAGCTCTGCATGGGGTTGTTGTGGCCAAAGTGCAGTACCTGGCCCTTGGACTTGTTGAATGCCATCCTGTTGGACTCTGCCCATCTGTCCATCCTGTCAAGGTCCCTCTGCAGAGCCCTTCTACCTTCTAACAGATCAACTCCTGCTCCCAACTTGGTGTCATCTGCAAATTTACTGATGATGGACTCAATCCCCTCATCCAGATCATCAATAAAGATATTGAACAGGATGGGGCCCAGCACTGATCCCTGGGGGACACCACTAGTGACAGGCTGCCAGCTGGATGTGGCACCATTCACCACCACTCTCTGGGCTCTGCCCTCCAGCCAGTTCCTAACCCAGCGCAGAGTGCTCCTGTCCAAGGCACAGGCTGACAGCTTGGCCAGGAGTTTGCTGTGGGGGACGGTGTGAAAGGCCTTGCTGAAGTCCAGGTAGACTACATCCACAGCCTTTCCCACGTCCACCAGGCAGTCACCTGAGCACAGAAGGAGATCAGGTTGGTGAGGCAGGACCTGCCCTTCCTAAATCCATGTTGGCTGGGCCTGATTCCTTGGCTATCCTTCAGGTATGCAGTGATTGCCCCCAAGACAATCTGCTCCATGATTTTCCCTGGCACTGAGGTCAGGCTGACAGGCCTGTAGTTCCCAGGTTCTTCTGTCTGTCCCTTCTTGTGGATGGGTGTCACATTGGCCAGTTTCCAGTCTTCTGGGACCTCTCCAGTGAGCCAGGACTGGTGGAAAATGATGGAGAGAGGCTTGGCCAGCTCATCTGCCAGCTGGGATTCTGTGACACTCCAACCATCTATTCTCTTTCTGTGCCCCATTTCTGTGAGTTGCTAGTTGCCTGCTAACTGATAAGCACTGAATATTACAATCTGTGACTGTGTGAGCAGAACTTTGCTGCAACATCAACATTTCAGCCTAGTGCCTGGACTACAGATGAGCCCCAGTGATTTCCAGCCAGCTGGCAGCCTGGAGGTCTAGAAACTGACAAAATCCATCACCCCACCTCTGAGAGTGTGACAGCTAATGGAACAGTCAAAGATGGAAGAAGGGTGTTGAAAAGGAATTGGCAAACCACAAAACTGGCCTGAAATTTTGAGGGGAAAGTAGAATAAACTGCCTTTTGGAGAAGTTCCAACCCCCTCCTCCTCCCCAGCCATTGTGCTGCTGGGCAAGCTGCTGTGGGTGCCCTGCTTTAGCAGGGGGTTGGACTGGCTTCTGGGCTCAAAGAGGTGCAATGCTTTGCAAAGTGGATTTTATACAAATACAGACAGTGCTATCCCCACACAAAAGAGGAAAAAATGCCCTACAAAGGCCTTGCTGACACTGCTGTTTGTCATTGGTTTCTAATGAAACCCTGCAGTCCTTAGAAAATCCATCTCCAGCTGTGTCCCAGGGAGCAGCATGAGCTCCTGCAGCTCTGAGCAGCCAATATGCCTGTGAATGACCACTTCTCATCACAGCTTCATTATCATCTTCCCAGAAGCCAGAACCTCATTTAAATGGGGAGGACACTTGGTTCAGAACGATGGAGTTTCAGGAGTGCTGCTGCTGCCCAAATGCATTGCCCCTAAAATTTCAGCTGAGTTTAGGAAGCTGAAAGATTCCATTGATGCAAGAAAGTTTGCACACATCAAACTCCAGACTTCAGGGGAACAGATGGATCCAGATCCATTGTAAGACGGATCCATAAACATTACAATAGTTAATTGCTAGAAACAGCCCAGAGTGTTAATACCTACACAGACCTTTACTTAATACCTACATATAGCTCTACTTAATACCTACATAGAACTCTACTTAATACCTATATGGAGCTTTACTTTATACCTAAGTAGAGCTCTACTTGAAACCTACATAGAACTTTACTTGAAATCTACATAGAGCTTTACTTTATGCCTACATAGAGCTTTACTTAATGCCTAGGTAGAGCTCTACTTAATACCTACATAGAGCTTTACTTAATGCCTAAATAGATCTCTACTTAATACCTATATAGAGCTTTACTTTATACCTAAATAGAGCTTTACTTTATACCTAAGTAGAGCTTTACTTAATGCCTGCATAGAGCTTTACTTTATATCTAAATAGAGCTTTACTTTATACCTAAATAGAGCTTTACTTAATACCTACATAGAGCTTTACTTTATACCTAAATAGAGCTTTACTTTATACCTAAGTAGAGCTTTACTTAATTCCTGCATAGAGCTCTACTTAATACATACATAGAGCTTTACTTAATACCTACATAGAGTTTTATACCTAAGTAGAGCTTTATGTAATACCTGCGTAGAGCACTATTTAATACCTACATAGAGCTTTACTTTATACCTAAATAGAGCTTTACTTAATATCTGCATAGAGCTCTACTAAATACCTACATAGAGCTCTACTAAATACCTACATAGAGCTCTACTTAATACCTAACATAGAGCTTTACTTAGAACTAGAGTTCTAAGCCAGGCAAAAATCTCTCTAAAACGAGCAGCCTCTGAAAACAATTCAGGAATGACTCAGAAAGTTCAGAATCTCCATGAGGACAAATGACCTCTAAGTGTCACCTGCTGACTGATAGAAGCAGTTGAGTCCATGTCAAATCAGCACAGTGATATCTGTTTTAGCTCTAGATTTCCCTCTCTAAGCTAGTAGCAAGTCAAAGACAAATATAAGGCCATTAGCTCTCAAGAGGAAAAGAAGAAATTAAGTCAATGAATCCTTAAAAAAAAAAAAACCAAACACATTTGGGATCATTTTTCAAACAGATTTCTGATCAGCAACTCCACTGTGCCTCAATGCAAGGGGAAGAGAATTGCCATTGAAAAAAAAAAGCAGCTTGCCACAATCTAATGTCCATAACCCTTCCAAAATGAAGCTAAAACTTACCCCAGCACCTTGGAGCAGAGAAATACAAAATTCAGCTTGGGAATTCTCTGTGAATTGGACTAAGATCTGGAGCCCTCAACATAGGAAGGACATGGACCTGATGGAGCAGGTCCTGAGGAGGCCATGAAGATGCTGGGGGGAGGGGGCCTGGAACATCTCTGCTATGAGGACAAGCTGAGGGAGCTGGGGGTGTTCAGCCTGCAGAAGAGAAGGCTCCAGGGAGACCTAATAGCAGCCTGCCAGGACCTGAAGGGGGCTACAAGAAGGCTGCAGAGAGACTGTTCCCAAACCCATTAGTGACAGGCTGAGGGGCAATGCTTTAACATTAGAGTAGAGGAGATTAAGGTTGGATATTAGGAGGAAGTTCTGCACCATGAGGCTGGTGGAACACTGGAACAGGTTGCCCAGGGAGATGGTTGTGGCCCCATCCCTGGAGATATTGAAGGTGAGGCTGGACAGGGTTTGGGCAGCCTGATCTGGATGGGGATGTCCCTGCTGAGTGCAAGGGGTTGGACTGGATGAGCTTTGGAGGTCCCTTCCAACCCAGACTATTCTATGATTTCAAGTACTGAGGTTTCCTCTGGTGGAAGGCAAAGCTATTTCAGTCATTTCAGCTGAACTTTCACTCCTTTCCTGACTCCAATCCCAGACTGATGAAATATTTATCATAATTTGCAGAATCTACCTCCTCTGGGCACAATATTTTAGGGTATTCATACAGCTCAACAGATTTAGCAGGCAGGTCATCACTGTGGGTCCTGTGGCAGGATCCTATTCCAAACAGCATTTTGGAATCAGTGGACATTCACCCCTCTCTTACACTACGAGAAATTAGAAACTGAAATACTATTTTCAGTGATGACCTGCTGAGTGTGACAGGACTGAGGGCCAAAGACCTCCTGAGGAGCACCTGCCCAGGTCTCTGAAGGTGCAGAGAGGCAGGCAGACAGACCTGGGCTTTTGCCAATGTCCATTTGGTTGCTCATCTCAACAGGAACCCACTGCAGGTGTTCAGTTACTCTGCCCTGATCAGACCTCACCTCCAGTCCTGCCTCCAGCTCTGGTGTCCGCCAGCTGAAGAAGGACACAGAGCTGCTGGAGAGAGGCCAGAGGAGAACACAAAGATGCTCCAGGGGCTGGAGCAGCTCTGCTGTGAGGCCAGGCTGAGGCAGCTGGGGGTGTGCAGCCTGGAGAGGAGAAGGCTCCAGGGGGACCTCAGAGCTGCCTGCCAGGACCTGAAGGGATCCTGCAGGAAGGCTGCAGAGGGACTTTTGCTGAGGGGGTCTAGAGACAGCCCAAGGGGCAATGGTTTGAAGCTGAGGCAGAGCAGGGTTAGAGTGGAGCTGAGGAAGAAGTTGTTGAGCAGGAGGGTGGTGAGACTCTGGCACAGGCTGCCCAGGGAGGCTGTGGCTGCCTCCTTGCTGGGTGTGTTGAAGGCCAGGCTGGATGAGACCTTGAGCAGCTGAGTCTGGCTGAGAGGTGTCCCTGGGCATGGTGGGGAGGTTGGAGGAGATGAGCTCTGAGCTCCCTTCCAACCTGAGCCATTGTAGGATTCTGTGATTGCTGAGTGGTAACAGGAGGTAAGTGGACACTGAACTATTTTGCAAGAGGACAGTTTATTAGAGGAGAGCTGTGGGAGCTGCACAATTACCTCCTCTTTTTCTTTTTTTAATTTCTTTTAAAAATTTTTTCCTCCTTGAATACTGAAAGAAATGCTCAATAAAGGAGGAACCCTGTGGTCAGTGGAGTACCAGCCTGACTGCAATCTGGGCCAGCCCTTCCAGATGAACCCATCAAGTGCTCAGCTCTTTTAATGAAGCAAGAAGGGGTTTTTAATGGTAATTTACTGCATTTGAGAGGCAGTGCCTCTGATGAAGTGCATTCCAACAGGTCTGGAAAATCACAAAGTCAGAATGCCTGCTTCTCCAGGCAAACACTTCAAGAAGATGCATTTTATCTTTCACAGTTTAGCTGCTGCCATTTCTCTCCCAGTTTAGCTCTAGCATATGTTGAGGTATTCCCTGGTGTGTTTCTGCAGCCACAAAGAGTAAACTACCCAAAGCTCTGACGAGCAGAGTGAACAGCATGAGTGTTGTGTTTCATCACAGACATCACAGAGAACATAAATTAGTGAACTCATTTGTGTCACTTAGCCACCTAATTTGGCTTCCCAAGAGGAAGAACATTCTCTTTCCCCCTTTTTAAGCTCATAGCAAACCTTCTGATTTAGGATATGGACAACAATGTCACTAGCAAGAAGCATAAATCATAGAATCAGAGAATTGTCAGGGTTAGAAGGGACCTCAAGGCTCAGCCAGTCCCAACCCCCCTGCCATGGGCAGGGACACCTCACACTACAGCAGGTTGCTCACAGCCACATCCAGCCTGGCTGCAAAAACCTCCAGGCATGAGGCTTCCACCACCTCCCTGGGCAACCTGTGCCAGTGTCTCACCACCCTCATGGGGAAGAACTTCTTCCTAACATCCAATCTGAATCTCCCCACTTCTACTTTTGCTCCATTCCCCCCAGTCCTGTCACTCCCTGACACCCTCCAAAGTCCCTCCCCAGCTTTCTTGGAGCCCCCTTCAGATCCTGCAAGGCCACAAGAAGGTCTCCTGGGAGCCTTCTCTTCTCCAGCCTGCACATCCCCAACTCTCTCAGTCTGTCTCCAGAGCAGAGCAGCTCCAGGACCTTGCTCATGCTTGTGGTCAGAGAGCTGGAGCACCTCTGCCATGAGGACAGACTGAGAGAGTTGGGACTCATGCAGTGCAATTAAATGTCAGTAAGGTAACCCATCTGAAACCTCCTAGATACCAGCCTATTCTTTCAAATTTAGATGCCAGCATCTCTGTTTCCCCTTCCAAATGACTATTTTGATCTGCAAAATAAACTACAAACCTGAAAGCCTCTTTTGATCCTTTTCTAGTTTGTCTCTGGCACTGTGAATCCGAGGAGAGGAGAGGAGAGGAGAGGAGAGGAGAGGAGAGGAGAGGAGAGGAGAGGAGAGGAGAGGAGAGGAGAGGAGAGGAGAGGAGAGGAGAGGAGAGGAGAGGAGAGGAGAGGAGAGGAGAGGAGAGGAGAGGAGAGGAGAGGAGAGGAGAGGAGAGGAGAGGAGAGGAGAGGAGAGGAGAGGAGAGGAGAGGAGAGGAGAGGAGAGGAGAGGAGAGGAGAGGAGAGGAGAGGAGAGGAGAGGAGAGGAGAGGAGAGGAGAGGAGAGGAGAGGAGAGGAGAGGAGAGGAGAGGAGAGGAGAGGAGAGGAGAGGAGAGGAGAGGAGAGGAGAGGAGAGGAGAGGAGAGGAGAGGAGAGGAGATGCCTTGCCTTTCCCAGACCTGCACAAGCCAAGCCCATCAGAGGATATTTTCCCCACTCTTACCCTAGGAGGAATTAGCAGCCCAGGTATTATTTTCTGTGATGTCCCACACCATTTGACAGGACTGAGTGAAAGCCCTTTCCATGCATCATCACTCTTTAGTCTCTTTGTCTCTTGGCAACTAAACCAACACAACAGCTCTCCCCCTGCTCCTCCTGCTCTTTGTAAGGGCCAGCACTCCTGGGAAGCCCAGTTCCCTCCTGACAGCTCCATACATCCATCCCACAGTGTTTCAGGAACAGCATAAGGAAACCTGTCCCTGTGGACAGAGAATGAGCATTCTTTTCATAGAATCACAGAAGGGTTTGGCTTGGAAGGGACCTTCAAGATCATCCAGTTCCAACCCCCTGCCTTGGGCAGGGACACCTCCCACCAGCCCAGGTTGCTCGGGGTCTCATCCATCCTGGCCTTGAACACCTCCAGGGAGGAGCAGCCACAGCCTCCCTGGGCAACCTGTGCCAACCCACTTTAGGAGGCTAAGAGTAAGGAATTTCTGCTTGAATACCAACTGAGACTTATCTTTATTGAATTATTTTGCTTCAGGTGAACATTTCTGCAAGCTTCAAGCCTCGATCTTTAGCATTCTACTTGCAGCAAGCAAGTTGTGCAGGTCTCTTTTCAGAACCCCAGCACCAGTCCTTTACAGAAATGAAGGCAATCAGAGATGTCTGTGTGGAGGCTGGAGCAGTGAAAGCCCTGTCATCAGCTGCAAGAATGACCCATTCAACATCTCCAGCTTTCACACCACACAAAAACTTTGAGCTCAGCCTCCTCTCTGGAATTAGTTCCTATTTCCCACACTTCTTATCTCCTATTGCTGTGGAATAATTCTGCAGCAGTTACCAGTGATCATAGAATTACAGAACTGTCAGGGTTGGAAGGGACCTCAAGGTTCATCCAGTTCCAACCCCCCTGCCATGGGCAGGGACACCTCACACCACAGCAGGTTGCTCACAGCCACATCCAGCCTGGCTGCAAAAACCTCCAGGCATGAGGCTTCCACCACCTCCCTGGGCAACCTCTGCCAGTCTCTCACCACCCTCATGGGGAAGAACTTCTTCCTAACATCCAATCTGGATCTCCCCATTTCTAGTTTTGCTCCATTGCCCCCCACTCCTATCACTCCCTGACACCCTCAAATGTCCCTCCCCAGCTTTCTTGGAGCCCCTTGAAGGGGGATACTGGGAGGTGTCCTGGGAGCCTTCTCCTCTCCAGACTGCACAACCCCAACTCTCTCAGTCTGTCTCCAGAGCAGAGCAGCTCCAGCCCTCTGCTCATCCTCATGGCCCTTCTCTGGACACCTTCCAGCACCTCCAGATCATTCATTTTCTTCCTATCATCCAATTTCAATCTCCCCATTTCTATTTTTTTTCCATTCCCCCAGTCCTATCACTCCCTGACACCCTAAAAAGTCCCTCCACAGCTTTCTTGGAGCCCCCTTCTGATCCTGGAAGGAGTTTCAGCCATAATTTATGAGAAATGAGCAGACTGAAGGGTTTGATCGATGATGGTTCTTTCAGTTTTGACTTGCAGATAGTGTCTGAGGCACACATGACAGGAGGCTACTTTACAGGAGAAGGCAAGAGGGTATGCAGAAGGTTTCATCCATGGGGAAAGCTTCAGCACACACTCCCCACACCCACCCCCCAGGTTGGAAAATAAGCACTGGAACTGATTTGTATGGAGAACAGCTGGCTTAAAATCTGTGGCAGAAAGGTTTGGTTATGGTGACAGTGCAATAAATGATGTTTTAAGAGGGACAGGGAACTGCTGGAGAGAGTCCAGGGCAGGCTACAGAGATACTGAAGAGCCAGAAGCATCTCTGTGAGGAGCAAAGGCTGAGAGCCCTAAGGTTGATGAGCCTGGAGAAGAGCAGCCCCAGAGGGCATCTGAGCAATGCTCAGCAAGAGCTAAAGGAGCTGTGGGGGGCAAGAGGCTGGGGCCAGACTCTGCTCAGTGGTGCCCAGGGACAGGACAAGGGGCAATGGGCACAAAGTGGAACCCAGGAGGTTGCATCTGAAGAGGAGGAGAAAGTTGTTTGGTGTGAGGGTGCTGGAGGCCTGGAACAGGCTGCCCAGAGAGGTTGTGGAGTCTCCTTGTGTGGAGAGCTTCCAACCCCCCCTGGGCATTGTGCTGCTGGGCAAGCTGCTGTGGGTGCCCTGCTTGAGCAGGGGGTTGGACTGGGTGAGCTCCAGAGGTCCCTTCCAACCCCCACCCTCCTGGGATGCTGTGACAATGTAAGAATCCCAACACACAGGTGGCCTGGGAGAAACACAGGAGAGTCTTGCAAGTCAAAAATGAGACCCAAGACCTACTGCAAATATCAGCAGAAGGAGTCATAAGCCAAAGGTTGGTCTTTGGCATTTAGCCTGACAGACAAACACCAGGAACCTGGATGTGAAATAAAGAATCACATGAAGATGCCAAATGGGAAGAACGGAAAACCCAGGGCAGCAGCTGGAGAGGAGTCCCACGGCTGCTGGAGCAGCTCAGAATCACATCTTACTCACTTCAGAGTGGCAGCAGCCACCTACAGAACCCTCACAGGCTGCCTGTGCCCATGGCAGCATCTGGCAGCTGAATGGGAGCAGGGCCATGTGCCCACATCCCTGCTGACCACAACTATTCCAGGCAGAGCTTGGACACAGAGCTTGAGGCTGGCACTTCAGCTTGACCTGATGCAGCAAACAAACCTGGGAGCTCAAGAGACATTCACCCAGAGTGCCAGCAAGCTGAGACCTGGGCAAGTACAAGTGAAACTCTTCTGGAGCATGGTCTTACTGCATAAGGAAGCAGATCCAAGCCTAAGCAAATGGCCTCAAGTTTCACCAGGACAAGTTTAGGTTGGACATTAGAAGAAACTTCACTGTAGGGTTCCCAAACACTGGAACAGGCTTGTCCAGGGAGGTGGCTCAATCCCCTTCCATGGAGGGATTTCCAAGAGGCAGGGATGTGGTGCTGAGTGCCATAGTTTGGCACCAGCCTTGGTAAAATTAGGGAATGGTTGGACTGGATGAGCTTAAAGGGCAACAGAAACAGTTCTGTGATGAGTGGCTGCTGGAGAAAGGCAAAGTGCAGAGGAGACACAAACAGAAGAGTTTCCAACCAAGTCCTTGTGCTTTCCAGAGTTGTCAGAGCTGAAACATTCTTTGCTGTTTTGCTATAAAAGAAAGAAGCTTTCCATTTTTATGCAATTTCTATGATGCAGAAAACTGTGCTGATTCTGACAGGGCCATGGAGTCCTCACAGCACACTGCTAGCACCAGAGGTTTAATGACTGCAGGAACATCCTTGACTAAAGCAAGAAGAATAAAGGAGAAATTGAATTGCTGGAGAAATTGAATTTCCCATCAGAAGATTTGATTGCATTTAACAGAGAAAAGCTAAGCACCAGAGTGCTAAACTGGAGTCCTAGAAATACTAGAAAACACCACGCTGAAAGCGAGACTTTGGGAAGGATGTGCAGCACCAAAAGACTCTGCTCCTGCTGCTTTCAGCTGCATCTGCACTCCAGGGCAGCAAAGCTGATCCCAGCAGCAGGCTGGGACAAGAAGAAATGCTCTCAAGTGGCACCAGAAAAGGTTTAGGTTGGAGATAAGGAACAATTTCTTTGCTGCAAGAGTGGCCAGGCACTGGAAGAGGCTGCCCAGGGAGGTGATGGAGTCTCCATCCCTGGAGGTGTTCAAGAAACCTGTGGCCGTGGGACAGGGTTTAGTGACCATGGTGGTGCTGGGTTGATGGTTGGACTGGAGGAGCTTAGAGGCCTTTTCCAACCTCACTGATTCCATGGTTGAGAAGCAAAGCCAACCCTGAAAGAAGCTCTGCCTGCCTACTTGGGAGAACCACTCCTCAGAAGAGCAGAGACAGCTGCAGAGATAAGTGCAGCACACATCACATTCAGTTGATGGACTGGGCCAGAGCAGATCAAGGGCCAGAAGGAAGCTGGCTGATACTCACCCCAGACATCGCTGCTTCCCAGATATCTCCATGAGTGCTCAGGCAGCTTGGCTGAGGAGGATGAGAAGCCTGGGCTGACAGTTTAGTCATGAGAACAAGCCATGCTGCAACAGCTCAACACTTTCCAGAAGAACAAGCAGCAGATTTTCTACCAACAGCCACCCAGATCTCTGCTGTGATCTCCTGTTACTAACCAGCCAGCAGCAGATCAGAATCACAGCATCACAGAAACATTCAGGGTGGAAAAGAGCCTCAGCATCACCAAGTCCAACCCAGAACCCTACTCTGCAAGGCTCACCCCTGAACCATAGCCCCAAGCACCACCTTTGAGCACATCCAGGCTTGGGGACTCCACCACCTCCTTGGGCAGCACATTCCAATCCCTGACCACTCTTGCCATGAAAAAAAGAATCCCCAAGCACTACATCCAAACCACTTTTAAACAGGGAGGTGGTTGGGTGATCATCCTTGTAGGTATTCAGAAGGAGATATTCAGAAAATGTGTGGCCATGGCACTTTGGGACATGGTTGAGTGGCCATGGTGGTGTTGGACTGGATGGTGTTAGAGGTCTTTTCCAGCCTTATTGTTCCTATGAGTCTCTGAGCTTACAGTGAGCACAGAAAGATTTTTTTCACAGCTTCTGTAAAGAAACCATCTCCGGTGCCTGTTTTCTTTGCTGGGTTATCTCCTGGTTTTAATTTAATGTTCTTTATAGCTAATTTCCAATTCTCCCACCTTTCAAAACTCTTTAGAAATGGCTCCAGAACGAGTGCAAACCTCTCTTCTGTTCAATGAAAAGTACAAATCAGGCTGTGATGCCTCTGACATCTCTTACTAAGGGAGAACAAAGCAATTGCTCAGCTCTAAATAATCAAAGCCTGGCTTGTCAGAGTTGGGGTATGTGGCCTTATTAAGCTTTATTGAGGGCATGCTGCAAAAGCAGTGGTGCTTAAATAAGTCTGATTGGTTATGCATGGGGCACACAGAGCTTGTCAAAATCAAATTTTATTCAAAGGCAGCAAGAGCTATCTCCAGCTAAACTGTAATCCAGCAGAAAAATCAAGTGGAGCTTCTTGGTGAGTGGAAAACGCCTGAGTCCTGCCTCTGGGCTTTGTTTCTTGGACTGCTTAGCTAGGAAGAGGCTCAGGGAAATCTTGTCCATGTGGATAAGTAGCTGGTGGGAGGGAGGATGGGGGATGGAGCCAGGCTTCAGTGGTGCCCAGTGGAAAAACAAGAGGCACAAACAAGAGGAAATTCCATTTAAAGAGAGGAAAATGCTGGTTTGTGGTGGGCTTGGTCAAACACTCAGGGAGGTTGTGTCTTGTCCATCCTTTCAGGCAGACAAAGCCCAACTGGACAGCACCTTGAGCAAGCTGCTCTGCCTGCCCCATGGTGGCTTGGAGTGGCTGGTGTCCAGCCTCAGCCCTCTGTCACCCTGCAATGTGCTCTGCAGGGGAATCACTGTGCTGAGGCTGTGTCCCAAAACATTTCCCCAAGCTAAGCCCCAGAGCTGTAAATGGTGACATTAAGTGGTGGGACATGGAGGGGGCAGCCAGGGGGGTAAAGACAGTGTGAGTGAAATGCAGCAGGGGAAACACAGAGTCCTGTAATGTTGTGTCCAGCAGGAGCAGGGAGGGGATTGTCCCCTGGCACTCAGCTCTGGGGAGGCCACACCTCGAGTGCTGTGTCCAGTTTGGGCACCTCAATGCAAGAGAGATGTGGAGGTGCTGGAGCCAGGGCAGAGGAGGGCAAGGAAGGGCCTGGAGAAGAAATCTGATGGAGAGAGACTGAAGGAGCTGGGGATGGTTAGTGTGAAACAGAGGAGGCTGAGGGAGACCTCATGGCTGTCTACAACTACCTGAAAGGTTGTGGAGAAGTTGGTGCTGGTCTCTTCTCACAGGGAATTAGTGACAGAACAAGAGGGAATGGCCTCAAGCTGCCACTGAGGAGGTTTAGACTGGGCAGTAGGAAACATTTTTTCAGGGCAACAGTGGTCATGGACTGGAATGTGCTGCCCAGGGAGGTGGTGGAGTCACCACCCCTGGATGTATTTAAAGGTCATTTGGATGTGGTGCTTGGGGCTACGGTTCAGGGGTGAGCCTTGCAGAGTAGGGTTCTGGGTCAGACCTGCTGGGCTGCATGTGGGCACTGCTGGCTCCTGGGGAGCTGCTCAGCAACCAACACCCCCAAGGCTCTTTCTTCAGAGCTGCTCTCAACCCCCTCTGCACCCTGCCTGGTTTTGATGCCTGGGATTGGCCTGACCCAGCTTCAGGACCTTGCATTGAAAGTATACCAAACACAATAATCCAGAACTCCCTCAGCACCTCGAGAGAGGATCCTGTCCCTGAGAATGGCCATTTTCTGCCTGACTATTCAGGTGGTCACCTCACAGATGTAGTGCACAGGAACTGTATCAGATCCAGCCAAGGAGGATGTAACCATCACTATTTCTTCATGGCATAAGCCTCCTCTTTGGTATTTGTTAAGAGCAGCAATAAAACACTTCAAAGAGATCCATGCAGTCCCTCCTTATCCTCCCTTCCCAGCTCCCTCTGCATCCCCAGAGCTGGGGAAGGACTGAAAATTCAGCACACTTCTAACTGTCATTTATATTTCCATCTCTGCACAGGATTAAGAAAGTTCCTCCTTCTGAGGGGAAAGAAAAAATAAATGGAAAAAACAATAAAGAACTAACAGCCAACATCTGCTGCACTGTGACTGAAAGAACTCAGTTCCCAGAGGGATTAGCAACCACAGCCTGAGCATGGAGCCCTGTTGGTGCAGTCAGATGAGCCAGATGTGTGCAGAGCATCCTTTGCTGCTCCTCAAGGTAGGTTTGAAAGCTTAATAAATGTAAATGACATTCATGAGGGGACAGACAGACAGACAGACAGAGTCTGCTCAGCAAGTTTGCTGAGGATACCAAACTGGGAGGCTTGGCTGAGACACCTGAAGGCTGTGAGGCCATTCAGAGACTTGGGCAGACTGAGAGCTGGGCACAGAGGAAGCTAATGAGGGTCAGCAAGGATGAGTGCAGAGTCCTGCAGCTGGGCAGGAAGAAGAAACTGCAGCAGGACAGGTTGGGAGGGGATCTGCTGGAGAGCAGCCCCAAGGAGAAGGACCTGGGAGTGCTGGTGGGCAGCAAGTTCTGCATGGCACAGCAATGTGCCCTGGGGGCCAAGAAGGCCAAGGGGGTCCTGGGGGGCATTCAGAGGAGTGTGTCCAGCAGAGCCAGGGAGGTTCTCCTCCCCTCTACTCTGCTCTGCTGAGACCTCACCTGCAATATTGCATCCAGTTCTGGGCTCCCCAGTTCAAGAGGGACAGGGATCTGCTGGAGAGAGTCCAAGGGAGGGCTCCAAGGATGCTGAAGGGACTGCAGCACTGCCTGGGGAGGAGAGGCTGAGAGCCCTGGGGCTGGTTAGTGTGGAGAGGAGAAGGCTGAGAGGGATCTGATCAATGTCTATCAATAGCTGAGGGCTGGGGGTCAGCAAGGAAGGGACAGGGACAGGCTCTGCTCAGTTGCACCCTGGGATAGGACAAGGGGCAATGGATGGAAACTGCAGCACAGGAGGTTCCACCTCAGCATGAGGAGGAACTTCTTCACTGGGAGGGTCCCAGAGCCCTGGCACAGGCTGCCCAGAGAGGTTGTGGAGTCTCCTTCTCTGGAGCCTTTGCAGCCCTGTCTGGATGTGTTCCTGTGTGAGCTGTGCTGGATTCTCTGCTCCTGCTCTGGCAGGGGGGATTGGACTGAAGACCTCCAGAGGTCCCTTCCAACTCCTAACACCCTGTGAGCCTGCAATGAATGAAGATATTTCAGGTGGATCTGCATCCTCCTAACCCTGAAAAAGAAAAAAATGGAAGCTTTAAAAACTCTAATTATACATATGTTGATGATGTTGTTTTTTAATATATTTTAATGCTTCTATTTAAATGATTCTATTTAAATGTTTCTATTTAAATTAGCTTATTCTAATTACTCTAATTTGACTATTCTATTTTAATTATTCTATTTAAATTATTCTATTTAAATTAAATTATTCTATTTTAATCATTTTATTTCAATTATTCTATTTAAATTAAATGATTCTATTTTAATCGTTCTATTTCAATCATTCTATTTAAATTAAATGATTCTATTTTATTTTAATCATTCTATTTCAATGATTCTATTTAAGTTAAATCATTCTAATTTAATCACTGTATTTCAATCATTCTAATCATTCTATTGTAAACTTTTAGGCTAATTGTTCTCTTTTAATTCTATATAGAAAAGGTTTATCAAGCTGGTTTTGAAACCTGTCTTTGTGTTGCCAAAGAATGTATCAACAACCCTCATGGACTAGAAGAAGCAAAATATTAGGACTGACCAAAATCCAGTGTCTCTTAGGAAAAACCACATCCTGGGCTGCATCAAAAGAAGCATGGCCAGCAGATCAAGAGAGGGGATTCTGAACCCCTCTAAGCTGCTCCTGGAGTGCTGTGTCGAGCTTCAGGGACCCCAACACAAGAAGGACATGGACCTGATGGAGCAAGCCACAAAGATGATCAGAGGGGTGGAGAATCTCTGCTGCTGAAGACAGGCTGAGAGTCGGGACTGGGCACAGAAGCACAGGATGTGAAGGGACCACCAGAGACCAAGGCCAATGCCCCTGCCCAAAGCAGGGGTGAGGACACTTCAGAGCTTCATTTCAGTACCTGCAGGGGACCTGCAGGCAGGCTGTGGAGGGACTGTTCAGAAGGGGTTGTGGGGATAGGATGAAGGACAAGGGTTTGAAACTGGAGCAGGGCAGAGTTAGGTTGGATATCAGGAGGAAGTTCTGCACAGTGAGGGTGGGGAGACACTGGAACAGGCGGCCCAGGGATGTGGTTGAGGTCTCATCCCTGCAGATGTTCACAGAATCACAGAATGTTAGGAAGGAACCTTGAAAGCTCACCCAGTCCAAGCCCCCTGCAGAACAGCATCACCTAGAGCAAGTCACGCAGGAAGGCATCCAGGAAGGTCTGAATATCTCCAGGGAGGGGACATATTCAAGGTCAGATTGATGGGGCCCTGAGCACCAAATCTAGTTAAAGATATCTCATTAAAAATGCCCCTGCTGACTGCAGGGGTTTGGACAAGATGACCTCTGAGGGCCCCTTCCAACCCGATGTGTTCTCTGATTCTGTGTAAAATTCAGAACTGTGGAATGCTTTGGGTTGGAAGGAGCTCCTGAAGGTCATCTTGGGACATCTCCAGCTAGCCCAAAACAGAGTGGAGCAGAGGGGGAGAATCCCCTCCCTGGCCCTGCTGGCCACACTTCTCTTGCTGCAGCCCAGGCTCTGCTTGGCTCTCTGGGCTGCAAGTGCTCACTGCTGGCTCCTGCTGAGCTTCTCATCCCCCAGCACCCCCAAGTCCCTCTCCTCAGGGCTGCTCTCCAGCAGTCCCTGCCCAGCCTGTATCAGTGCTTGGGATTGCCCTGACCCAGCTGCAGGACCTTGCACTTGGTCTGGTTGAACCTCCTGAGGTTGGCTTGTGCTCACCTCTCCAGTCTGTCCAGGTCCCTCTGGATGGATCCCTTCCCTCCAGCTGTCAGCCACACCACACAGCTTGGTGTCATCAGAAAACCTGCTGAGGGTGCACTCAGTGCCTCTGTCCATGGCACCAACAAAGATGTTGAACAAGCCTGGTCCCAGCACTGATCCCTGAGGGACTCCACTTGTCCCTGGCCTCCACTGGGACATGGAGCCATTGACAGCCATTCTTTGGGTGTGGCCATCAGGGAGTGGCTGTCAATGGGTCCATGTCCAGGTGAAGGTCATCCTGGGATGTCTCCAGCTACCTCAAAACATGTGAATTGTGCCAGGTCAATTTTTGTCCCACTTAGGGCCACTCAACTAGAGGGAAGTCACCAAGCCCAGAATCAAGACTCAAGTAGGCAGCAGTAGCACCTGCAGCACTGCCTCCACTTGTGGGGCCCCCAGCACAAGAAGGACGAGGAGCTGCTGGAGCAGGTCCAGAGGAGGCCATGAAGATAGCAGAGGGCTGGAGAACCTCCTCTATGGGGACAGCCTGGGAGAGTTGGGGCTCTTCAGCCTGGAGAAGAGAAGGCTCCAGGGAGACCTTAGAGCAGCCTTCCAGCCCAGGGGCACAATCACCTCTCTGCACTTGCTGGCCAGACTGCTTGGGATGCAGCCCAGCCTGCCACTGGCTGCCTGGCTTGCAAATGGCTACTGCTGGCTTCTCCTCACCTGCACCCCCAAGGCCTTTCCTGCCAGGCTGCTCTCAATCTCATCACCCCCAGCCTGGGATGATATCAAGGACTGCCCTGACCCAGGTGCAGGACCTAGCACTCAGCACTGTTGAGCCTTAGGAACCTGACAAAGAGCAGGACAACCTCTGTGACCCTCCCTGTACCTGGGGCTGCTGGTGCCCATGGCACACCCAAAGCATGTTTTGGGTGAAACTCAGCTTTATCTCTGTCTTATGGCTGGATCCCCTTCAGAGGTCCCTTCCCACCATGCTGGGCATCTGGGATTGATTTTGCACTGCCAAATCCTTACAAACTTCCTCTTTATATTAAAAATGAAGAAGAACTTTTTGACTGAAGTGGACAGAGAATGACCATCAGCTCCCCTCAGCTCCATGAAGCTGTGGGAGGTTGGACTGGATGAGCTTTGGAGGTCCCTTCTGCCCCAGACCATTCTATGATTCTATGATCGTTTGTCTGCTTGGAGAAGCTTCACCTTGCTTGAGCTCCATCTCTTTTGTGCCTTGATCTTTGAGCATGGCTCTGTCCTAAACCTTTTCTTGAGTGACACTTTCTGATCTCCTTGCTTCAGAGCTAGGGACACTGCCACTTCACCCTGAAGAGCCTTGGTGTTTTGTCCCTCCAGCCATAACCTGAGCTTTGGATGCAGCCCAGGCTGCCATTGGCCTTCTAGGTTGCAAGTTGCCATTGCTGGCTCCTGTCCAGCTTCTCCTCCACCTGCACACCCAAGTTCTTTTCTGGCAGCAAGCAGCCTCAGTTTAAGGATGATCCTTCCAGCTTTTCAGTCACCAACTGCTTAACCTATGCTGCAGAAGTTCTGGACCGTTGCCTGCACTTCTGCTTACCTAGGGCTGGTGATACTTCCCAATCTGAAGAGCAAATTAATTACAGAGCAACAAAAAAGAAGTTTGTACCTAAATTAACTACATTTTGTTACCTCCACTCCACTTTAGTTATAGCTAAATCGTATCCTCACTAAATTAAAGCTAAGCCAAATTAGTTCTCCAGTTCTTGCTTCAAGAATGAATGCTTTTTGCCTGCCAGGAGCATTAAAGTAGAGAAAACTGCTGGAAATTTTATCTTTTTGAAAGTGTTTGCTACCCACATCTAATTAAAAACCATTCATCCCTGCAATACCACTGGGGTCTGGTTGGGCTTCAGATGGTTTTTCTGGTTATTGTTCTGCTAAACATTCCAAACTAAGTCTAAAGTAACTTAGTTTGCAGCTTTGCTTGTCTGGGATAAACTGTGAGGGTCTCCCAGCTCATGAGTACCTCAATGCTCTGGAAGCAAAGCCTCCTGAAGCTCCCCAGGGTATGGACACAAGCACCTGGGCACTGTGGGCCACCCATATGTCCCTGCCCATGGAAGGGGGGTTGGAACTGGATGATCTTCAAGGTTCCTTCCAGTCTAACCCAGTCTGGGATTCTATGAATCTCTGGCAATATTGCTTTACATGCACAACCCCATGGAGAAGACACTGTGGGTAGCTATGGTCTGGTTTGTGTTGCAATTCTTATCACAGACTCATTCATGTTGGCAAAGCCCCTTGAGATCATCAGGTCCAGCCATTAACCCTGCTCTGCCAAGTTCACCACTCAACCAAGAGAAGTGTGGCCAGCAGGGTTAGGGAGGTTCTGCTGCCCCTCTGCTCTGCCCTGCTGAGACCACAGCTGCAATCCTGTGTCCAGTTTGGGGCTCCCCAGTTGAAGAGAGACAGAGAGCTGCTGGAGAGAGTCCAAGGGAAAGGCAGGAGGATGCTTAGGGGACTTGAGCATCTCCTTGTGAAGAGAGCCTGAGAGCCCTGGGGCTGTTTAGTGTGGAGAGGAGAAGGCTGAGAGGGATCTGATCAATGTCTATCAATAGCTGAGGGCTGGGGGTCAAGTGGAGGGGGCCAGGCTCTTTTGGGTGGTGCACAGTGATAGGACAAGGACCAATGGAGACAAACTGAAACAGAGAAGGTTTCACTTCAACATGAGGAGAAAGTTCTTTGGTGTGAGGGTGCCAGAGCCCTGGAGCAGGCTGCCCAAGGGGGTTGTGGAGTCTCCTTCTCTGGAGCCTTTCCAAGCCCACCTGGATGCATTCCTGTGCAGACTGCCCTGGGTGATGCTGCTCTGGCAGGGGGGTTGGACCTGGTGATCTCTGGAGGTCCCTTCCAACCTCTGATATACTGTGATGCTGTGATCTCTGTGCAGCTTCTCCACCTCTGTTCTCTTGCCTTTTGCATGCAGTGGTTAATGAAGCCCTTCTGAATGACTTTGCTGACACTGCAAGAGGATTCAAAGGAAAGGTCAGGACCTGCCCTTCGATTACTCCATGAAGATTCACACCCAAAATTTCAGCAATGCTGGGACACTTCCATGCAGACATTGCAATGTCCAACATCAGCCAGCACCTCAAGTGCCAGAGCTGGCTCTGCTCTTACTGGGAGTTTAAGGATGTCTTGATTTGAGCAGGACCAGCACCAGTTCAGCTGGGGGCTGTGAGTGCCCAGCTCAGGCTCTGCTCACTCAGGCTCTTGCTGAAGCTCAGGGCAGCTTGGCACAGCCAGGGGCTGCTGCTAGCAGGCAGAAGCTGATGGGCAGAGGTCCTGCCAAGGCCTGGGGGGCACAAAGCCTCTGCCTCACACTTGCTGCTCTGCACACCAAGGGCACTGCCACAGCTCTGCCCCACCTTGGGGGGCAGGAAGGCAGAGGGGGCAGCTGTGGGAAGGAGCAGAGAGCACAGCTGAGCCTCAAGTGCCCACCAAGGGATTGCAGCCCATGGAGGGCATCTGCAGCAGCAAGCTGAGGGATCCCCAGGCTCAAGCCTCTTCTTCCCTGGCTGCTGTCCCAGCAGGACTCTGTCCCTTCTGCCTTCCAGCCCCATCCCTGTCTTCCTCAATCCAGCTCCAGAATCCAGGTCCTGAATCCAGTTCCCATCTGCTGCTGAGCCCAGGCTGGCACTTGCCCAGTGCCTGCCCCCAGCAGCAGTGGTGCCAGTGGTGCCATCCTTGCCCTCAGGGCTTGGGTTCCATGTTGCTTTGTGTCTCTGTGTCTCTATCCCATGGCATTGTTCTTCTTTCCATCCCAGTTGCCTTAGTTTCTTTCCCAGCCCCTCAGTCTCTCTCCCTTCTTCCCTTAGGGAAGGCAGAGGGGTTTCTGGTGAGCCTCCAGCACTCATCTGGTGGCCAGCCCAGCCCTGACCATTCAGAAGAATTTTCAGTTTGAATGCCTTTATAATTAATATTTAACCTGATTTTGCATTTCAGCTTTGATGCAATTTAAATGACAAAGCCTGGGTCACTCCAAGTGCTGCAGAGGTAGAACACTAAAGCTACTGAGGCAGTTAGGCACTGCTATAGTGTGTGGAAAACATTTACACCTGGAATTAAATGGGTCATCTTCCCTCATCAGGGAAACTGTGGCATGCAGGAGAAAAACAATGAACTCAGAATAGATACTCCAAGCAGCTGTGGAACAACATTTGGAGGGGGGGAGAGGAAAGACCCAAAAAGCTTTTCATTAGGAAAAGAAATGAACCTTGATGTGGTTATAGCACAGATCACTCTGTAAAGGAATTTCTGTTTCTGCATGCTGAGCCTGATCTGGCAATTCCCTTTATGTCAGCACAAGGCAGAGATGTTTCAAAACACAGCAGACTCCAGGCACTGAGAGCAAGGTCCCTGTTAGCACCCAGGCTAACTCCTTCTAAAAGGCTCTTTCCACCTGCAAGTGTAGAGCTTGCTGCCTTCAAAACAAGAGCTGCCTCTGCTAATGGCTGAGCTCTGAAAAGGAGTTGGAAAGCAGAAATGTCAAAGAAAGGAAAGTTTCTGAAGAAACTCAGGAGCTAAAAACCTTCCTCAAAACCTGGAGCTGCACAACTTACTGATGGAGTTACAGTCTGGAAAGGCTACAAGATGAGAGAAGCATTTCTCCTCTTGTTTTTTCTATCACTCAGTTACCTGTTGACGACTTTTTAGTCAGACTTGGCTGCTGCTTTGCTGGGAATTCATTCCCTGCTGAGCAGCTAAGTGGAGAGTTGCCTTCTGAGCACAAGGAGGAGCAAGGAAAGTATCTCAGACATCTCGGGTGGGTCAGCAAAGATGCACCTAGGCTATGTGAGGGCTTGGGTTCAAACACCAGCTCAGCCCCAGCCCCTCTCCCTCTCTGTGGTGCCTCCTGGGACACAGCCTCCCTCCCACCACCTGCAGCAGCAGCAATGCACCTGTAGGTAGCACCTTGAATCAGAACTGTTGAGCTTGGAAGAGACCTTTGAGACCATCAAGCCCAGCTGCTTGCCTGGAGCTCACAACCCCACCACTGCTGCTAAGCTACTGCCACCAGCACATCCCTCAGTACCACATCCACATGTCTTTTAAACCCCTCCAGGGATGATGACTCCACCACCACAGCCTGTGCCAGTGCCTGAGAACCCTCCTGTGCAGACATTCTTCCTCATGCCCAATTTCCTGATGCCCAACTGGTCCTAATGCCCTTTATGCATACCCAACTGAGGATGGCCAAAAGCACTTCCAGTGGAGAAGTCATGTCCCAAACAAAGCTTCTTTAGCTGAGCCTGTCCTGGGAGGACCTCCATGCCCATTTGAGCTTGAAACAGTGGATTCCATTTGCTGATCCCAAAGGACTTTGGCTTTGCCCAAGGACTGCAAATGCTGGGATTTTATGACAGCTTGAGACTTGTGTTGTTAAGCCTCCTGCTAAAGCCAACAAACTGAGTTAGGATTTGCACTGGCTCTGTTTCCTTCAGTCCCCAGAGGGCTTGAGCACATCACTTGGAGGAGACTGTTGCTAGTTAGATATGCACAGAAGCAAACTCCAGCTTTCAGCTGCTAATCCTTTGCTGAAGCACCTGCAATCACTCTTCCACTCAACACCCAACAAGAAACCACAAACCAGAAGAAAACTACTTCTTGACCAGCCCTTGACCATGTGTATAGTGTCACCATCACCACCTTCCAGTGCTGCTCTCACCTCAGTATAGATTCATGGAATCATAGAATATCAGAGGTTGGAAGGGACCTCCAGAGGTCATCAGGTCCAACCCCCCTGCCAGAGCAGGAGCACCCAGGGGAGTCTGCACAGGAATGCATCCAGGTGGGCTTGGAAAGGCTCCACAGAAGGAGACTCCACAACCCCCCTGGGCAGCCTGCTCCAGGGCTCTGGTACCTTCACACCAAAGAAGTTTCTCCTCATGTTGAAGTGAAATCTTCTATGTTCAAGTTTGTCTCCATTGTTCCTTGGCTTATCACTGTGCAGCACCCAAAAGAGCCTGGCCCCCTCCCCTTGACCCCCACCCCTCAGCTATTGATAGACATTGATCAGATCCCTCTCAGCCTTCTCCTCTCCACACTAAACAGCCCCAGGGCTCTCAGGCTCTCTTCACAGGGAGATGCTCAAGTCCCCTAAGCATCCTCCTGCCTCTCCCTTGGACTCTCTCCAGCAGCTCTCTGTCTCTCTTCAACTGGGGAGCCCCAAACTGGACACAGGATTGCAAGGAAACTAGCCCAGGCTGCTCAAGGTCTCATCCAGCCTGGTCTTGGACAATTCCAGGGAGGAGGCACACCTCACTTTATGATAGGTCTTCCAGAGACCAAGAACTGGCAAGGTGAGAACTCCACCTCCACCAGATTGGGCATCCCCATCTCTACTTCTCCTGTTCTCCAAAGGCCCAACATCTGTCATGTGCCCATGAGGACATGGGTGTTGCCAACAAGAAATATGGCTTCAGAGGCAGACTCCTGGAATGGCTCAGATTGGAAGAGACCTCAGAGATCATCTGCTCCAACCTTGCTTCTCAACTAGACTCAGCTGCTCAAGGTCTCATCCAGCCTGGCCTTCAGCACCCCCAGCAAGGAGGCAGCCACAGCCTCCCTGGGCAGCCTGTGCCAGAGTCTCACCACCCTCCTGCTCAACAACTTCTTCCTCAGCTCCACTCTACCCCTGCTCTGCCTCAGCTCCAAACCATTCCCCTCTGGCCTGTCTCTAGACACCCCCAGGCAAAGTCCCTCTCCAAGGGAGGGACACAGTCTGTGTGTGTTAAAATAGCCTTAATGACCCCACACAGTGGGCTAAAATTCCAGTCAAACCAGTTTAAAGCATGCAGGAACCAGCTCCATGCCACTTCTACAGCAGACTGCCTGCAGTAAGAGCTGGGTTCCTCTTCCAAGGGCAGGAAAAGCCTCCACACTTAACTCCAAACTAAACCCAAACAACATTACTCAAGAAATTAGAGTCAGATTTGGAAGCTGCAAGCATTAATTACTTCTGTGGGTTTAGCTTTTTCAACAGAGAGCTTAAAGCTGCTCCTGCTTAAATAATTCACAATGTTTGCACTCCAGAACACGTTGGAAGGAGAGGAGAAAACTCTGCTAAAGACTTGGAATTCACCAGCAAGCAGCTCATTAACATGCCCACCAGAATCAAATCTATATTACCTGCTCCACTCTAATGAGTTCATTTAAGACAAGCCTGAGAAAACCCCTGCCCTGCACTACAGCTGCCAATGCTTTATTTAGGGGCACTTTTTATAGGCACTTGAGGCCACCCCCAAGACACCAACCTACAATTAACACTTTGCTAATCAGGAGGTACAAAACCACAACACCCCAGCTTCGACTCCTCTGGCTTGTGCAAGGTTTGATTCACTCAGAAGGAGGCCAATCAGAGGCCCTGTGTTGTGATGCTGCAGCACACAATCTGCTCCCAGAGGGGAACCACCACAGTTGGATGTTAAAAATCTCTTTGCCCATCCCAGGGAAGTTGCAGCCTTGGTGTTTTCACAGGGCTTGCAACCTGCTGCTTTTCCAGGTGATTCTCCCCCTCTGCTCTGCTCACCTGCAACACTGCCTCCAGTTCTGGGGCCCCCAGCATAAGAAGGACAAGAGGCTGCTGGTGTGGGTCCAGAGGAGGGACATGAAGATATCAGAGGGCTGGAGAACCTCCCCTCTGGGGACAGGTTGGGAGACTTGCTGCTGACTGCAGGGGTTTGGACAAGATGACCTCTGAGGGCCCCTTCCAACCCTATGTGTTCTGTGACTCTGTATAAAACACAGACTCTTTCAATCTTGTAAGGAGGCAGAAGTATGGAATGCTTTGGGTTGGAAGGAGCTCCTGAAGGTCATCCTGGGACGTCTCCAGCTACCTCAAAACATGTGAATTGTGCCAGGTCAATTTTTGTCCCACTTAGGGCCACTCAACTAGAGGGAAGTCACCAAGCCCAGAATCAAGACTCAAGTAGGCAGCAGTAGCACCTGCAGCACTGCCTCCACTTGTGGGGCCCCCAGCACAAGAAGGACGAGGAGCTGCTGGAGCAGGTCCAGAGGAGGCCATGAAGATAGCAGAGGGCTGGAGAACCTCCTCTATGGGGACAGCCTGGGAGAGTTGGGGCTCTTCAGCCTGGAGAAGAGAAGGCTCCAGGGAGACCTTAGAGCAGCCTTCCAGCCCAGGGGCACAATCACCTCTCTGCACTTGCTGGCCAGACTGCTTGGGATGCAGCCCAGCCTGCCACTGGCTGCCTGGCTTGCAAATGGCTACTGCTGGCTTCTCCTCACCTGCACCCCCAAGGCCTTTCCTGCCAGGCTGCTCTCAATCTCATCACCCCCAGCCTGGGATGATATCAAGGACTGCCCTGACCCAGGTGCAGGACCTAGCACTCAGCACTGTTGAGCCTTAGGAACCTGACAAAGAGCAGGACAACCTCTGTGACCCTCCCTGTACCTGGGGCTGCTGGTGCCCATGGCACACCCAAAGCATGTTTTGGGTGAAACTCAGCTTTATCTCTGTCTTATGGCTGGATCCCCTTCAGAGGTCCCTTCCCACCATGCTGGGCATCTGGGATTGATTTTGCACTGCCAAATCCTTACAAATTTCCTCTTTATATTAAAAATGAAGAAGAACTTTTTGACTGAAGTGGACAGAGAATGACCATCAGCTCCCCTCAGCTCCATGAAGCTGTGGGAGGTTGAACTGGATGAGCTTTGGAGGTCCCTTCTGCCCCAGACCATTCTATGATTCTATGATCGTTTGTCTGCTTGGAGAAGCTTCACCTTGCTTGAGCTCCATCTCTTTTGTGCCTTGATCTTTGAGCATGGCTCTGTCCTAAACCTTTTCTTGAGTGACACTTTCTGATCTCCTTGCTTCAGAGCTAGGGACACTGCCACTTCACCCTGAAGAGCCTTGGTGTTTTGTCCCTCCAGCCATAACCTGAGCTACCATCCCAAAATGAGGGGGGCAAACTGCCAGCTGCATTTGCAGCTCTGTCTGACCACATCTGGCAGCAAAAGATTCATCTGGAGTCTGCATGTCAGGGTCAGTCTCCTGTCAGACAGGCACCTCCTCACCTCTCAGAACCCTTCAGAAATGGACTGGGTGATGTTTTTCTGTTCTCTTAGGGTTGCAGCTCTGCTTCTGCCCAGCTGCTCTGCATTCAGCAAAGCTCAGCTAAGATCACAGAATCATAGAATTGTCAGGGTCATAGAATCATAGAATTCTCAAGGCTCAGCCAGTCCCAACCCCCCTGCCGTGGGCAGGGACACCTCACACCACAGCAGGTTGCTCACAGCCACATCCAGCCTGGCTGCAAAAACCTCCAGGCATGAGGCTTCCACCACCTCCCTGGGCAACCTCTGCCAGTCTCTCACCACCCTCATGGGGAAGAATTTCTTCCTCACATCCAATCTGAATCTCCCCATTTCTAGTTTTGCTCCATGCCCCCCACTCCTATCACTCCCTGACACCCTCAAAAGTCCCTCCCCAGCTTTCTTGGAGCCCCCTTCAGATCCTGCAAGGCCACAAGAAGGTCTCCCTGGAACCTTCTCCTCTCCAGCCTGCACAACCCCAACTCTCTCAGGCTGTCTCCAGAGCAGAGCAGCTCCAGCCCTCTGCTCCTCCTCATGGCCCTTCTCTGGACACCTTCCAGCACCTCCAGATCCTTCCTGGAACAGAGGCTCCAGCACTGGACACAGAGCTCCAGGTGTGGTCTCACAGAGTGGAGCAGAGCGGCAGAATCCCCTCCCTGGCCCTGCTGCCCACACTTCTCCTGCTGCAGCCCAGGCTCTGCTTGGCTCTCTGGGCTGCAAGTGCTCACTGCTGGCTCCTGCTGAGCTTCTCATCCCCCAGCACCCCCAAGTCCCTCTCCTCAGGGCTGCTCTCCAGCCAGTCCCTGCCCAGCCTATATCAGTGCTTGGGATTGCCCTGACCCAGCTACAGGACCTTGCACTTGGTCTGGTTGAACCTGGGTTGAACCTGAGGTTGTCCTGGGCCCAGCTCTGCAGCCTGTCCAGGTCCCTCTGGATGGATCCCTTCCCTTCCCACTGTCAGCCACACCACACATCAAAACTCACCACTGTGTTTTGAGGTGTGGATGTGGGGGAGTTTCTGTGGATGTGTATGGTCTGCTGATTTATTCCTGGAGCACTGGAAGTCAGTCTCACCCAGGGATTCAATCTCACACTCCCTACACCAGCTGATAATTGATAGTATTGGTGACTCTGAATAGTGTTTGAAATCATAGACAGAATACCCAGCAGGGTGGGGAAGGGACCTTTGGGGATCACCCAGTCCAAACCCCTGCTAAGGAAGGGCACCCACAGCAGCTTCACAGCATCACAGCGGCCAGGGTGAGTTGGAAGCTCTCCACACAAGGAGACTCCACAACCTCTCTGGGCAGCCTGCCCAGAAGTTCCATCTGAACATGAGCAGGAACCTCACTTCTTTAAGTTAAGGGTGATGGAGTCCTGGAGCAGGCTGCCCAGAGAGGTGGTGGAGTCTCCTTCTCTGGAGGCATTAAAAATCCTCCTGGATGTGTTCCTGTGTGACTTGCCCTAGGCAATCCTGCCTTGGCAGAGGAGTTGGACTCCATCTCCAGAGGTCCCTTCTAACCCCTACCATGCTGTGATTCTGTGACCTCAAAGGTCTCTTTCAGCTCAGCAGCTCTGTGGTTCTAATTACCACATCTTGCCTTCAACAGCCATGCAGACAACAGCAATTACTCTCAGGAACAGCTAAACATGAGTTCATCACATCCTCCCTTCCTATCAATCACATCCCTCCTCTCAACCCAACCAAAGCACAATTTCTTGGCATCACCTACCAAAGACCTGCAACAACATCCATCAGCCAAAGAAAACATCCAACTCTGGGCCATCAGTCATTTGGTCTAGATGCAGCTAAAGGAAAGAGGGGTCAGGGGGAGAAGTGGAATACAGAAGGTTTTGACAGGATAAAAGCCTCCTGCTTTGGAAACAAATGTGTCTGCTTCACCTTGAGGCTTACTCCTGATAAATGTCCCACCTTTGCCTCTCTGTGTCTCCGGCAGCAGGACCATTATCCTGTGACAAGGTGCTATTCCAGAGGCATTATCTTAGCAGAGACAAGATGATCAATCCACAAGCATCACCAGGCACAACCTGCCTCCACAAGCACACAAAATACCCAACCCCCACTGTGTCGGTGTGAGCTGAAATTCCCCCCCCACCGACAATAACCAGGCTAGCTCAGTCTGGAAGCAAATGAAAAGCTGTATTTACAAGCAGATGAAATGAAATGAATATGTACAAATATACAAAATTCACAACATTCACAAATATATACAATCAACAGAAAAGCACAACCAAGCTCCCTTTGCTTCCCCCCAAGGGGACCCTCCCAAAGGGGCCTCCCTCTCCCAGGAGCTTCCCCCCCAGACCCCCCTGGACAGAGAAGCAGAGTTAGTTAAGCAGAAAGTTGTTAACTTAGCTGCCAAGGTCAGTGTGTTATCTTCAGCCAGAAGAGAAGAAGAAACAGCAGCCAGACAGCCCAGCAACTGCCCCCACTGCCGAACGCAGAATGTGCAGAGTGCCTACTTTGTTTTGGGTAATAGTTCTTAAACATTTCTATCTATCCAATGGAAGTGTTTAGAACAATCGTTATTTTGCTTTCTTACACCCAATAGTGACTTATTTACATTCTTTCACTTTCTCTGTTTTGAACTTTGCAAGGAAAAATTAAAAAGACAGTTTCAAACCATCACAGTCCACCCCTTCTAAACAATTCCATTGGCTGCTACTATCATTTATCTAACCTAAAATAATATCTACAACAATAGGTGAATAAAGACCATAGTCCATTCCGGCTATCTCAGATGTAGATGATTCAAAAGAGTCAAATCACAGGAAAAACAGCAAACAGCTTGTTTCCTCGCAGATGGAGCGAAGGAAGGAACAGGGACTCTCAGGTGACTCAGGGCTCTCAGGGTTCGTGCACCGTAGATCTCATGAACTCTCCTCTTGGGCGCGATGCTGTATCTGTGCAACACTCTGAATTTAACCTCTCTCAGCCAAAGTTAGATTTCTTTGTGGAATACACTGAATTTCACCATTTTCTTGCATCACCCAATAGGTGTGACCAGGACCTTCAGCAGAAACCACCCCTCGGACAGGTTTGGCCTCTCCTGAAGGAGAAAATACCCAAACAGTTTTGCCTAACAGATTCTTTTCTCTGATAACAGGAACTCTATCACCTTCTTCCTTTCGCAACAAATCTGATTGGGCAGGTCCAGCTCGATTCACTGAACCTCTACTATTCACCAACCAGGTTGCTTGTGCTAAATGTTTTTCCCAGTTTTTCAATGATCCACCCCCCATGGCTTTGAGAGTGGTTTTCAGCAAACCGTTGTAGCGTTCGATCTTCCCTGCAGCTGGTGCATAGTAGGGAATGTGGAATATCCACTCGATGCCGTGCTCTTTGGCCCAGTTTTTTACAAGATTGTTCTTGAAGTGAGTTCCGTTGTCTGACTCAATCCTCTCTGGAGTTCCGTGTCTCCACAGGATTTGTCTCTCCAGGCCAAGAATGGTGTTACGTGCAGTTGCATGAGGAACTGGATAAGTTTCCAGCCATCCAGTGCTTGCCTCTACCATAGTCAGCACATACTGCTTACCAGATGGAGAACGAGGTAGAGTGATGTAGTCAATCTGCCAGGCTTCACCATACTTGTACTTGGACCATCGGTCACCGTACCACAAGGGCTTGATCCGCTTTGCCTGCTTAATAGCAGCACAAATGTCACACTCATGGATGACTTGTGTGATAGCATCCATGGAAATGTCAATGGATCTGTCACGAGCCCATCGGTAGGTTGCATCTCTGCCTTGATGTCCTGGAGAGTCATGGGCCCACCGAGCTAAGAACAGCTCACCTCGGTGTTTCCAGTCAAGATCAGGATCAGGATCAGAGTTTGTGTCCACATGGGAAACTCTTGCAGCTAGATCTGCCTGATGGTTGTGTTGTTGTTCCTCAGTAGCTTTGCTCTTAGGAATGTGAGCATCGATGTGTCTCACTTTCACTGGGATTCTCTCAATGCGAGCAGCAATGTCTTGCCACAGATCTGCAGCCCAGATTGGCTTTCCTTTCCTCTGCCAGCCATTCTTCTTCCAGTCTCTCAGCCAACCCCACAAGGCATTGGCTACCATCCACGAGTCGGTGTAGAGATAAAGCTTTGGCCATCTCTCACGTTCAGCTATGTTAAGAGCTAGCTGGACAGCTTTTACCTCTGCGAATTGACTGGATTCTCCTTCTCCATCTCTCGCTTCTGCAACTCTGCGCGTTGGGCTCCACACTGCAGATTTCCATCTCCGCTTGTTCCCAACAGGACGACAGGAACCGTCTGTGAACAAAGCATATCTCTTTTCATCATCAGACAGATCACTGTAAGGAGGAGCTTCCTCTGCACGAGTTACTCTCTCCTCTGGAGGTTTAGCACGGCTTGTGCCTTCTGGCCAGTTTGTGATCACCTCCACCAAACCAGGCCTTTCGAGATTTCCCATTCGAGCTCTCTGTGTTATCAGAGCCATCCACTTAGACCAGGTAGCATCTGTTGCATGATGTGGTGAAGAACCTTTGCCTTTGAACATCCAATTCAGAACTGGCAATCTAGGAGCTAGAAGAAGTTGTGACTCAGTTCCAATCACTTCAGAAGCAGCTTTCACTCCTTCATAAGCAGCTAAAATCTCTTTCTCTGTTGGAGTGTAGTTTGCCTCTGAGCCTCTGTAGCCACGACCCCAGAAACCAAGAGGACGTCCTCGTGTCTCCCCTGGAGCTCTTTGCCATAAGCACCAGGTTGGACCATTGTCACTCGCGGCAGTGTACAGAATGTTCTTAATGTCTGGACCAGTTCGGACAGGTCCCAGACCCATCGCTTGGACTACCTCTCGCTTGATCTGGTCAAAGGCTGCTTGTTGCTCAGGACCCCACTAGAAACTGTTTCTCTTTCGAGTCACATCATAGAGAGGTTTCACAATCTGACTGTATCCAGGAATGTGCAGTCTCCAAAATCCCACTATGCCTAAGAAACGCAGAGTTTCTTTCTTGTTGATGGGATTTGCCATGGTGGAGACTCTGTTTATCACATCCATTGGGATGTGACGGCGACCATCCTGCCACCGCACTCCCAGAAACTGGATTTCTCTGGCAGGTCCTTTCACCTTGTCTCGCTTGATAGCGAAACCAGCTTGCAAGAGAATGTCAATGATTTTGTTACCTTTCTCCAAGACTTCTTCAGCAGTCTCACCCCAAACAATGATGTCATCGATGAACTGAATGTGTTCTGGAGCTCCAGCTTTCTCCAAAGCATCATGGATCACTGCATGGCAGATGGTTGAACTGTGAATCCACCCCTGGGGCAAACGATTGAATGTGTACTGAATGCCTCTCCAGGTGAAAGCAAACTGAGGCCTGCATTCCTCTGCTATGGGAATAGAGAAGAAAGCATTAGCAATGTCTATGGTAGCATACCATTTGGCCTGCTTGGATTCCAGCTCATATTGGAGTTCCATCATGTCTGGCACAGCTGCACTCATGGGTGGAGTTACTTCATTCAAGGCACGGAAATCAACTGTCAGACGCCACTCTCCATTCTGCTTTCTCACAGGCCAGATTGGACTGTTGAAAGGTGAATGAGTTTTGCTGATGACCTTCTGACTCTCCAACTGACGAATCAAGTTTTGGATGGGCACCAAAGAGTCACGGTTGGTTCTGTATTGTCTGTGATGCACAGTTTGAGAAGCAACCGGCAGCTTTACATCCTCTATCTCATGTTGTCCCACAACTGCAGATTCATCTGAAAGCTCAGGTCTAATGGACAACTTCAATTTTCCTCCATCAATTTCTACAGTTGCTATTCCAAAAGCCCATTTGTAACCCTTAGGGTCTTTAAAACGCCCTTCTCTCAGAAAGTCAATTCCCAAAATACAAGGTGCATTAGGACCTGTTACAATAGTATGTTTCTTCCACTGCTTCCCAGTTAAACTTATGTCAACCTCTATCTTAAACAACTCTTGAGATCCACCAGTGACTCCCTGAATAGTTATAGATTCTCCCCCTTGATAATTTGATGGTATTATGGTGCACTGAGCTCCTGTGTCAACCAAGGCCCTGTACTTCTGAAATTTTGAAGTGCCAGGCCACTGGATGTACACATCCCAATAGATTCTGTTATCTCCATTATCCCTTACCTCCCCCTGGCGGAAGGCAGGGCACCCCTAATGGTGGGGATTACCTCCACATGTACAGCTGGCACAATGTCCAGCACCAGAATTAGGATCACTGTTGGAGCTATCAGAGTTGTTCTGGGAAACTGAGGAAGCGACAGCTACCCTCCTGGTATTGCTACCTCGGGATCTGCCCCTCTGCAGCTCCTGTAACCTCTTGAAAAGATCAGAAGTTGGTTGACCATCCCATCTGTTCATGTTCTCACCAAACTGATCACGCAGAGTTATCCAGATACTGCCACGTGATTGCCTCTGCTGTCTGTTTTGGTTTGACCTATTCTGGAATGGCCTTCTTGGAGCACGTCTGTTTCTGACAGCTGAAACTTGTATCCATGTGGAGGAAGAGGAATCAGAATCATCCCCCTTCATCAAGTTGGATATGGAGGTTTTAAGTTCCTCCTTCAGCTCTTTCATGCAATTCTCCATCTTTCCAGACAGAGTTTCAATGGCTGAAACCAAAGAAGTACGTGCAAGACTATCCTCCAATTGCCTCATTTGGTCAGTGAAATGGCCAACAGTAGGAGGTGCTCCACCATAATTTCTTGCCACAATCCTGCTTGCCAGAATAGTAGCATAATTAGGAGGAGCAAGCTTAATGAGCTTTTTGGCAAGGCCTGTTCCAACAGGAATTTCATCAGGATTCAGAGTCTTATGATCTCCATACATTACTTCTCTCACAGCAAACTCTCTCAGACGCTTGATTCCCTCATCTATTGTGGTCCAAGGCTTAGGGTTCCATGGTAAATCATCTCTGCTGGGGTACCTCAGCGAGACTGCCAGTAGGAGGCGTGCCCACAGAGAAACTTTACCAATGCACTTGCCTAGGTGCCTGTCTATGCCTGTATCCTTTGAGAGCATCCCCAACTGAGAGGCTGACTTGTCACCTACCACCAATGCTGGGGCTCCCATATCAAAACACCTGGCTAGCCAAGACAGGACTGGCTCATTATCTCCTCTGATGTAATCCTTCCTCACATGTCTAATTTCCTGTCTGGGTGCATTAGCTGACTGTATGTCATCCTCATCCTCATCATCATCATCATCATCCTGAGGTCGCTGTCCCCATAATCCTATTTTAATCCTCCGTTGAATTTCCTTGAGTTCAGAGGCACTGCCAGCAGTTGCTAATTTAGCAGGGTCTACATCTCCATCATCCATGTGGGGTCTCAAAAGGTCTGCCAGAGTTTTAAGGCTAACCTTCTCTTCCTCACCAGAAGGATCTTTCTTAACAGAGGGACCCTGAGTAGAAGGACCCTCATCTCCATCTGCACCATCTCCTGCAGCATCTGCATCTCCTCCTGCAGCTCCTTTACGCTTTCTGCTTACAGTGGCCACCAAATTTACTGGATTGGCTTTCACATTCACAGCAGAGTTGGAGGGAGTAGAGGAATTTTGTGCAGGGTTAGCAGGAGCAGAGGGAGTCTGTGCAGGGTTGGCAGGAGGTGTGCTTTGAGATCCTGCAGACACTGCTGCGTCCGTCTGGGCAGCAGAGGGATGAGGAGGAGACTGTGCCTCGTTAATGGCGTCTGCCTGCACGGCTATGTCTGTCTGCGCAACCATTTCTCTCTGTGTAACTATGTCTGCCTGCACAACCATTTCTCTCTGTGTAACTATGTCTGCCTGCACAACCATTTCTCTCTGTGTAACTATGTCTGCCTGCACAACCATTTCTCTCTGTGTAACTATGTCTGTCTGCACATCCATTTCTCTCTGTGCAGCTGTGTCTGTTTGTGTACCCCTCTCTGCCCGTGCACCCCTCTCTGCCTGTGTAATCAAGTCTGTCTGTGTCGCCGAGTCTGTCTGTGTAGCTATGTCTGCCTGTGTACCCGAGTCTGTTATCTCAGATTCTGGCAAAGGTCCCGCAGCTACTGCTGCTGGCTCTGAGTCAAAACTATTGGCAGCTTTCTCACAAACCTGAACTGTGATTTCCTGGTCACCGTAATCAGAATCAGAAACCAATTCCGAACCTCTCTGAGCTTTTCTATGTTTCCTCTTACATCTAAGCAGGTCGGAAGAGCAAGTAGCCTTACGTCTTTCTTGACACAGTGCTATCAGTAGCCATATGATTATTCCAAGAAACAACAAAATTAAGGCTAGCACAAGATATCTAGGGTACCACTGGTTCCAAAGACCCTCTGTAGTTGTAAGAGGAGTAACAAACTCAAATGTGTCTGCTAGAAGATTCATAGTTGAGTTACCATATCTTCTAAGCCCAATAAGACCACAACAGAATTCAACAGCATTCAGTAACTTGTTCCTAACCCAAAGAAACGACTTATATGCCACATATCTCACAATCTTGTCTATCATGCAGGAAACAGCCCATCTGTAGACAATCACACTGATAATAGATAAAATAGAATGACTCAGAACCCAAAACAGCTTCATTTTGCTTCCTAATCTGAGCAAAAATAAATCACAAGCAATCAAGCCCCACGTTGGGCGCCAAAAATAAAAAGTGTGTCGGTGTGAGCTGAAATTCCCCCCCACCAACAATAACCAGGCTAGCTCAGTCTGGAAGCAAATGAAAAGCTGTATTTACAAGCAGATGAAATGCAATGAATATGTACAAATATACAAAATTCACAACACTTACAAATATATACAATCAACAGAAAAGCACAACCAAGCTCCCTTTGCTTCCCCCCAAGGGGACCCTCCCAAAGGGGCCTCCCTCTCCCAGGAGCTTCCCCCCCAGACCCCCCTGGACAGAGAAGCAGAGTTTAGTTAGAGCAGAAAGTTGTTAACTTAGCTGCCAAGGTCAGTGTGTTATCTTCAGCCAGAAGAGAAGAAGAAACAGCAGCCAGACAGCCCAGCAACTGCCCCCACTGCAGAACGCAGAATGTGCAGAGTGCCTACTTTGTTTTGGGTAATAGTTCTTAAACATTTCTATCTATCCAATGGAAGTGTTTAGAACAATCGTTATTTTGCTTTCTTACACCCAGTAGTGACTTATTTACATTCTTTCACTTTCTCTGTTCTGAACTTTGCAAGGAAAAATTAAAAAAGACAGTTTCAAACCACCACACCCACCCAGGCCAGGGAAGGGAAGAGTGCTCAGGCCAGCAGAGTGGCACAGCCTGCCCAGGGAGGTGGTGGAGTCACCATCCTAGGAGATGTTTAAAGGTCCTTCAGATGTGGTCCTTAGCAATGTGATTTACAGTATCACAGCACCACAGAACATTAGAGGTTGGGAGGGACCTCCAGAGATCCAACCCCCCTGCCAGAGCAGCATCACCCAGGGCAGTCTGCACAGAATGCATCCAGGTGGGGTTGGAAAGTCTCCAGAGAAGGAGACTCCACAACCTCTCTGGGCAGTCTGTTCCAGGCCTCCAGCACCCTCACACCAAACAAGTTTCTCCTCATATTGAGTTGAAACCTTCTCTGTTCCAGTTTGTATCCATTGTTCCTTGTCCTATCACTGTGCACCACCCAAAAGAGCCTGGCCCCCTCCACTTGACCCCCACCCCTCAGCTATTGATAGACATTGATCAGATCCCTCTCAGCCTTCTCCTCTCCACACTAAACAGCCCCAGGGCTCTCAGGCTCTCTTCACAGGGAGATGCTCAAGTCCCCTAAGCATCCTCCTGCCTCTCCCTTGGACTCTCCCCAGCAGGTCTCTGTCTCTCTTCAACTGGGGAGCCCCAAACTGGACACAGGATTGCAGCTGTGGTGTCAGCAGGGCAGAGCAGAGGGGCAGCAGAACCTCCCTAGCCCTGCTGGCCACACTTCTCTTGGTTGAGTGGTGAACTTGGCAGAGCAGGGTTAATGGCTGGACCTGATGATCTCAAGGGGCTTTGCCAACATGAATGAGTCTGTGATAAGAATTGCAACCTACAAACCAGACCATAGCTACCCACAGTGTCTTCTCCATGGGGTTGTGCATGTAAAGCAATATTGCCAGAGATTCATAGAATCCCAGACTGGGTTAGACTGGAAAGAACCTTGAAGATCATCCAGTTCCAACCCCCCTTCCATGGGCAGGGACACCTCGAGAATCCCCTCCCTGGCCCTGCTGCTCGCACTTCTCTTGCTGCAGCCCAGGCTCTGCTTGGCTCTCTGGGCTGCAAGTGCACATTGACAGCTCATGTTGAGCTTCTTGTCCACCAGAACCCCCAAGTCCCTCTCCTCAGGGGTGCTCTCCAGCCAGTCCCTGCTGGCTAGGATGCTCTCACCTCATCCTTTCCCCCGTGGCAGGAACCCCCTCTGATGACATTTCATTGCATTGGTATTGTGCCAAAGCAGTCAGTGGGGCAGTGGGAAGAGCCTCATTTTTCAACCCTTCTGGCAGTCTGTTGCTGCTGGGAGTCAGCTCCTTCCCTCTTCTGTGCCAGACTGCTTACTGAGGTTGACATCCAGGACTGGCTCTCACCCTGGGGCTAAAGCACAGTAGTCAATGCTGGGACTTACCATGCAGAAAGGCTTGAGCTTCAAAGCTGACCTACAGCTCAAGTAAAGAAGTGGAGGCCTCCCCTGAGGAGGCTTAGGGGAGACCTCATTGCTGTCTACAACTACCTGAAGGGAGGTTGTAGCAAGGGGGGGGGGGGGGGGCTGGGCTCTTCTCCCAGGCACCCAGTGACAGAAGCAGAGGACACAGACTCAAGCTGTGAAGTTTAGGCTTGGTCTGAGAAAGAAGTTCTTCCCAGAAAGAGAGATTGGCCATTGGGATGTGCTGCCCAGGGAGTGGGTGGGGTGGACATCCCTGGAGGTGTTTAAGAAAAGCCTGGTTGAGGCACTTAGTGCCATGGTCTGGGTGATTAGTTAGGGCTGGGTGATAGGTTGGACTTGATGATCTTGGAGGTCTCTTTCAACCTGGTTGATTTCTGTGGTTCTTCCTCTTTTACAGCAGCACCAGGAGATGTAATGGCCTCTGACACAGCAATGGAGATGCTCCAAGCCTCAGCTTTTACTCTGAAGGGCACCAGAAACCACCACAGGCTGGAAAACAAAGGCCATGCAAAGCAACCCAATTTCATTCCCTCTGAGCTCATGCAAGAACTATGTCATTTTCACTGCCCTCTTCCCAAGCTCACTATCCCAAAGGCTGCACCATCAAGCCAGAGGGCTCCAAGGTGCCACAGGAACACGTACAACCAACATTCCCACAACTCCTTGCCACCACTTCATGGCTCACCTCAAGGAGACACCCAGACAGTGACATCTGCACTCATCCTGCACTGACTCAGCTGAACAAGTCTCAGTAAGCCACACAGAGAGCCCAGGCAGCTGCCAGACCAACTTCTATTTCTTACATACCTTTTCTTGAGTGACACTTTCTGATCTCCTTGCTTCAGAGCTAGGGACACTGCCACTTCACCCTGAAGAGCCTTGGTGTTTTGTCCCTCCAGCCATAACCTGAGCTACCATCCCAAAATGAGGGGGGCAAACTGCCAGCTGCATTTTCAGCTCTGTCTGACCACATCTGGCAGCAAAAGATTCATCTGGAGTCTGCATGTCAGGGTCAGTCTCCTGTCAGACAGGCACCTCCTCACCTCTCAGGACCCTTCAGAAATGGACTGGGTGATGTTTTTCTGTTCTCTTAGGGTTGCAGCTCTGCTTCTGCCCAGCTGCTCTGCATTCAGCAAAGCTCAGCTAAGATCACAGAATCATAGAATTGTCAGGGTCATAGAATCATAGAATTCTCAAGGCTCAGCCAGTCCCAACCCCCCTGCCATGGGCAGGGACGCCTCACACTACAGCAGGTTGCTCACAGCCACATCCAGCCTGGCTGCAAAAACCTCCAGGCATGAGGCTTCCACCACCTCCCTGGGCAACCTCTTCTAGTCTCTCACCACCCTCATGGGGAAGAATTTCTTCCTCACATCCAATCTGAATCTCCCCACTTTTAGTTTTGCTCGATTCCCCCCAGTCCTATCACTCCCTGACACCCTCAAAAGTCCCTCCCCAGATTTCTTGGAGCCCCCTTCAGATCCTGCAAGGCCACAAGAAGGCCTCCTGGGAGCCTTCTCCTCTCCAGACTGCACAACCCCAACTCTCTCAGGCTGTCTGTTACATGAAACTCCCCTGGGATGGAAGAAGCCAAATTGTCAGCTGCTGAGACTGGACATATTCACAATCCTAAGCAGAAATTCCCAACCACTGTAGATCTGCCCCAGTTTTCTCCAGCAGCGCTTGCTGGAGGTAATGCTACAGAGGTGACTGCTTCAAGTATGTGGTAGATGGAGGAGGGAACTGCTGAACATTAAACCTAGGACAAAAGACTTGAGCATAGAGGGGTAAAAGGATGATAAATGACTATTTTTGTCTTGGAAAAGGTCACTGTGAAAGTTGAATTAAAGTAGCCACAGGCCAGAACAGCCCTGGGATAGATCAAGGAAGAGTTATTCAGTGCAGTGTCAAGCCAGGCACACACTTGCTGGGAAGCAAGGTCCTGCCTCCTGGGAGATTTCTTTGGGGAGAGCTGATTCATTGTTTTAATGCAAATATTGCCATTAAAGAGGGATCCAGAGAAATGCTTACAGCTCACAATGCAGCCTTCAGGCAGCACTTCTGAAGTTGATCTCTTTCAAGCAAAATCCTTTCCTCCTCCACCAAAAAAAAAAAACAAAAACCAAAAACCCAACAACTAAACCTAGCAGAAGAACCAAACAAGGGCAGACTCCAAGTTTAAAAATCACAGAATTATTGTGACTGCATAATACCTTCAAGATGCCCTCCCTGAGGTGTTCAAGGCCAGGCTGGATGAGGCCATGAGCAGCCTGGGCTGGTGGGAGGGGGGTTGGAACTGGATGAGCTTGAATCATAGAATCATAGAACTGTCAGGGTGGGAAGGGACCTCAGGGATCAGCCAGTCCCAACCCCCCTGCCATGGGCAGGGACACCTCACACTACAGCAGGTTGCTCACAGCCACATCCAGCCTGGCTGCAAAAACCTCCAGGCATGAGGCTTCCACCACCTCCCTGGGCAACCTCTGCCAGTCTCTCACCACCCTCATGGGGAAGAATTTCTTCCTAACATCCAATCTGAATCTCCCCATTTCTAGTTTTGCTCCGTCCACCCCAGGCCTATCACTCCCTGACACCCTCAAATGTCCCTCCCCAGATTTCTTGGAGCCCCCTTCAGATCCTGGAAGGCCACAAGAAGGTCTCCTGGGAGCCTTCTCCTCTCCAGACTGCACAACCCCAACTCTCTCAGGCTGTCTCCAGAGCAGAGCAGCTCCAGCCCTCTGCTCATCCTTGTGGCCCTTCTCTGGACACCTTCCAGCCCCTCCAGATCCTTCCTGGAACAGAGGCTCCAGAACTGGACACAGAGCTCCAGGTGTGGTCTCACAGAGTGGAGCAGAGGGGGAGAATCCCCTCCCTGGCCCTGCTGCCCACACTTCTCCTGCTGCAGCCCAGGCTCTGCTTGGCTCTCTGGGCTGCAAGTGCTCACTGCTGGCTCCTGCTGAGCTTCTCATCCCCCAGCACCCCCAAGTCCCTCTCCTCAGGGCTGCTCTCCAGCCAGTCCCTGCCCAGCCTATATCAGTGCTTGGGATTGCCCTGATCCAGCTCCAGGACCTTGCTCTTGGTCTTGTTGAACCTCATGAGGTTGTCCTGGGCCCAGCTCTGCAGCCTGTCCAGGTCCCTCTGGATGGATCCCTTCCCTTTTGAAGGTGCCTTCCAACCCAAACCAGTCAGTGAATCACTGCCATTTATTCTGATTGTTAAGACCAGAGCCCTGAGTCATCCCAGCCCTGAGTTTACCAAATTACACAAAGAGTGCCTGCAATTCAAACAGTTAACACAGCCACACATCCAAACCCCCAAACAGACCAAAGGGAGTTTGTTTGACAGTCACACAGACCAAATAAGATGGAAAATAAAGTCCAACCATCAACCCAGGACCACCAAGCCCACTATAAAGCAATCCACCACCCGCACTGATTTTCCTTAAGGCATTAATCAAGAGTGATAATTACGTCAAAAAGAACTCAGGTTACTAACCAGTCCAAGGCCATAAAGCTTTTTGCTCAGCAGTCCAGTGCAGAGCAGTCACCCAAAGCACAGATCAGCCTCCTGTGTATAAAGCAGTGTCAAAGGACACTCTGCAATTCAAGCTGAACAGTAAAAAAAACCTGAATTCCTATTTTATTGGCTTAGAAACCTGACTGAGAAGTGCACAGCAACACATTTCAGCCTTTTCACAAGGGACAAGGCTGGTGGCTCTCCTGCTGAGCAGTATTTACTCATGTGAGAGGCACAATCACATTCAGATTCAGTCAGGGGGAGAGCAAACTGAGCAACAAGCCAGGTAGGCAAGTCTGCAGCTTCTGCTGGAAACAGCCCAGGAAGGCCACTTTGGGCTGCTGCAGCCATGTGGAGAGTCAGCTGGAGTTCAGTTCATTTGCTCTTCTGAGACTGCCAACCAGAGAGAGGATTTTTGTGCTCTGATTTCATTCTTGTTCTTTAAAACTAGCAGCAGTCATCCTTTCATTGCAAGGAGTTGGTAAGGAGGGAGTTTCCCCTGCCCTCTGCCCCTGTCCTGGTTAGGTCACATCTAGAGCACTGTGTCCAATTCTGGCCCCTAAACTCTAACCTTCAACTTTGCAGCCCATGGAGGGCATCTGCAGCAGCAAGCTGAGGGATCCCCAGGCTCAAGCCTCTTCTTCCCTGGCTGCTGTCCCAGCAGGACTCTGTCTCTTCTGCCTTCCAGCCCCATCCCTGTCTTCCTCAATCCAGCTCCAGAATCCAGCTCCTGAATCCGGTTCCCATCTGCTGCTGAGCCCAGGCTGGCACTTGCCCAGTGCCTGCCCCCAGCAGCAGTGGTGCCAGTGGTGCCATCCTTGCCCTCAGGGCTTGGGTTCCATGTTGCTTTGTGTCTCTGTGTCTCTATCCCATGGCATTGTTCTTCTTTCCATCCCAGCTGCCTTAGTTTCTTTCCCAGCCCCTCAGTCTCTCTCCCTTCTTCCCTTTCTCTTCCCTTAGGGAAGGCAGAGGGCTTCCTGCAGATCCTCTGGCACTCAGCTGGTGCCCAGCACAGCCCAGCCCTGGCTCTTGACAGGGAAGTATCCATTGGACTCACAGAATGGTAGGGATTGGAAGAGACCCCTGGAGATTGGGGATGGGACAAGATGACCTTTGAGGGACCTTTCCAACCCAAGGCAATGTGTGTGTGAGATCCTCTCAGCCCTCATCTTCACTAGTGAGAAGATACTAGCTACAAAATTGTGCTTCACAAGCACTTCAAACTTTGGCCATCCCCTTGCAACTTTGGTTTCACAAATGCTCTTCAAAGCATCACAAAAGAAAAGGATCCAGAAGCTGAGAGCTGTTTCAGCCCAAAAGGCATCCCACACATTGAGAACCTGCTTGCATACAGATTTTTTTGTCTGTTTAAACAGACAAAAAATATCTGGTCCAAGGAGAGGAAGGAGGTTGGATGCTGCCTGGCCACTATTTTAAAGACTGCAAGTTTCCAGCATCCAGTTAGAGGTTTTTTTTTTTCACCAAGGAAGAGCTCTGGAAGAAGTGAATCCTCCTACAAGAACAGAACAACTTGACACATCAAAATGCCTCCACTAAGAAACACTTCTCTTTCCTCTTCTGCTTCATTCAATCCAGCTCTGAAAAGATACAGCTCTACAAAACCTGCACTGAGGATTAGTTAGTGAGTGGGCAAAACACAAAACCTCCACTCCAAGAAAGAAAGGGCAGTCACCAAGACAAGGGGATTCAGTCCAGTAAGGAAGCTTGAAAATCAGATCATGGAGAATAGCTCCAGCACCTTGCTGTTGACATCAGTGCAGCTGCTAAAAGTCTTCTCACTAAAAATGAACTCAGCACAATGAGCAAAGAGGAGTGTGGCCAGCAGGTCAAGGAGGTTCTCCTCCCTCTCTAGACTCCTCTGGTGAGGACACCTCTGGAGTACTGCACCCAGCTCTGGGCTCCCCAGTTCAGTAGAGGCAGGAAACTACCACACAGAGGCTACAGAGCTGCTGAGTGGGCTGGGGCATCTCTGTGAGGAAAGGCTGAGAGCCCTGGGGCTGGTGAGCCTGGAGAGGAGCAGCCCCAGAGGGGATCTGAGAAATGCTCAGCAAGAGCTAAAGGAGCTGTGGGGGGCAAGAGGCTGGGGCCAGACTCTGCTCAGTGGTGCCCAGGGACAGCACAAGGGGCAGAAGGCACAAAGTGGAACCCAGGAGGTTGCATCTGAAGAGGAGGAGAAAGTTGTTTGGTGTGAGGGTGCTGGAGGCCTGGAGCAGGCTGCCCAGAGAGGTTGTGGAGTCTCCTTGTGTGGAGAGCTTCCAACCCCCCCTGGGCATTGTGCTGCTGTGGGTCCCTGGTGTAGCAGGGGGTTGGACTGGTGAGCTTTCAATGCCCACTCTGCTGGGATTCCATGACTAAAATGATCACCAAGTCCCCACCTGCAGTGCCCACAGAAGAGACTGAGAAGTGGCAAAAGGAAAAAGCATCCAACCCCCAGGAGAGCCCTACTTTGCTTGGTGCTGAGAGCAAGGCTTGGCCAGCCAAGCATCTCTCACTTGGGGCAGCTGCTCACCTTGTTCAGAGCTACTCATGCAACAAGGTCTTGCAAGACAGGTCCTCCACCTTGCAACCACTGGACTGCAACAAGCAGCCAGATGAGTTTTTACCCTGAAGCTCAGAGTTTGACCTTGGAAGATTAAAGGCAGCTTTATTCTGAATAAGGACCTGATGAAAGCCTATTTCTACCTAAGCCCCATCACCCAGATGCAGCACAGGGGACTGACCTGCCTGGCCTGGGGCTGCAGGGATAAAGCACCAGCCCTCAGGGCACCAAGAGGCAACACAGGGAGGGAGAGCAAACAACCCCACCATAGCATAGAATCATAGAATTGTCAGGGTTGGAAGGGACCTCAAGGCTCAGCCAGTCCCAACCCCCCTGCCATGGGCAGGGACACCTCACACTACAGCAGGTTGCTCACAGCCACATCCAGCCTGGCTGCAAAAACCTCCAGGCATGAGGCTTCCACCACCTCCCTGGACAACTGTGCTGGTTTGAGGCCAGCCAGAACATCTCTTGCCCCGAAAGGGACAAAAGAATGACACACGCAAACGGATTGGAGAGTGATGGAAAAGTTTAAATGGAAAAGCAAATTGGTGAAACTACAGAGAACTACAAACTACAAAGCACAGTGGAAAAGAACATCCTAAAGCATATAGAACCCCCTCACAGAATTCCCAAAAGCTTCCCAATCCTCCCTTCCTCCCACCTGAGGGTCTACCCAATCCCTCAGGGCTCTTCCTTCCCCCCCCTCCCACTGCTAGGCAAGTCTCAGGCTGGCCAGGTCTGAGACTGCCCCCCCCCCTCCATTCTCCTCCTGGCATTAGGCCTAGTCAGGCCTAAGAGGCCTTGAGGATACTCCCCCGGCATTACCCAATAAGAGAGGACATCTCCCATGGGAGCAGAGAGGGAAGAAAGAGGAAGAGGATGACTCTGCAGATGGCTTTATAGGGTGCAGGATTTATGGGTAGAAATACGTCGTTTCCTGTGTCCACCCCTGTGGGTGGGCACCCAGGACACCAGAGGTGTATCTCATGCGGCAGTGGCAGGGGGCACCCAGCCTAAACTGCCACAGCAGCCTGCTCCAGGGCTCTGGCACCCTCACACCAAAGAAGTTTCTCCTCATGTTGAGCTGAAACCTTCTCTGTTCCAGTTTGTCTCCATTGGCACTTGTCTTATTCCTGTGCACCACCCAAAAGAGCCTGGCCCCCTCCCCTTGACCCCCAGCCCTCAGCTATTGATAGACATTGATCAGATCCCTCTCAGCCTTCTCCTCTCCACACTAAACAGCCCCAGGGCTCTCAGGCTCTCTTCACAGGGAGATGCTCAAGTCCCCTAAGCATCCTCCTGCCTCTCCCTTGGACTCTCTCCAGCAGCTCTCTGTCTCTCTTCAACTGGGGAGCCCCAAACTGGACACAGGATTGCAGCTGTGGTCTCAGCAGGGCAGAGCAGAGGGGCAGCAGAACCTCCCTAGCCCTGCTGGCCACACTTCTCTTGCTGCCCCCCAGGATCCCATTGGCTCTCTTGGCCACAGGGCACATTGCTGTCCCATGCAGAACTTGCTGCCCACCAGCACTCCAAGGTCTTTCTCCATGGAGCTGTTTTCCAGCAGGGCAGCCTCTAACCTGTCCTGGTGCCTGCTGCTATTCCTCCCCAGCTGCAGGACCCTGCACTTGTCCTTATTGACCTTCATGAGGTTTGCCTGCACCCAGCTCTCAGCCTGTCCAGCTCTGGTTGGATGCCAGCACAGCCTGAGGGGTGTCAGCCACCCCAAACCCCCCCCCCCTACCCCCCCCCCCCCAGTTTTGTATCCTCAGGAACTTGCTGAGGGTGCACTCAATGCCCTCAGCCAGGTTGTTGATAAAGATATTGAACACAACTGGACCCAGCACTGATCCCTGGGGAACACCACTGGCCACAGGCCTCCAAGCTGACTCTGTGCCACTGAGTGTGCCTCTCGGGCAGCAGGAGATCTCAGGGGACATGTCAGTCATCTCTTGGCCAGAGGAGACCACAGAGCCTTTTGCCCACTGTACAAATGTCCAGGAGCCACCCTGGATGCAGAGCTGAGGCTGTCTGTCCTGGGGTCAGCCTGTGGGGGTTCCTTCCACAAGGGGAATCTCATTCTGCTGCAGCAAATGACACAGCAATGACAGCAAACACAGGAGCCAGCTGGAACTGGGAGGCGCTTCTCTCAGGAGGATTTTTCAGCTGCTTTGGAAGAGCACTTGTTGTTATGGTCTGAAATTCTGCATTACCTGCCTGATTAAATGTGACCAGGAGCCTGCAAGTCCCAAGAACCTTCCTAAAAAATGAAAGGAATTGTGGTCAAAAAAGGGCAAAACCTGTAGGTGCTGCTCTGCCTGTTGTGAGGAGAGGCTAAGGGAGCTGGAGTTGTTCAGCCTGGAGAAGAGAAGGTTCTGGGATGAGAAGTGTGTTCATGGAGAGAAGTGTTTCTAGCTGCCCCCATGCCATGGGGGGGTCTGTCCTGAAGCTTGAAATCCTCTTTTCTTACAGGATGTAAATCATAGAATCACAGAATTGCTCTGCTTGGAAGGGACCTCAGAGCTCATCTGCTCCAACCTCCCCACCATGCCCAGGGACACCTCTCAGCCAGACTCAGCTGCTCAAGGTCTCATCCAGCCTGACCTTCAGCACCCCCAGCAAGGAGGCAGCCACAGCCTCCCTGGGCAGCCTGTGCCAGAGTCTCACCACCCTCCTGCTCAACAACTTCTTCCTCAGCTCCACTCTACCCCTGCTCTGCCTCAGCTTCAAACCATTGCCCCTTGGCCTGTCTCAGACACCCTCAGCAAAAGTCCCTCTGCAGCCTTCCTGCAGGATCCCTTCAGGTCCTGGCAGGCAGCTCTGAGGTCCCCCTGGAGCCTTCTTTTCAAAGCTCTTTCACCAAGAGTTTTCCAACCACTCATTTATTGCATTAAGTCTTCCCTTCAGATTAATTTTGCTGTCTTCCCGTTAAGATTTGGAGTGAGCTATTAATCACACAACTAAGAGGCTCTTACCTAATTAATGGCTTGATGGTTGTAGCTGTTGTTAATCAAGCATTATTTTGCTGCACCCTTTACAGCTTTGCATTTGCACAAAGAACTTCACACCCAGCTCGTTGCAGTCCCAGTTGCTTCTGCATTTAATGCAGAAGAAGAAGGAAGAAATTCACAAGCAAAAGAATTAACATTTTTTTTTAATGCAAGTGCAGGTTTTTAAATGGAAAGATGTTTAAAGGACTTCAAGAGAGATTCCACAATGACAGGGCAGAAATTCAAACCATTTTTCTTCTCCCTGCTAATAGTTTCCATGGCATCTCTGTCTCCCAGAGCACTGCAGCACAAAGATGAGCAGCAACAGAAGATAACAAGCACCACCAAGGATCACTCATGACCCTCAGCTTATCTCAATGCACAACAGCTTGCTCTGCTCCCTTGGGAACAGCATCACCCTCCAGCCCCATTCCCCACCTACTGAAGCCTTGAGACTACAGACCCCAGGAGTTAAGGTGAAGGGGCTGAGGGAGCAGCCTCCAGTCTGAGCCCTGGGGCTGGTTGGTCTGAGAGGGGATCTGATCAATATCTCTCAATAGCTGAGGACTGGGGGTCAGGAAGGAAGGGATAAGGATAGCCTCTGCTCACTTGTGCCCTGGGATAGGACAAGGGGCAATGGATGGAAACTCCAGCACAGGGGGTTCCACCTCAGCATGAGGAGGAACTTCTTCAGTGGGAGGGTCCCAGAACCCTGGCACAGGCTGCCCAGAGAGGTTGTGGAGTCTCCTTCTCTGGAGCCTTTGCAGCCCTGTCTGGATGTGTTCCTGTGTGAGCTGTGCTGGATTCTCTGCTCCTGCTCTGGAAGGGGGGATTGGACTGAAGATCTCCAGAGGTCCCTTCCAACCCCTGACACCCTGTAAGCCTGGCCCTCAGCTTGTGCCCATCCACCAGGATATTCCTTAACAGCACCTTCTGCTTTCTCTCATCCATAAAGTCACTTTTCCACAGCCAGCAGCAACTGCTCTGTCTGGTATCCAGATGGCTCCAGTGCACCCTTGGAATGTCAACAAGCCCCAGAGCTGCTGTGCCAACAGCCACCAAAACACCCCAGAAACATGCACGTGGCATTTGCAGGAGGGCTACCTTTGCTGGGGAACCTCCGCACCTTGCAGTCCCAGAGTGGGTTGGGTTGGAAGGGACCTCTCAAGCTCATCCAGTCCAACCCCTGTAGTCCACAAGAACATCTGCAACTAGAGCAGGGTGGTCAGAGCCCTATCAAGCCTGACCTGGAGTGGTTCCAGAGATGAGGCAACATGTGCCAGGGTATCACTAATCTCTCCCTTCCTCTTCCTTCTAATTTCTTCCTTTTTTCCAGTCTGAATCTCCCTCTTTCAGTTCAAACCATCCCCCCTTGTCCTGCCACAACAGGCACTGCTCAAAACCCTGTCCCCAGCTTTCTGATCTGTTCTTTAAGTCCTGAAAGGCAACCAAAAGGCCACAAGAAGGTCTCCCTGGAGCCTTCTCCTCTCCAGGCTGCACAACCTCAACTCTCTCAGCCTGGCCTCCCAGCAGAGGGCTTCCAGCCCTGCCAGCATTGCTGTGGCCTCCTCTGGCCCTGCTCCAACAGGTCCCTGTCTGTGCTGAGGACTCCAGAGCCGCCCCAGCACTGCAGGGAGGGTCTCAGCAGAGCACAACAGAGGGGCAGAATCCCCTCCCTGCCCCTGCTGCCCACACTGCTGGGGATCAGCACAGGACAGGCTGGGGCTGGGCTGGCAGCACACAGGGCCAGCTCCTGTCCAGCTTTTCACCCCCCAGCACCCCCAAGACTTTCTCCACAGGGCTGCTCTAGAGCTTGTATTGATACTGGAGGTTGCCCTGCCCCAGGGGTAAGACCTTCTACTTGGCATTTATGGACCTCATGAGGTTCACCCGGGCCCACTTAAAACCACAGAATTGTCAGGGTTGAAAGGGACCTCAAGGTTCAGCCTGGCTGCAAAAACCTCCAGGGATGAAGCTTCCACCACCTCCCTGGGCAACCTGTGCCATGCTCTCAGCACCCTCATGGGGAAGAATTTCTTCCTAACATCTAATCTGAATCTCCCCACTTCCAGCTTTGTTCCATTCCCCCCACTCGTATCACTCCCTGACACCCTCAAATGTCCCTCCCCAGATTTCTTGGAGCCCCCTTCAGATCCTGCAAGGCCACAAGAAGGTCTCCTGGGAGCCTTCTACTCTCCAGACTGCACAACCCCAACTCTCTCAGGCTGTCTCCAGAGCAGAGCAGCTCCAGACCTCTGCTCATCCTCGTGGCCCTTCTCTGGACACCTTCCAGCACCTCCAAATCCTTCCTGGAACAGAGGCTCCAGAACTGGACACAGAGCTCCAGGTGTGGTCTCACAGAGTGGAGCAGAGGGGGAGAATCCCCTCCCTGGCCCTGCTGCCCACACTTCTCCTGCTGCAGCCCAGGCTCTGCTTGGCTCTCTGGGCTGCAAGTGCTCACTGCTGGCTCCTGCTGAGCTTCTCATCCCCCAGCACCCCCAAGTCCCTCTCCTCAGGGCTGCTCTCCAGCCAGTCCCTGCCCAGCCTGGATTTGTGCTTGGGATTGCCCTGACCCAGCTGCAGGACCTTGCTCTTGGACTTGCACTTCTCAAGCTTATCCAGGTCCAACAGCCTGTCAGTAGCTACTGAACCACAGGAGAAGCTAACCTTGGGTTGCAGACCCTTTCCCTTCCCTCCTCTCCCATTTGGCAGGTGAGATGTGCTGCTGCCAAGTTTGAGGCACCACACCTCAAGGAGACAGAGTGGAATATGTCAGGAAGTTCTAAGCTGCATTTACTCTAATCACTGATAACTGAATTAAGAGTCTCCTGAAAGTGATGGGAAGTGCCTATTTATAGTGCTGAGCATATTTGGAAGCCTCAGAGGGAAGCTGCAATTACATTTTCAGTTTAAAAATGCCATTGTCTGCCCTGACCTTTTTTTGCTTCCTCATGCCCTTCAAAATGGCTTCAGGAGAAGTGCCAGCCAGAGAAACTTGAGCAGTGATGCTAGCAGTGTGCAGAGCAGAGGCTCTGGCAGCACAAAGCATCCCCCTCCCCCCTGAGCTCCCAGCAAGGAGACCATGGCTGCAGAGTGGTGTTTTAACTTCTAACAGCCACTGCAGCTGATGCAAGTGGTGGGTTTGGTGAGTTCCTGCTGCAGGAGACTGAATCCTGTCTCTCTTGGTGTGAAGCAACAAAGACTCAGACCCTGGAAGGCAGCTCTGTCTGCTCCTCTTTTCTCCTCCCTTCCTACCCTATCCTGCTCCCCTTCTGCTTCCTGCAGTGATTTATTTTGTTATTTGCAGTGTTTTCAGTGGCTCTATGACTGAGGAGGCACAGCTGGACACACACTTCTCCAACTCTCTGGGAAGTGCCCAAAGGCAGTTTTGTGCCTCTGAGGCACCATCAAGCCCAGTTTCATTGTGACTTTTTCAATAAAGACTTCTCACATTGTGTTTTTAGGAGGTTTACTTCTTGTTATTAGCTATTTGGCTTCCTAAAACCACTTCAAGTATTGCAGAACAGGCTGCTCAGGGAGGATGGTAGAGTCACAGAATCCCAGGATCACCCAGGTTGGAAAAGACCTCAGAGCTCATCATGTCCAACCTATTCCCTAATACCTAACACCTCCTGACAACTAAACCATGGCTCCAAGTGCCACATCCAAGCATTTTCTGAATACCTCCAGGAACAGCAACTCTACCACCTCCCTGGGCAGCACATCCCAGTGGCCTATCTCTCTCTCTGGGAAGAATTTCTTCCTCACATTAGCCTAAACCTCCCCTGGCACAGCTTGAGACTGTGTCCTCTGCTTCTGTCACTGGGTGCCTGGGAGAAGAGCCCAACCCCCACCTGGCTACAACCTCCCTTCAGGTAGTTGTAGACAGCAATGAGGTCTGCCCTGAGCCTCCTCTTCTCCAGGCTGAACACCCCCAGCTCCCTCAGCCTCTCCTCACAGGGCTGTGCTCCAGACCCCTCCCCAGCCTTGCTGCCCTTCTCTGGACACATTCCAGCATCTCAACATCTCTCTTGAATTGAGGAGCCCAGAACTGGACACAGCACTCAAGGTGTGGTCTAACCAGTGCTGAGCACAGGGCAGGATGACTTCCCTGCTCCTGCTGGACACACTATTGCTGACCCAGGCCAGGATGCCATTGGCCTTCTTGGCCACCTGGGCACACTGCTGGCTCCTGTTCAGCTGCTGCCAACCAGCACCCCCAGAAGACCCTGGAGGTGTTCAAGAAGTTGTAGCTGTGGTGCTTCAGGATATAGTTTAGAGGTCATGGCAGTTGGGTTATGGTTGGACTTGATGATCCTAAAGGTCTTTTCCAACCTCAATGATTCTATGACTCTGTGAGCATTGCACAGTGAAAAATCAGCAGCAGGGCAGGAGTCATTGGCATGGGCAGAGCTTTGCCGCCTGTGGGCAGAAATTAAGGGACTGCTAGCACAAGCTAATGCCTGCTTTAGAATTGTGAAAGCATTTAGGTTGGAAGAGACCTTTAAGCTCATCCAGTCCAAGCCTTAGCCCAGCACTGCCAGCTGAGCACCAAACCATGGCCCTCAGCACCACAGCTACACAGCTGTGAAACCCCTCCAGGCATGGAGGCAGAAGAATAGTGAAGAGGTGATTGGGTACAGTCAGCAAGGCTTCCCCAAGGGCAAACCCTGCCTGACAAACCTGGTGGCCTTCTGTGAACAGGTCACAACATTAATAGATGAGGGACCACGAACTGATGTCATGGACCTGGACCTGAGCAAAGCCTTCCACACTGTCCCACACCACAGCCTGGTCTCCAAGCTGGTGACACATGGGTTTGATGGGTGGACCACGAGATGGATAAAGAACTGGCTTGATGGCTGCACCCAAAGAGTGGCTGTCAATGGCTTCATGTCCCAGTGGAGGCCAGGGACAAGTGGAGTCTCTCAGGGATCAGTGCTGGGACCAGGCTTGTTCAACATCTTTGTTGGTGCCATGGACAGAGGCATTGAGTGCACCCTCAGCAGGTTTGCTGCTGACACCAAGCTGTGTGGTGTGACTGACAGCTGGAGGGAAGGGATCCATCCAGAGGGACCTGGACAGGCTGGAGAGGTGAGCACAAGCCAACCTCAGGAGGTTCAACCAGACCAAGTGCAAGGTCCTGCAGCTGGGTCAGGGCAATCCCAAGCACTGATGTAGGCTGGGCAGGGACTGGCTGGAGAGCAGCCCTGAGGAGAGGGACTTGGGGGTGCTGGGGGATGAGAAGCTCAGCAGGAGCCAGCAGTGAGCACTTGCAGCCCAGAGAGCCAAGCAGAGCCTGGGCTGCAGCAGGAGAAGTGTGGGCAGCAGGGCCAGGGAGGGGATTCTCCCCCTCTGCTCCACTCTGTGAGACCACACCTGGAGCTCTGTGTCCAGTTCTGGAGCCTCTGTTCCAGGAAGGATCTGGAGGTGCTGGAAGGTGTCCAGAGAAGGGCCACGAGGATGAGCAGAGGGCTGGAGCTGCTCTGCTCTGGAGACAGACTGAGAGAGTTGGGGTTGTGCAGGCTGGAGAGGAGAAGGATTCCAGGAGACCTTCTTGTGGCCTTGCAGGATCTGAAGGGGGCTCCAAGAAAGCTGGGGAGGGACTTTTGAGGATCTCAGGGAGTGACAGGACTGGGGGAAATGGAACAAAGCTGGAAGTGGGGAGATTCAGACTGGATGTGAGGAAGAAGTTCTTCCCCATGAGAGTGGTGAGAGCCTGGAATGGGTTGTCCAGGGAGGTGGTTGAGGCCCCATCCCTGGAGGTGTTTGCAGCCAGGCTGGATGAGGCTCTGGCCAGCCTGATCTGGTGTGAGGTGTCCCTGCCATGGCAGGGGGGTTGGAACTGGCTGAGCCTTGTGGTCCCTTCCAAACCTGACTGATTTTAGGATTCTATGGGGACTCCACCCTGCCCTGGGCAGCCCGTTTATCCCTCTGCCAACGAGAGCAGTCTGCATTGCACCCTGGCACAACCAGAGAAGCACTTACATTCATTAGCTAATTTGGGTTAATGAGCAATCAATTCACTTCAATTGCAGCAAACATCAAACCTCCCCAGCCTACATATGGCCATCCCGGGGTCTGCTCCACCCCCATTCTGTCCCTTGCCCCCTTCTTTAATAAATTCTGAGCATAACATTTAATAAATTCTCAGAGCCCTGGGGCTGAGAGCCTGCAGAAGAGCAGCCCCAGAGGGGAGCTGAGCAATGCTCAGCAAGAGCTAAAGGAGCTGTGGGGGCAAGAAGCTGGGGCCAGACTCTGCTCAGTGGTGCCCAGGGACAGGAGAAGGGGCAGAGGGCACAAAGTGGAACCCAGGAGGTTCCACCTGAAGAGGAGGAAAAAGTTGTGTGGTGTGAGGGTGCTGGAGGCCTGGAGTAGGCTGCCCAGAGAGGTTGTGGAGTCTCCTTGTGTGGAGAGCTTCCAACCCCCCCTGGGCATTGTGCTGCTGGGCAAGCTGCTGTGGGTGCCCTGCTTGAGCAGGGGGCTTGGAGTGGATGATCTCCAGAGATCCCACTCCATGCTGGCAGTCTGTGATACAAACTATGAGAGCTCTGCTGTGTAAGTTTTCCCGTTCTCTTGCAAAAAAAAGTGGCTGAGCTTCCACATCAGCACTTCCACTACAGCCCAGTTTAGTTTAGCTGTAGCTCAGAGCAGCACTTCTCTGTTTCAGGCTGTTAAGCACAATGTCTTATAAACTGGAGCCTGTTTACTGTCCTCTCAGAGAAGTCTTTCTTCCTGTAGCAATTTGGCACTGAAGGATTCAAAAGACACCACAGTGTGGGATTGTTATCATGCAGGAGCCAAAGCTGTCAGGCTTCATTACTTCTGAGGCAAAAAAACATTTACAGCACAATGTATTAAATGCTTGCAGAGAAACAGACAGTGCCCTGCCTGTTTCTCTGCAGGGGATGTCTCCAGTGGCTGATGCCTTGTGCAGCCCTGCAGCATCCCCCAGCCAAGGAGGCTCCTCTCCTGCAGCAGCCCCCAGAAACACCATCAGCAGTGGGAAGGTGCATGGTGGGGAACCAGCAAGCCAGTTCTGAGGCCAAAAGAAGGTCCTTTCAAGAATTATGTACAATTTTCCCCCAGAAGGAGGAGAAAAGTCCCCTTGCAAAGGCTTGCTTGGGATGGTGCAGCTTTTAAGGACCCATATCAGCTGACAACGGTCCTCGTTTGCAGCTCTGTGTCTACCTCGTTCTTTGAGAGGATTTTCTGGGGGGAGGCAGGGGTGGTCCTCCCCTCTCTCCTCTAGAAGTAGGTTATTTGGCTATGAAAAGCAGGTTGCACAGCTAAGAAGCAGCTCCACTCTGTGATTTCAGGACATTCCCTCTCCTGCTGCAGCCCTGATCTCACTGCCCAACACCAAGAGTCACAAATATCCCCCCCCTAGACCCTCAGCCACCTCTGGAGCCCTCCAATTTCCTGAGGCTAATCAATGTTCTCTCGGGTGGGCTCCACACCAGAGCCCTGTGCTGCTCATTTCTATTCACTCTGTCCTTCATCTCCACCCCCCACTGCATTTCCTCCCTGCCTTTCATCGTCCCACACTATCTGCTCAGATCTTTCACCATTTGAAGAGGAAACTCTTGGCAGAGTTGTTCAGCCACCAGCCCAGCCCTTTCCAAGACAATCAGAATGTTAGGGTTGTAAGGGACCTCAAGGATCAATCCAGTTCCAACCCCCCTGCCATGGGCAGGGACACCTCACACCACAATAAGATCCCTGTTAAGGGGCTGAGAGAAGGATTTGGGTCCTGATTTGTCCACCTGGGTACCAGATCCCTGTTCCTAGCCTGATTTGGCTTGGTGCTTCCCAGCTTCCTCTAAAGAGCTTATTTGCCAGCAATCAGCAGCCAGGCTGAAGTTCACCCCCAGGCAGAACACTTGCAGGAGCCCCATTCACTTAAGCTCAACTTAAGCCTTACTTTGATGGTTTAACAGGAATTTACATGGTACACAGGAGTCGTTCAAGTTCCTTACACAGGGAAGATTTCACCCTCTTTGCACTTCAAAGCCGCAGTTTTCCCATCCAGCTTTTCAGAGCAGGGGATCCCATTGTGCTCTTCACACTTCTCATCCTTTTCAAATCACACCCTGCCGGCTCCCCAGCTCTAATAGCATCAGCCCATGACCAGCAGGGATCAAGGAGCCAATTGGAAGCACAGGGTAGCTCCAAGCACCAACATCAAGCAACCATCCCACACCTCTCCCAGCAGGAAAGCAGAGTGCCCTGCAAACAGCCTCCAGACATCAGCTCACTCTACAGCATCTACAGCTTCAAAATATTCCTCGTGTCAGGGAGGAGAAGGGGGAAAACTTTCTAAGGTTGGCTTCTTGCTCTTGCTGCTGACAAGAGAAGTGCTTCCTTGTGCTGCTCAGTTCCTGCAAACAAAAGCTTTGTCCACCTCCTCCCTCTGCCCACGCTGAAAGGCAACAAAGCATTGCATTATTGGGCCAATAATCACTGAATCCTGGACTCACAGAACTGTCAGGGTGGGAAGGGACCTCAGGGATGAGTCAGTTCCAACCCCCCTGCCATGGGCAGGGACACCTCACACTACAGCAGATTGCTCACAGCCACATCCAGCCTGGCTGCAAAAACCTCCAGGCATGAGGCTTCCACCACCTCCCTGGGCAACTTCTTCCACCCACCAGTCTCTCACCACCCTCGTGGGGAAGAATTTCTTCCTAACATCCAATCTCAATCTCCCCACTTCTAGTTTTGCTCCATCCCCCCGAGTCTTATCACTCCCTGACACCCTCCAAAGTCCCTCCCCAGCTTTCTTGGAGCCCCCTTCAGATCCTGCAAGGCCACAAGAAGGTCTCCTGGGAGCCTCCTCTTCTCCAGACTGCACAACCCCAACTCTCTCAGGCTGTCTCCAGAGCAGAGCAGCTCCAGCCCTCTGCTCATCCTCATGGCCTTTCTCTGGACACCTTCCAGCACCTCCAGATCCTTCTTGTAATAGGCTCAGGTTGGAAGGGAGCTCAGAGCTCATCTGCTCCAGCCTCCCCACCATGCCCAGGGACACCTCTCAGCCAGACTCAGCTGCTCAAGGTCTCATCCAGCCTGGCCTTCAGCACCCCCAGCAAGGAGGCAGCCACAGCCTCCCTGGGCAGCCTGTGCCAGAGTCTCACCACCCTCCTGCTCAACAACTTCTTCCTCAGCTCCACTCTACCCCTGCTCTGCCTCAGCTTCAAACCATTGCCCCTTGGCCTGTCTCTAGACCCCCTCAGCAAAAGTCCCTCTGCAGCCTTCCTGCAGGATCCCTTCAGCTATTGGAGGGCAGCTCTAAGGATCTTTTGGTGCTGACACAAGGACTGGAATTGCTCTTTCCAGAAGGGTTGGGAGTCAGCTGTGAGTAGAAGAGAGTGACCCAGCACAGCCCAAGAGAGAAGATCAGGCACCTCCCAAAGCACCAAAGTGCCAAAACAAACCAATCAAGCTCCTACAATTAAGATATTCAGGTCTGCCCCAGACCAACCACCCAGGAGCTGGTACTTTCTCTTTCATCTCTCTTACTTAACACCTGGTCAAAAACGTTGGGATGACTTTCAGCAGTTCCCAGCACTTCCTACATCTCCTGAGGTGAATCTTAAGGCCCAGGTTTTCAGCAGGGTTTTAAGAAACACTCTTGCTTTAAAGGAACAAAAGTCTGGTTTTAGTATAGTTCCATCAAGTTTTGTCTTCATCTGAGCTAGACCAGCACCAGTTCTGCTGGGGGCTGTGAGTGCCCAGCTCAGGCTCTGCTCACTCAGGCTCTTGCTGAAGCTCAGGGCAGCTTGGCACAGCCAGGGGCTGCTGCTGGCAGGCAGAAGCTGATGGGCAGAGGTCCTGCCAAGGCCTGGGGGCACAAAGCCTCTGCCTCACACTTGCTGCTCTGCACACCAAGGGCACTGCCACAGCTCTGCCCCACCTTGGGGGGCAGGAAGGCAAAGGGGGCAGCTGTGGGGAGGAGCAGACAGCACAGCTGAGCCTCAAGTGCCCACCAAGGGATTGCAGCCCATGGAGGCCATCTGCAGCAGCAAGCTGAGGGATCCCCAGGCTCAAGCCTTTAGCTGGTCATTTCCCCACCTGTCATAACCTAGACTAGATAAAAGGAGCACAGTTTTTTAGCCTGTCCCAGGCTGCCCAGAGAGGTGGGAGATGCCCCTGGACCCATTGCAGGTGTGACTATTTGGTGCTATGAGCTGGGCATGTTTCTCTTCTCTGCAGGGGATATGGACTAGATGGCCTCTAAAGGTCCCTTCCAAGCCCAAACTTCCCACAGTTCTATGATATTCCTGGGATCTTGCTCCGCCAGTGAGATAACAAATGGCTTGCCCCAGCCCCAACACTGGTGACATACAGACAGATTCTTTTTTAAATGAGGCTGTAGTAACTTTCTCCCACGTCCAGGTTGCTGAGGCAGCTTTCCCCAGGGTGCATGGGTAGTGTGAAACACCTCTGACACCATTTGCAAGGTAGAGAGGCACAAAGCAGCCTCTCCTCTGCAGCACTGGAGCTGCCCAGCAGGTTGGAAGCTTTTCTTCTGCAGCACAAACCAAGCAGCAGACCCAGGCAGGGTTGTTTTTCCCTCCTGCTAGACTGGTTGCAGGCAACCAAAAGCCCAAGAAGTCAAGCAGCTCATGGCATGAACCAATCCTAATTGCTTTCTGTATTTGATAGAAGCAAGGCAAAAAGAATCCTTGACCCTACCAAGCAAAACTGGCAGGAAAATAGAACTTCCCCTTAGAGCAATTTGACCTTCAAGCACTCCCCTTCCAGCAGCTCTCTCTAATCTCAGACAGATGCACTTATCAATCACAGAGGGGGAAAGAAAATGAATCTGTCAAAACAGTGACATTGCTGAAATTATAGCCCGCAGTCTCATTTGTTAATTTGCCCAGCACCTCTCATTCCCAGCTTTGGAGGATTTATCAAATGTATATTTCATATAAGAGACAAAATGCTTAACCCTTGCCCAAACCCCTCTGGTTTTCTAATAAAAGACTTCAGCTGGAGTTTATCCTGGCTCAGGAGCCTGGGATTACTCAGGAAGAAGATTCCTAAGGGACTCTCACACATACCAAGATCTTCAGGGAATTCAAAGTCTCACAGTCTCACAGTATATCAGAGGTTGGAAGGGACCTCCAGAGATCATCAGGTCCAACCCCCCTGCCAGAACAGCATCACCCAGGGCAGGCTGCACAGGAATGCATCCAGGTGGGTTTGGAAAGGCTCCAGAGAAGGAGACTCCACAACCCCCCTGGGCAGCCTGCTCCAGGGCTCTGGCACCCTCACACCAAACAAGTTTCTCCTCATGTTGAGCTGAAAGCTTCTCTGTTTCAGTTTGTCTCCATTGTTCCTTGTCCTATCACTGTGCACCACCCAAAAGAGCCTGGCCCCCTCCACTTGACCCCCACCCCTCAGCTATTGATAGACATTGATCAGATCCCTCTCAGCCTTCTCCTCTCCACACTAAACAGCCCCAGGGCTCTCAGTCTCTCTTCACAGGGAGATGCTCAAGTCCCCTAAGCATCCTCCTGCCTCTCCCTTGGACTCTCTCCAGCAGGTCTCTGTCTCTCTTCAACTGGGGAGCCCCAAACTGGACACAGGATTGCAGCTGTGGTCTCAGCAGGGCAGAGCAGAGAGGTAGAAGAACTTTCCTAGCCCTGCTGGACACCTTTCTTGCTGACCCCCAGGATCTCATTGGCTCTCTTGGTCACAAGAGCACATTCAGTGTAACTCTCCAGACAGCAAGGCCAATACCTCCTTCTAACAAGGTATGAAAACTAGAGAAGAAGTCAAAGGAGCTGAAGGAATACTTTTGTGACTGATTTGTAACTGCTTCACCTTTGCCTCTGCCATTTAAATTATTTTAAGTAACGTTAATGAACTCTGCCCTAGTGAGGCCACAGCTGGAGTCCTGGGTCCAGTTCTGGGCTCCCCAGGTCAAGAGGGACAGGGAACTGCTGGAGAGAGTCCAGGGGAGGCTGCAAAGCTGCTGAGGGGCCTGGAGCAGCTCTGTGAGGAGCAAAGGCTGAGAGCCCTGGGGCTGAGAGCCTGCAGAAGAGCAGCCCCAGAGGGGAGCTGAGCAATGCTCAGCAAGAGACAAAGGAGCTGTGGGGGGCAAGAGGCTGGGGCCAGACTCTGCTCAGTGGTGCCCAGGGACAGCACAAGGGGCCAGGGGCACAGACTGGAACCCAGGAGGTTGCATCTGAAGAGGAGGAGAAAGTTGTGGGTGAAAGGTGTGAGGGTGCTGGAGGCCTGGAGCAGGCTGCCCAGAGAGGTTGTGGAGTCTCCTTGTGTGGAGAGCTTCCAACCCCCCCTGGGCATTGTGCTGCTGGGCAAGCTGCTGTGGGTGCCCTGCTTTAGCAGGGGATTGGACTGGGTGAGCTCCAGAGGTCCCTTCTGTCCCCCACAGTGCAAGGATTTTCACTCCAAAGAACACAGAACAGATGCTGTTCTCAGTGCAGCCCTTCCTTGCATTTCACTGCTCACACAGCATTTTACCAGTCTGAACCATGTCCACTGTCTGGGACCAGCAAGACATCAGAGCACCAGCAAGGAGAAACTACATATTCCAGTTAGGACAACCTCCATATCTGCCTGCTTTTAGGTATCACAGAGTCACAGAAACATTCAGGTTGGAAAAGAGCCTCAGCATCACCAAGTCCAACCCAGAACCCTACTCTGCAAGGCTCACCCCTGAAACATAGCCCCAAGCACCATATCCAAACCACCTTGAAACACAGCCAGGCTTGGGGACTCCACCACCTCCCTGGGCAGCTCATTCCAATGTCTGACCACTCTTGATGGGAAAAATGTTTCCTAATGCCCAGTCTAAGCCTCCCATATCACACCCTTCCCACTGGCTACATTGTCCTCTGCCCATGAGCCTCTGAAGCTGCTGTTTGACTTTCAGGTGGAACCAAATGTTTCTGTCAGAAGTAACCAGAAACACAATACTTACAAAAATTAGTCTCCAGACTTCCATGTCTGACAGAATAATTAATGTATTATTCAGAGTGTGAAGTTTAGACTGGGCTCCATCAGTCAGAAGAGCAGCACAGGAGAAACTGTGGAGGTAGAGGGGGAAAATGTTTCAGGTTTTCCTAACTTCATCGAGAAGTTAAAAGTACAGAAATAAATCTCCATTTAAATTAAAAAAAAATCTACTAGGGGGAATAATAAAACAAAAAAATACTGCCTATTTCTGCTACTTGGAGGTTTTGAATCAAATCTTTCAGCTGCCTAATTCACATCCACCTGGCTAGGTTAGTTATGGGTCAGGTGGTGAGGCAATCACCGAATTGTCAGGGTTGGAAGGGACCTCAAGGCTCAGCCAGTTCCAACCCCCCTGCCATGGGCAGGGACACCTCACACTACAGCAGGTTGCTCACAGCCACATCCAGCCTGGCTGCAAAAACCTCCAGGCATGAGGCTTCCACCACCTCCCTGGGCAACCTGTGCCAGTCTCTCACCACCCTCATGGGGAAGAACTTCTTCCTAACATCCAATCTGAATCTCCCCATTTCTAGTTTTGCTCCATCCCCCCCACTCCTATCACTCCCTGACACCCTCAAAAGTCACAGAATCACAGAATCCCAGAATCACCCAGGTTAGACTGTTTAGAAATATAAGGAATATTAGAAGCAAACACAAAAGCCACTCTAAGAAAACTCTCAGTTTCCTAAACCAGGGATATTTTCATTATAAAATCCTACCAAGAGTTTCCCCACCCCCTTTTTCTAACAAGAAGAGGACTCATTTTCATGTGAGGCAGGGCTAACACATGAGCAAAGGACTAAAACTCCCCAGGCAAAAAAGAAATCTTCCTGCATAAACCTCCAAATTATTCCCACTCCTCTTATGCACATCCTGATTTCAGAATGACATCCATGTGAGCAGTTGGTCACAACAGAGCTCAAGGAAAACCCAAAAATGCTCATTGCAACATCTCAGTGTGCTGTGCCAACTCACACAAGCTGGTGGCATCCATCCTGCTCCTCAGAAGTCAGCTACCTCCATCCCCACTTGGAAAATGAACTGATGGAGAGGGTCCAGAGGAGGCTCATGAGAATGCTCAGGGGGTTGGAGCAGCTCTGCTATGAGGACAGGCTGAGGAAGCTGGGGGTGTGCAGCCTGGAGAGGAGAAGGCTCCAAAGGGACCTTAGGGCTGCCTGCCAGGACCTGAAGGGATCCTGCAGGAAGGCTGCTGAGGGTGTCTAGAGACAGGACAAGGTGGGAAATCACATCTCACAGGATGTTAGCAGTTGGAAGGGACCTCTGGAGACCTTCCAGTCTAACCCTCCTGCCAGAGCAGGACCAGAGAATGCAGAACAGCTCACACAGGAACACATCCAGACAGGGCTGCAAAGGCTCCAGAGAAGGAGACTCCACAACCTCTCTGGGCAGCCTGTGCCAGGGCTCTGGGACCCTCCCACTGAAGAAATTCCTCCTCATGCTGAGGTGGAACCTCCTGTGCTGCAGTTTCCATCCATTGCCCCTTGTCCTATCCCAGGGCACAACTGAGCAGAGCCTGTCCCTGTCCCATCCTTCCTGACCCCCAGCCCTCAGCTACTGATAGACATTGATCAGATCCCTCTCAGCCTTCTCCTCTCCACACTAAACAGCCCCAGGTTTGAAGTTGAGGCAGAGCAGGGGTAGAGTGGAGCTGCGGAAGAAGTTGTTGAGCAGGAGGGTGGTGAATCTCTGGCACAGGCTGCCCAGGGAGGCTGTGGCTGCCTCCTTGCTGGGTGTGTCGGTGTGAGCTGAAATTCCCCCCCACCAACAATAACCAGGCTAGCCCAGTCTGGAAGCAAATGAAAAGCTGTATTTACAAGCAGATGAAATGCAATGAATATGTACAAATATACAAAATTCACAACATTCACAACTATATACAATCAACAGAAAAAGCACAACCGATCTCCCTTTGCTTCCCCCCAAGGGGACCCTCCCAAAGGGGCCTCTCTCTCCCAGGAGCTTCCCCCCAGACCCCCCTGGACAGAGAAGCAGAGTTAGTTAAGCAGAAAGTTGTTAACTTAGCTGCCAAGGTCAGTACGTGTTATCTTCAGCCAGAAGAGAAGAAGAAACAGCAGCCAGACAGCCCAGCAACTGCCCCCACTGCCGAACGCAGAATGTGCAGAGTGCCTACTTTGTTTTGGGTAATAGTTCTTAAACATTTCTATCTATCCAATGGAAGTGTTTAGAACAATCGTTATTTTGCTTTCTTACACCCAATAGTGACTTATTTACACTCTTTCACTTTCTCTGTTCTGAACTTTGCAAGGAAAAATTAAAAAGACAGTTTCAAACCATCACAGTCCACCCCTTCTAAACAATTCCATTGGCTGCTACTATCATTTATCTAATCTAAAATAATATCTACAACAATAGGTGAATAAAGACCATAGTCCATTCCGGCTATTTCAGATGTAGATGATTCAAAAGAGTCAAATCACAGGAAAAACAGCAAACAGTTTGTTTCCTTGCAGATGGAGCGAAGAAAGGAACAGGGACTCTCAGGTGACTCAGGGCTCTCAGGGTTCGTGCACCTTAGATCTCATGAACTCTCCTCTTGGGCGCGATGCTGTATCTGCACAACACTCTGAATTTAACCTCTCTCAGCCAAAGTTAGATTTCTTTGTGGAATACACTGAATTTCACCATTTTCTTGCATCACCCAATAGGTGTGACCAGGACCTTCAGCAGAAACCACCCCTCGGACAGGTTTGGCCTCTCCTGAAGGAGAAAATACCCAAACAGTTTTGCCTAACAGATTCTTTTCTCTGATAACAGGAACTCTATCACCTTCCTCCTTTCGCAACAAATCTGATTGGGCAGGTCCAGCTCGATTCACTGAACCTCTACTATTCACCAACCAGGTTGCTTGTGCTAAATGTTTCTCCCAGTTTTTCAAAGATCCACCCCCCATGGCTTTGAGAGTGGTTTTCAGCAAACCGTTGTAGCGTTCGATCTTCCCTGCAGCTGGTGCATAATAGGGAATGTGGAATATCCACTCGATGCCATGCTCTTTGGCCCAGTTTTTTACAAGATTGTTCTTGAAATGAGTTCCATTGTCCGACTCAATCCTCTCTGGAGTTCCGTGTCTCCACAGGATTTGTCTCTCCAGGCCAAGAATGGTGTTACGTGCAGTTCCATGAGGAACTGGATAAGTTTCCAGCCATCCAGTGCTTGCCTCTACCATAGTCAGCACATACTGCTTACCAGATGGAGAACGAGGTAGAGTGATGTAGTCAATCTGCCAGGCTTCACCATACTTGTACTTGGACCATCGGTCACCGTACCACAAGGGCTTGATCCGCTTTGCCTGCTTAATAGCAGCACAAATGTCACACTCATGGATGACTTGTGTGATAGCATCCATGGAAATGTCAATGGATCTGTCACCAGCCCATCGGTAGGTTGCATCTCTGCCTTGATGTCCTGATGAGTCATGGGCCCACCGAGCTAAGAACAGCTCACCTCGGTGTTTCCAGTCAAGATCAGGATCAGGATCAGAGTTTGTGTCCACCTGGGAAACTCTTGCAGCTAGATCTGCCTGATGGTTGTGTTGTTGTTCCTCTGTAGCTTTGCTCTTAGGAATGTGAGCATCGATGTGTCTCACTTTCACTGGGATTCTCTCAATGCGAGCAGCAATGTCTTGCCACAGATCTGCAGCCCAGATTGGCTTTCCTTTCCTCTGCCAGCCATTCTTCTTCCAGTCTTTCAGCCAACCCCACAAGGCATTGGCTACCATCCACGAGTCGGGGTAGAGATAAAGCTTTGGCCATCTCTCACGTTCAGCTATGTTAAGAGCTAGCTGGACAGCTTTTACCTCTGCGAATTGACTGGATTCTCCTTCTCCATCTCTCGCTTCTGCAACTCTGCGCGTTGGGCTCCACACTGCAGATTTCCATCTCCGCTTGTTCCCAACAAGACGACAGGAACCGTCTGTGAACAAAGCATATCTCTTTTCATCATCAGACAGATCACTGTAAGGAGGAGCTTCCTCAGCACGAGTTACTCTCTCCTCTGGAGGTTTAGCACAGCTTGTGCCTTCTGGCCAGTTTGTGATCACCTCCACCAAACCAGGCCTTTCGAGATTTCCCATTCGAGCTCTCTGTGTTATCAGAGCCATCCACTTAGACCAGGTAGCATCTGTTGCATGATGTGGTGAAGAACCTTTGCCTTTGAACATCCAATTCAGAACTGGCAATCTAGGAGCTAGAAGAAGTTGTGACTCAGTTCCAATCACTTCAGAAGCAGCTTTCACTCCTTCATAAGCAGCTAAAATCTCTTTCTCTGTTGGAGTGTAGTTTGCCTCTGAGCCTCTGTAGCCACGACCCCAGAAACCAAGAGGACGTCCTCGTGTCTCCCCTGGAGCTCTTTGCCATAAGCACCAGGTTGGACCATTGTCACTCGCGGCCGTGTACAGAATGTTCTTAATGTCTGGACCAGCTCGGACAGGTCCCAGACCCATCGCTTGGACTACCTCTCGCTTGATCTGGTCAAAGGCTGCTTGTTGCTCAGGACCCCATTGGAAACTGTTTCTCTTTCGAGTCACATCATAGAGAGGTTTCACAATCTGACTGTATCCAGGAATGTGCAGTCTCCAAAATCCCACTATGCCTAAGAAACGCAGAGTTTCTTTCTTGTTGATGGGATTTGCCATGGTGGAGACTCTGTTTATCACATCCATTGGGATGTGACAGCGACCATCTTGCCACCGCACTCCCAGAAACTGGATTTCTCTGGCAGGTCCTTTCACCTTGTCTCGCTTGATAGCGAAACCAGCTTGCAAGAGAATGTCAATGATTTTGTTACCTTTCTCGAAGACTTCTTCAGCAGTCTCACCCCAGACGATGATGTCATCAATGAACTGAATGTGTTCTGGAGCTCCACCTTTCTCCAAAGCATCATGGATCACTGCATGGCAGATGGTTGAACTGTGAATCCACCCCTGGGGCAAACGATTGAATGTGTACTGAATGCCTCTCCAGGTGAAAGCAAACTGAGGCCTGCATTCCTCTGCTATGGGAATAGAGAAGAAAGCATTAGCAATGTCTATGGTAGCATACCATTTGGCCTGCTTGGATTCCAGCTCATATTGGAGTTCCATCATGTCTGGCACAGCTGCACTCATGGGTGGAGTTACTTCATTCAAGGCACGGAAATCAACTGTCAGACGCCACTCTCCATTCTGCTTTCGCACAGGCCAGATTGGACTGTTGAAAGGTGAATGAGTTTTGCTGATGACCTTCTGACTCTCCAGCTGACGAATCAAGTTTTGGATGGGCACCAAAGAGTCATGGTTGGTTCTGTATTGTCTGTGATGCACAGTTTGAGAAGCAACCGGCAGCTTTACATCCTCTATCTCATGTTGTCCCACAACTGCAGATTCATCTGAAAGCTCAGGTCTAATGGACAACTTCAATTTTCCTCCATCAATTTCTACAGTTGCTATTCCAAAAGCCCATTTGTAACCCTTAGGGTCTTTAAAACGCCCTTCTCTCAGAAAGTCAATTCCCAAAATACAAGGTGCATTAGGTCCTGTTACAATAGTATGTTTCTTCCACTGCTTCCCAGTTAAACTTATATCAACCTCTATCTTAAACAACTCTTGAGATCCACCAGTGACTCCTTGAATAGTTATAGATTCTCCCCCTTGATAATTTGATGGTATTATGGTGCACTGAGCTCCTGTGTCAACCAAGGCCCTGTACTTCTGAAATTTTGAAGTGCCAGGCCACTGGATGTACACATCCCAATAGATTCTGTTATCTCCATTATCCCTTACCTCCCCCTGGCGGAAGGCAGGGCACCCCTAATGGTGGGGATTACCTCCACATGTACAGCTGGCACAATGTCCAGCACCAGAATTAGGATCACTGTTGGAGCTATCAGAGTTGTTCTGGGAAACTGAGGAAGCGACAGCTACCCTCCTGGTATTGCTACCTCGGGATCTGCCCCTCTGCAGCTCCCGTAACCTCCTGAAAAGATCAGAAGTTGGTTGACCATCCCATCTGTTCATGTTCTCACCAAGCTGATCACGCAGAGTTATCCAGATACTGCCACGTGATTGCCTCTGCTGTCTGTTTTGGTTTGACCTATTCTGGAATGGCCTCCTTGGAGCACGTCTGTTCTTAACAGCTGAAACTTGTATCCATCTGGAGGAAGAGGAATCAGAATCATCCCCCTTCATCAAGTTGGATATGGAGGTTTTAAGTTCCTCCTTCAGCTCTTTCATGCAACTCTTCATTTCTCCAGACAAAGTTTCAATGGCTGAAACCAAAGAAGTACGTGCGAGACTATCCTCCAACTGCCTCATTTGGTCAGTGAAATGGCCAACAGTAGGAGGCACTCCACCATAATTTCTTGCCACAATCCTGCTTGCCAGAATAGTAGCATAATTAGGAGGAGCAAGCTTAATGAGCTTTTTGGCAAGGCCTGTTCCAACAGGAATTTCATCAGGATTCAGAGTCTTATGATCTCCATACATTATTTCTCTCACAGCAAACTCTTTCAGACGCTTGATTCCCTCAGCTATTGTGGTCCAAGGCTTAGGGTTCCATGGTAAATCATCTCTGCTGGGGTACCTCAGCGAGACTGCCAGTAGGAGGCGTGCCCACAGAGAAGCTTTACCAATGCACTTGCCTAGGTGCCTGTCTATGCCAGTATCCTTTGAGAGCATCCCCAACTGAGAGGCCGACTTGTCACCTACCACCAATGCTGGGGCTCCCATATCAAAACACCTGGCTAGCCAAGACAGGACTGGCTCATTATCTCCTCTGATGTAATCCTTCCTCACATGTCTAATTTCCTGTCTGGGTGCATTAGCTGACTGTATGTCATCCTCATCATCATCATCATCATCATCATCACCCTGAGGTCGCTGTCCCCATAATCCTGTTGTAATCCTCCGTTGAATTTCCTTGAGTTCAGAGGCTCTGCCAGCATTTGCTAATCTACCAGGGTCTACATCCTGACCTACATCTCCATCATCCATGTGGGGTCTCAAGAGGTCTACCAGAGTTTTAAGGCTAACCCTCTCTTCCTCATCAGAAGGATCTTTCTTAACAGAGGGACCCTGAGTAGAAGGACCCTCATCTCCATCTGCACCATCTCCTGCAGCATCTGCATCTCCTTTACGCTTTCTGGTTACAGTGGCCACCAAATTTACTGGCTTGGTTTTCACATTCACAGCAGAGTTGGAAGAGCAAGTAGCCTTATGTCTTTCTTGATACAGTGCTATCAGTAGCCATATGATTATTCCAAGAAGCAACAAAATTAAGGCAAGCACAAGATATCTAGGGTACCACTGGTTCCAAGGACCCTCTGTAGTTGTAAGAGGAGTAACAAACTCAAATGTGTCTGCTAGCAGATCCATAGTTGAGTTACCATAGCTTCTTAGCCCAATAAGACCACAACAGAATTCACCAACATTCAGTAACTTGTTCCTAACCCAAAGAAACTACTTATATGCCACATATCTCACAATCTTTTCTATCATGCAAGAAATGGCCCATCTGTAGACAATTGCACCGATAATAGATGAAATAGAATGACTCAGAATCCAAAACAGCTTCATTTTGCTTCCTAATCTGAGCAGAAATAAATCACAAGCAATCGAGCCCCACGTTGGGCGCCAAAAATAAAAAGTGTGTCGGTGTGAGCTGAAATTCCCCCCCCACCAACAATAACCAGGCTAGCCCAGTCTGGAAGCAAATGAAAAGCTGTATTTACAAGCAGAGTCTAAAATCTACAATGAAATGCAATGAATATGTACAAATATACAAAATTCACAACATTCACAAATATATACAATCAACAGAAAAAGCACAACTGATCTCCCTTTGCTTCCCCCCAAGGGGACCCTCCCAAAGGGGCCTCTCTCTCCCAGGAGCTTCCCCCCAGACCCCCCTGGACAGAGAAGCAGAGTTAGTTAAGCAGAAAGTTGTTAACTTAGCTGCCAAGGTCAGTACGTGTTATCTTCAGCCAGAAGAGAAGAAGAAACAGCAGCCAGACAGCCCAGCAACTGCCCCCACTGCCGAACGCAGAATGTGCAGAATGCCTACTTTGTTTTGGGTAATAGTTCTTAAACATTTCTATCTATCCAATGGAAGTGTTTAGAACAATCGTTATTTTGCTTTCTTACACCCAATAGTGACTTATTTACATTCTTTCACTTTCTCTGTTCTGAACTTTGCAAGGAAAAATTAAAAAGACAGTTTCAAACCATCACACTGGGGGTGTTGAAGGCCAGGCTGGATGAGACCTTGAGCAACTGAGTCTGGCTGAGAGGTGTCCCTGGGCATGGTGGGGAGGCTGGAGCAGATGAGCTCTGAGGTCCCTTCCACCCTGAGCCCTTCTATGGTTCTCTGCTTGTTCAGCACATTTGACAAGCACTGAGTTTCTCCAAAGAGGATAACAATGGGCAGTGCTTAGAATCACAGAATGGGCTTGTTTGGAAAAGATCTTTAAGATCATCCAGACCAAGCCTTAACCCAGCACTGCCAGCTGCTAAACCATGTCCCTCAGCACCACATATCCACATCTTTTTAACCCATTCAGGGATGATGACTCCAACACTGCCCTGGGCAGCCTGTTCTAGGGCTTGACAACCCTTTTGGAGAATAAATTGTTCTTCATACCAAACATCAAAAGAAACCCCAAACAATTCTCTGTTTGGTGTCTCATCCTCACCCAAATGCAGTAGGGGATTGTAAGCATTTGGTTCACTGATTTGTATATACTCTCAGATCTTGCAAAGAAAGGAAGCACAACAACAAAACTGTACCCAGTTATCTAAAACCAAGAAAATAACATCCCCTTCCCCATCTTCATGCAAAGAACTGAAATGCAGGTTAACAAAATTGTCTTTTTCAAAGCAAGAAATATTTGTAGAGTCAAAGCTTCTCATTAGACCCAAAGTGGTCTGCAAAAGATACAATCACACAAAGCATGATGCAGGACAAAGCCACCTCCCAAGGGCAATCCCACCTTGTTCCCCAGGGTTCAAAAATGTCATTTCTCTACTGCTAATGCAACAATACAGTGACCTTCAAATGCCCTTAAGGAGGAAATAACAGAACCACAGAATGACAACATGGTGGGGTTGGAAGGGAGCTCACCCAGTCCAACCCCCTGCTAAAGCAGGGCATCCACAGCAGCTTGCCCAGCAGCACAATGCCCAGGGGGGGTTGGAAGCTCTCCACACAAGGAGACTCCACAACCTCTCTGGGCAGCCTGCTCCAGGCCTCCAGCACCCTCACACCAAACAACTTTCTTCTCTTCAGATGCAACCTCCTGGGTTCCACTTTGTGCCCTCTGCCCCTTGGCCTGTCCCTGGGCACCACTGAGCAGAGTCTGGCCCCAGCCTCTTGCCCCCCACAGCTCCTTTAGCTCTTGCTGAGCATTGCTCAGCTCCCCTCTGGGGCTGCTCTTCTGCAGGCTCTCAGCCCCAGGGTTCTCAGCCTTTGCTCCTCACAGAGCTGCTCCAGGCCCCTCAGCAGCTTTGCAGCCTCCCCTGGACTCTCTCCAGCAGTTCCTTGTCTCATGAACTGGGGAGCCCAGACTTGGACACACGACTCCAGCTGTGGCCTCAGTGATTCAGAGCAGAGGGGCAGGAGAACTCCCTCGACCTGCTGGCCACACTCTTCTGCATGCACCCCTGGAGGCCACAGTTCAGCTCCATCCTCCTGCCCCCTGCCCTTCAGTTATTGGTGTTTCAGGGTTGTAATCCTTCCATAACTCCAGTGAAGGATGTTTCTTTCCTTAAACCATTCCCCATCAGATCCAAAGAGCTCCTGAAGTTGTGAGCTGCCCCTCAAAGCACCTGCAGACACAGAGTGTTTGAGGGCTGTTGTTCTGCCCTCCCCACTACCATATTTCCTCTTCCTGTCACTGAGTTGAGCACAGGACTCCTTAACTCATTCCAGAGGAGTTTCTTCTTTTGCATAAAACATGAAATTGTCAAGCACAGAGGCCTGCACAGTTCACTGCAGCCAGCAGAAGCCACTGATCCCTGCATTTATTTCCTCTCTCTTTCAAATCTCTTCCTCATGCTGCTTGTCACACAGGGTTGACACATGTCACAGGATTGCCATTCTCCACTGTGGCAACACGCAGCCATCCAATGCCATCTGCAAGAGAACAATACATTCAAAACACTCCTGTGCACACTGCCTTGGTTTGTTTGCTGTGGCCTCATCATGGCTGAGAGGTCAGCAGTCATCCAAACCAAGCCCAGGAATACAAAGCAGCTCTTCCAGTAAAGAGAGGAACAAACTGAAGCCAGCTGAAGGTGCCCCACCAGCAGGAGGGATCTTGGCAGCTCGTTTTACACAGCCCTCTTCATAATGCACTGTGATGGTTTTGAGACTGTCTTTTTATTTTTTCTTCACAAAGTTCAAGCAGAGAAAGTGAAAGATTGTAAATAAATCACTCTTGGGTGTAAGAAAGCAAAATAATGATTATTCTAAACACTTCCATTAGAGAGAGAGAAATGTTTAAGAACTACTACTCAAAGCAAGGTTGGGGAGTTGGGCAGTGCTGAGCTTGCTTGCTGGGCTTTTGTCTGGCTTCTTCTTCTTCTTTCCTGGCTGAAGATAACACACTGACCTTGACAAGCTAAGCTAACAGCCTCTCTGCTTCTTGACTCTCTGCCTTCTGCCTGGGAGGTCTGGGGGGAGTTCTTCTGGCTGGGGGGAGGCCCCTTGGGGGATGCAAAGGGAGCTTGGTTGTGCTTTTCTGTTGACTGTACCTATTTGTGAATGTTGTGACCAGTGTCTGTTTGTACAGATTCAGTGCATTGCATCAGAGGTTGTAGATTTGCTTGTAAATACAGCTTGCATTTGCTGCCAGGCTGAGCTAGCCTGGTCATTGTGGGTGTGGGGGAGGATTTCAGCTCTCACACTGTCACATGCAGCATTGATTTGTGTTTAGCTGCATCTATAAAAATGGCCTTTTCCTTCAGGGAAAAAAAGAAAAAATCAAAAATCAAAGAACACCAAAAAATAAAAGTACCTCAAAGACTGATATCCCAGTCAAACCTTCCCTCCTGTGGTCCCTTCTGCATTTCATGGGATCAAAGAATGGTTTGGGTCAGAAGGGACCTCCAAAGCTCATCCAGTGCAACCCCCTGCAGTCAGCAGGGACATCCCCAACTAGATCAGGTTGCCCACAGCCCTCTCCAGCCTCACCTTGAGTATCTCCAAGGTTGGAGCCTCAACCACCTCCCTGGGCAACCTGTTCCAGTGTTCCACCACCCTCATGAACTTATCCCTAACAACCAAGCTAACACTTCAAACTATTGCCCCTGGTCCTGTCCCTGCAGGCCTTTGCAAACAGTCTCTCTGCAGCCTTCTTGTAGCTCCCTTCAGGTCCTGGCAGGCTGCTATTAGGTCTCCCTGGAGCCTTCTCTTCTCCATGCTGAACACCCCCAGCTCCCTCAGCCTGGCCTCATAGCAGAGCTGCTCCAACCCTCTGAGCATTTTCATGGCCCTCCTCTGGACCTGCTCCATCAGGTCCAGGTCCTTTCTGTGTGGAGGGTCTGGATGCAACCCCCCAGGTAAGGTCTCAGTAGAGCAGAGGGGCAGAATCTCCTCTCTCCATCTCTGGCAGTGCTGCTTTGGTTGCAGCCCAGGTTGCCACTGGCCTTCTGGGCTGCAAGCTCACACTGTTGGCTCCTGTCCAGCTTCTCACCCCAAGTCCTTCTCTGCAGGGCTGCTCTCAATCTCATCATCCTCCAGGCTGATGGACATCAAGGACTCACCTGACCTAGGTGCAGAACGTTGCACTTTGCCTTATTGAACAGCACAAGACTCTCCTCAGCCACCTCTGCAGCCTGTCCAGGTGCCTCTGGATGAAACCCATCCCATCCTTCAGACTTTTAGCAGCAGCACCACTCAGCCTGGTATTTCCCTGATGTTCCCAGAATTAAACCTCAGTCACCTGAAGAGAGCTACAAGAAAGCCAGGAAAGGATTTTTGACAAGGGCTTAGAGTAACAGAAGGAGGGGCAAGGGATTGAAGCTGGAAGAGGGCAGATTGAGACTGGAGATGAGGAAGAAATTCTTTAGAGTGAGGCTGGGGAGACACTGGAACAGGTTGCCCAGGGAGGTTGTGGATGTCCCCTCCCTGGAGGTGTTCAAGGCCAGGCTGGATGAGGCCTTGAGGAAGCTGGGCTGGTGGGAGGTGTCCCTGCCCATGGCATGGGGTTGGAACTGGATGACCTTCAAGGTCCCTTCCAACCCAACCCATCCTGTGACATCTAACAGCAGGAGAACAATAAGCAAGGAGCACCTTCCTGCAAGTAGCCATTTCTGCTGCTTGCAAAGACTCCATTCTCAACAACAACAACAACAAAAGAAAAGGATCTGGAAGAGCCCCCAGGTACAGCACAGGCAGGTGAGGACTCCAGGCTTTAAGGGGGAACACATTTAACACAGCTGATGCTGGTGTCAAGCACAGGCAGGAGAAGAACTCACTGAAATCAGGAGAGCTCAGTGTACTTTTTAATCATCCTTAGCCACAGCAGAGACAGCAGCCACCCCAAAGGGATTACCACACAGCACATGCAACACATGCAGGGGGGAAGGGAGCATCACAAATTAAAATATAACTTCCACAGCAGCATCAAAAAAAACAAAAAAAAAAAAACAAACCCCAAAAAAAACCCCAAAAAAACCAACCAAGGGACAGCAGCTCTGGAGCTAGCTCAGCCCTTCCAACTGCTGAGCAGGATTGCCATCTACAGGCCTTCCACACAATTCTGCCCAGCCAGAGACCTACCAGCAGCAGAAACAAACACACAATGAGCACTCAGCAGCGTGGATGTTCATCTGACTTTCACATGCTAATGGAAAGTTCATTAAAAATAAACAAATACCAAAACCCAACAGCAACAACAAAACAATCAAATGCTTGGAACTCCTTTCCAAAAATAAAATGATCATAATAATAATTATAACAAAATAAAAATCAAAGATTGCAGGCCCCAACCCACTGAATCTTTCATGGAATCACCCAGAGAGGATCATTATCCTTCCAGAGCTGTGTTCTGCATGCATATTTGATGGGGAAACTTCTTCAGAGGTTAGCAGTGCCTTCCATTTCAGCTGCTACTTCATTTAACCAGCTGCAGTGCCCCCAGGCATTTATTAAAATCAAAAAGAGGTGAAAAAAAACCCCACAAACCCTCACCCCACAGTTAACTGTTAGGCTCAGGCTGTGTTGTTAAAGAGCAGCTGGCATGCTTTGCTCAGCTCAGCTGCAGTCCTGCAGCACTGAATCCTCTTGGGTTTTGGGGTGGGTTGGATGTCAGGCGCCCACCAAAGCTCTTCTGTCAGCTGGAGGGTGGTGAGGTTGAGAGCAGCCCTGCAGAAAAGGTCTTGGGAGTGTTGGAGGAGAAGGTGGACAGGAGCCAGCAGTAGGCACTTGCAGCCAATGGCAGCCTGGGCTGCATCCAAAGCAGTGTGACCAGAGATGGTGAGAGGGGATCCTGCCCCTGGACTGGAAGGCTGCTACAAGGCCTCTCTGGACCCTGGGACCTAGGCATAAGTGCTGTGAGAACAGAATTATAGCAGCTGGAAAACATCTCTAAGAAGAAGTCCAACCACCACCCAGCACCACCACAGCCACTCAACCACGTCCCCCAGGGCCATGTCAACACCACTCTGGAACCCCTCCAGGGATGGGGACTCCACCACCTCCCTGGGCAGCCCGTTCCAATCCCTGACCGTGCTTTCCAATGTTCAAACTAAACCTCCCCTGGTGCAACTTGAGGCCATTTCCTTGTGTCCTGCCCCTCCCACCTGGCTCCAACCTCCTTTCAGGGAGCTGTAGAGAACAAGAAGGACAACAAGGAGTCCTGTCTGAAAGCTGAATGAAAACAATGATCACAGTGTCACAGCACATTAGAGGTTGGGAGGGACCTCCAGAGATCATCCAGACCAACCCCCCTGCCGGAGTAGCATCACCCAGGGCAGGGCACACAGGAATATAGCCAGGTGGGGTTGGAAAGCTTCCAGAGGAGACTCCACAACCTCCCTGGGCAGCCTGCTTCAGGCCTCCAGCACCCTCGCACCTAAGAAGTTTCTCCTCATGTTGAGCTTCCCTATTCTCGTTTGTATCCATTGGTCCTTGGCTTATCACTGTGCACCACCCAAAAGAGCCTGGCCCCCTCCCCTTGACCCCCACCCCTCAGCTATGGATAGACATTGATCAGATCCCTCTCAGCCTTCTCCTCTCCACACTAAACAGCCCCAGGGCTCTCAGCCTCTCTTCACAGGGAGATGCTCAAGTCCCCTAAGCATCCTCCTGCCTCTCCCTTGGACTCTCTCCAGCAGCTCTCTGTCTCTCTTCAACTGGGGAGCCCCAAACTGGACACAGGATTGCAGCTGTGGTCTCAGCAGGGCAGAGCAGAGGGGCAGCAGAACCTCCCTAGCCCTGCTGCCCACACTTTTCTTCCTGCCCCCCAGGACCTCATTGGCTCTCTTGGCCACCAGGGCACATTGCTGTCCCCTGCAGAACTTGCTGCCCACCAGCACTCCAAGGTCTTTCTCCATGGAGCAATTAAAGCAGCAAACCCCTCAGAGTTTGCAGGGCTTCATTTTTGTTATTAACTGGAGCTGCCACAAGCAGCATCCTCTCTGCAGCTCGAGGAAGCACCTGGGAAAAGTTTAACTGAATTTATTTGCCCAGTCCTTCACTGCTAAACACCCACTTCAGTGACACTCCCACACCTGTAACCTCATGCAGCTTCTCCTGTAGCTCATACATCACTTTAAGCTGCCACTGAATTTCAAGTTCTGGCTTTCTTCCTTCTTCTCATCTTCTCTCTACAGCTCCCTGAAAGGAGGTTGCAGTGAGGTGGGGGTTGGTCTCTTCTCCCAAGTAAAAAGTGACAAGATGACAGAAAATGGCTTCAAGTCACACCAGAGGAGGGTTAGGTTGGAGATGAGGAAAAGTGTCTTTGCTGCAAGAGTGGTCAGGGGTTGGAACAGGCTGCCCAGGGAGGTGGTGGAGTCTCCATGCCTGGTGGGGTTCAAAACACTTGGGGCCATGGCACTGTGGGGCATGGTTCAGTGGCCATGGTTAGATTGGATGCTCTTGGAGGACTTTTCCACCCGTAATGATTTTCTGCTTCTCTTCCTATCTCAAATTATTCTAAGCCAGATAGCTTCAAGCTCCTGGCTCTTTTATTTCCCTTTTTCTTTTTTTTTTTTTTTCAGTTTGGTCTGTGTGACTGCCAGACAAACAAACTCCCTTTGATCTCTTTGGGGGTTTGCATGTGTAGTTGTATTAATTGTTTGAATTTCAGGCACTCTTTTTTTCATTTGGTAAACCCTGGGCTGGGATGACTCCGTGCTGTGGTCTTGCAAATCAAACTAAATGGCAAAGTTATTCACAGACTGGGTTGGGTTGAAAGGGACCTTCAAGACCATCCAGTTCCAACCCCCTGCCATGGGCAGTGACACCTCCCACCAGCCCAGGCTGCTCAAAGCCTCATCCAGCCTGGCTTTGAACACCTCCAGGGAGGAGACATCCACAGACTCCCTGGGCAACCTGTTCCTGTGTCTCCCCAGCCTCACTCTAAAGAATTTCTTCCTCATCTCCAGTCTCAATCTGTCCTTCTCAAGCTTTGATCCATTGCCCCTCATTTTATCACTACAAGTCCTTGTCAGAAGACCCTTCCCCAGGTCTCCTTCAGGTCCTGGAAGGCTGCTCTAAGGTTTCCCTGGAGCCTTCTCTTCTCCAGGCTGAACACCCCAACTCTCCCAGCCTGTCCCCATAGGGAAGGTTCTCCAGCCCTCTGCTATCTTCCTGGCCTCTTCTGGACCCACTCCAGCAGCTCCATGTCCCTCTTATTCTAGGGGCCCCAGAACTTGGAGGCAGTGCTGCAGGTGGGGTCTGAGCAGAGCAGAGCAGGGGTCAGAACACCCTCCCTGTGCTGCTCTCTCCCTGCCCTGGATGCAGCTCAGCACACAGCTGCCTGCTGGGCTGCCAGCACACTAATTATGGGAGAACAATTTACATCCTTTTGCCAGTGGGGACTGGACTTAAAGCTGACAGACATACTTTCTCCCAGGAACAAAAGCTCTCTATGACTTTTACACCCCCCATGTGTTTTGGGACAGGTGGTGTGATGGATCTCACATCCCTCGCAAAGTGACACATCCCAGATTCCACTTGGCTTCCAAGACTCAGCTAGGAGCAATATCAACTCACAGATGCTTCTGGTTCTGATTATCCTGGAAAGTTTGTCTTCTGGATGAATGTTTAGCACATACAATTTGGCTGTTTTGTCTTCTCACATCTTGAGAGCAATCTCAGGGAGCTGTCTACAGTGAGAACACCCAGCCAAGGACAAAGAAAATCCAGATTAGCTAGTACTGGGTGAATGAAAACCAGCTGAGACAACCTTTTGAAGTGATTAACAAAGCAGCGACCTATGAAGAGAGTCCTCAACCAACATTAAATAACCTTCCCTGGCCAGCAGGCAGGGAGACAGAAGAGGGAGCTGAGGGCAGTGTGAAGAGGTGCCCTCAGCAGCCAACATATCCAAGTCCTCTGCCACCAACCCACAAGGTCTAGAGATACCTACGTGCCATCCAGATCCAGGTTATTTTTGCAATGGGGAATTCTAAGCCTGGAATTCTACAAACCCACAATGGATGGGGCCTTGAACAACCTTACCTAGGAGGTGGTGTCCCTGCCATGGGCAACAGGGTTGGCTCTAGGTGATATTTAAGGTCCCTTCCAACCCAAACCATTCTGTTAGAATTCTAAGGGTTGGTTTTTTTTTTCTCCAGAAAGAACATTAGATCATAAAGCTGTTGCCAGAAGGCTGCTGATGGTGGATTTATATCTTCTCACAAAGCTTTGTAATCCCACTTCTTATCTCAGGACCTGAATGACACAGTTGGAGTTGACAACACGTTGAAGACAAAAAGAAATTTACTCCAAATCTGTGTTTTGCCCAGAAAGGAGGATCAGGAACACAGCTAGCAAAGCTTAACAAGATCCTGCAGTGGGACCAGTTTGGACCTGAGGCTGTTGGAAGCACCTTCAAGGATGCCCAGGCTGCTCTTGGCTTACAAGCAGCTGTACCATACCACCAGCCTTCCCAGTGTGGGGGCAGAGCAGATGCCAGTGCCATAGGTAGACCTCAAGGTACACAGCACAGAGCTGCAGTTTATGACTGGGTCACAAGTAACATTCTGATAATTTCTGGGCTTTGCTCACAAAGTGTTTTGTTCCCACTCTTCTCTGTTGCCACTCTCTGGCACAGGCTGCCCAGGGAGGCTGTGGCTGCCTCCTTGCTGGGGGTGTTGAAGGCCAGGCTGGATGAGACCTTGAGCAGCTGAGTCTGGTTGAGAGGTGTCCCTGGGCATGGTGGGGAGGTTGGAGCAGGTGAGCTCTGAGCTCCCTTCCACCCTGAGCCATTCTGTGCTCTCAGGTTATCAGCCTCTGTCTGCACCCAGGGATGTGTAGAGCTGAAGCAAGCTGCCCCATGACCCCACTTTGCATTCCTGTGGCTTTGGTTGCAAATAAATAAGAGAAATGCTTTTTTTTACCCCACACTGAGGGCCCTGCAGTGCAATACCCTGCATGAATGCTACATGAGAGACAAGTTTGAGGGGGCATGAGGTTGGAGCAGATGATCTGTGAGGTCCCTTCCAACCTGAGCCAGTCTAGGATTTTGGGGCTTCTTCTGTCCCACATCTCTCAAGTCAAGGGAAAAGTGTGGTTAACCCATGGGAGGTAAGTCCAGGAGCAGTCATAAGAGATATCTCTTTATAGGACTGTGCTGATTGGGAGCTGATGTGATCCCTTTGCTCCTCACAGACTTGCAGTCATCATGGGCTAATCATCAGTCCAAACTCCCTCACCCACAACCAGCAGGAGGATCCCTTCCAGCAGGAGTGCCCAAGCATTACCCATTTTGCAGGCTTCACAGTGTTCCCTCAGGGTGACTGAAGCCTTCATGTTGAATAAGCTGCAGGCATACATTTACCATTTTTTAATGTCTAATTAAGCAAGGAATCATTCCCTGCCCTTCTAAAAACTTATTCTACTGGCAAGCTTCTTCTAGGTGGGAAATGCAAGTTCTTCTGGTTCTCAGCACTGTGCCTACTTAAAAAATTAATCCATTCCTCTGTGAAGGTTAAGAGAATGCTAAGGAAAACAAGATAAAGGCTTAGGTGAAGTGGGAGGTTCCAAACCACTGAAGCTCTGCTTATTACAGAGCTCTGCTGCTTCTGCAGCAGCACAATGCTGAGCATGGCTTTACCTCAGAGCTGGCCCTGGCCTCCATCCCCCTCCTCTAAGGATGATGGTTCTTCTCTAAGTGGGAGGTGTTCCCCCTGCAGAAGCCTTTTTCCCCACCTGCTGTGACCATAAGTTATTGGCACTCAGCTAGGAGAGGGTGGAAAGGACCTTGGGCTGAGGGGCTGGGGACAGCTGTGTGGGTAAAGGTTTCACTGCACAGAAGAGCGAAGTACTTGATACAGGATGACAGTCACCTGGTTAGAAAAGACCTCAAGGTCCTTGAGCCCAACTATAACCTAACATCTCCCACAACTGTCAGACCACATCTCCAAGCACCTCATCCAAACATCTTTTAAACCCCTCCAGGGATGGGGACTCCACCACCTCCCTGTTCCACTGCCTGACCACACTTTAGTAAAGAATTTTTTCCTAGTATCCAACCTAAACCTCCCCTGCTGCAACTGAGGCCATTTCCTCTTAGCCCATCACACTGAGCAAAGACCTGGGGGTGTTAGATCCATAATTTATGACTCTCATCCTACCTATACCAACAGCTCTGAAGCCCTTGACCTGTTCCTTCCTGGTGGGAAACAGACGGTGTCTGTGCCTCCTAAAGTCAGGCAGAAGATGCTAACAGCCATTAGCTCCCAGTGGCACCACAGTGTGACCAGGTGAGTGGACAGTGTCAGAAAGACATCTCCCTTCTCAAGAGATTCTCAATGAAGGTACAAAGGGAAGCAAGACAGTGTAGAGAGGTGTGGTAGTTTTAGGCTGACGCCAGAAAAATTCTCCACAGGTTGAGTAGCAAAGTGGTAGAATGTAAATAGATCCCCAGTGGATGGAAAACAGAAAATAATGCTAAGGTCTAACTAATCCCAGTGGTCTGGTGACTAACAGAGAGTTAGTTGTATGAATTGATAAGGTCTAACTAATCTCAGTGGTTTGATGACTAACAGAGTTAGTTGTATGAATTGATCAGGTCTAACTAATCCCTTTGGTCTGGTGATTAACAGAGTTAGTTGTATGAATTGATCAGGTCTAACTAATCCCTTTGGTCTGGTGACTAACAGAGAGGTAGTTGTATGACTTGGTCAGGTCTAACTAATCCTGTTAGACTGGAAGGGTTGGAACTGGATGATCCTTGTGGTCCCTTCCAACCCTGATTGATTCTATGATTCTATGGTCTTTGAGGTCACTCCCAACCTGAGCCATTCTAGGATTCATTCTTTCCTAAGCTCTATTTTATTTCTCATCATCCAAACATCAGTTAAGCTGGTGAAAAAAAAAAACAACCCAAAAAAACAACAAAAAATGTTGCTTGCTGCTTTCCATGTTGCTGAAATACACTGAAATGCTGTGAGCCAATAATCAGAATTGGATGTGCCCAAGAGTGAAGAGCCAAGCTCCAGCCCCTTTGCAGACAAGCAGTACAGTGGAACCAAGTCCCCAAGTTCATAACACCAAGGACTTGGCTGAGATGCTTCAATCTGCCCAAGTGCTCTGGGTGCCCAGATCTCATTCATCCCAGCACACAACACTTTCCAAATCCTGCGTTGGACTGAACTGGAAGGCAGCTCTGGAAAGTCTTCTGAATTCTACTTGAGGAGCCACTTCTCTTCCTGAGAAAAACATTTGGCTTAGTGAGGAGAGAAGTCCAGCTGGCCAACCACCTCCTTCTGGCCAGAGCATGGTGCAAGGAGGGGCATCCTCCCTTGTACCCAAACTGCATCTTTCTCTATCCTTTCTCAAGGGTGGTTTGCTTTTTTTTTTCCTAGAGAAAAGGAGCCATCGTCCCTGGGAGGGTGCTGGAGCCCTGGAGCAGGCTGCCCAGAGAGTCTCCTTCTCTGGAGAGATTCCAAAGTCACCTGGCCATTGTGATCCTGGGCAAGCTGCTGTGGGTGACCCTGCTTTAGCAGGGGGGTTGGACTCCACCTTAGAGGTCTTTTTCCACCAAAGCAATTCTGTGGTTCTGTAATTCTAGGACTGGATCTCCAGAGCCCTTTCCAAGTCCTGCCTTGCTGGGATTCAGTGAACCCCAGCTCGTACATAGATGCTCACATATAAACCATGCAAGGGCAGGAGAGCCCGCATGGCTCACACAGCTGCTTAGGGCAGAGTTCTCTCTACCTCTGAAATCAAGAATACAATGTAGTCAGATTGCCAACCGCCTACTCAGACCAAGTGGCCTCCTCAAACATGTGGCTGTGGCAAGGTTTCAGTTTCATGAGCAACCTGCTCAAGAAGGTGTCCCTGCTCATGGCAGTGGGGTTGGAACTAGATGATCTTTAAAGTCTGTGTCAGGTTGCACCTACCCCTGGAGGGGCTGAAAAGAGCCTAGTCCCCAGCTGGACAAAGAAACCTGGCCCAGGTGGGCAGAGACTTGGTCCCCCCTCCCAGGGGAGAGGTCCCCAGGTCAAGGTCTATTCCACTCCTCCTTCCTGTCCACTAAGCCTATTTAAGGGGAGACATTTCCTGCCTCTTCCTCTCGCCCCTGCTCTTCACCTGTTGAAGAGGCTGTTCCTGCTGCTCTGCCTGCTGCTCTGCCTGCTGCTCTGCCTGCTCCTGCTCTGCCTGCTCCTGCTGCTGCTGCTCTGCCTGCTGCTGCTCTGCCTGCTGCTGCTCTGCCTGCTCCTGCTCCTGCTGCTCTACCTGCTGCTGCTGCTCTGCCTGCTGCTGCTCTGCCTGCTGCTGCTCTGCCTGCTCCTGCTCCTGCTGCTCTGCCTGCTGCTGCTGCTCTGCCTGCTGCTTCTGCTCTGCCTGCTCCTGCTCCTGCTCCTGCTCCTGCTGCTCTGCCTCCTCCTGCTGCTCTGCCTCCTCCTGCTGCTCTGCCTCCTCCTGCTGCTCTGCCTGCTCTTGCTGCTCTGCCTGCTCTTGGTGCTCTGCCTGCTCCTGCTGCTGCTCTGCCTGCTCCTGCTGCTGCTGCTCTGCCTGCTCCTGCTGCTGCTGCTCTGCCTGCTCCTGCTCCTGCTGCTCTGCCTGCTGCTGCTCTTCCTGCTCTTCCTCCTCCTGCTGCTCTGCCTGCTCCTGCTCCTGCTGCTCTGCCTGCTGCTGCTCTTCCTGCTCTTCCTCCTCCTGCTGCTCTGCCTGCTCCTGCTCCTGCTGCTCTGCCTGCTGCTGCTCTTCCTGCTCTTCCTCCTCCTGCTGCTCTCCCTGCTCCTGCTCCTGCTGCTCTGCCTGCTGCTGCTCTTCCTGCTCTTCCTCCTCCTGCTGCTCTCCCTGCTCCTGCTCCTGCTGCTCTGCCTGCTGCTGCTCTTCCTGCTCTTCCTCCTCCTGCTGCTCTGCCTGCTCCATGCTGCATCCACACTCCTATGGGCTGCATCCACACTCCTAGGGACTGCATCCAAAGAGAATACACATTTACATCAAGGGAATCCTTTGCCAGCTGGGCCTGGGTTTGTATATTCTTTCATTTACTCTTTTCCTTATACCTTTGTAACTTCCCTTTTGCTCAAATGCCTTTTAGATTTTGTTACATTTACCTTCTGACTTCCAAATAGATTCCAGACTGCTCTTCTGTAGTTTTACCTCTCTTTTCTCCTGCCTAATTTGCTTTTACCCCACTGGGGAAAAGGGAGAGGACAGGCAATCTAAATCTGTTCCATTTGGAGCTTTTGGACTCTGGGAAAGCTTAAACCACCACAAAGTCCCTTCCCACTGCAGCCATTCTTTGATATGATTCATGGAGTCAGAAGTGTTTCTAGCTGGAAAAGACCTCTAAAGCCATCAAGTCCAACCACTGACCCAACACCAGCATGGCCCTTACCCACCCCCTGCAGTGCCATGTCTACACTTTTTTTCTAGCTCAGAGAGAGCTCTCCTCCAGGAACCAAGCACTTTCCCAGCTCTGGATGAAGACTGGTTTTGTTAATTTTCTATGAAATGAGGACAGAAAGTGGACAGAGACTGATAGAGCCTCGCACCTACCTCCAGCCCTCACACACCTGCTGCTCATTTGGAGGTGTTCTTGTACCTAATTAATTGACATAACAATTAACCAGACCCAGGAGTACTTCTTCTGGTAGTGAGGATGGATATTCAGTGCCTGTTATTAATGAGCTCTTGGAAAATTTCCCATCAGATTTCTTTGGGCAGGGATACAAGATCTGTTCTCCCCATAAAACACAAAGGCTCACAGCTGTGCCAACACTTTTAGAAGCACAGCAAGGACACCAAATTATTAAGCAAGTTTAAAGGCAGAGCAAGCCATTAACAAAACCCACCCCAGACCCAACTGGATTTTCATTCCCTTAACAGAAGCTCAACTATCTGCTGGTGTTGCTCAGGACCTCTCTGATCAGAGGGCTGAATCTCCTCTCTTATGAGGACAGCCTGAGAGAGTTGGGGTTGTTCAGGCCGGAGAAGAGAAGGCTCCCAGGAGACCTTCTTGTGGCCTTCCAGGATCTGAAGGGGGCTCCAAGAAAGCTGGGGAGGGACTTTCGAGGGTGCCAGGGAGTGATAGGAGTGGGGGGGAAGGAGCAAAACTAGAAGTGGGGAGGTTCAGATTGGATGTTAGGAAGAACCCATGAGGGTGGTGAGAGACTGGCAGAGGTTGCCCAGGGAGGTGGTGGAAGCCTCATGCCTGGAGGTTTTTGCAGCCAGGCTGGATGTGGCTGTGAGCAACCTGCTGTAGTGTGAGGTGTCCCTGCCCATGGCAGGGGGGTTGGAACTGGATGATCCTTGTGGTCCCTTCCAACCCTGACAATTCTGTGATTCTAGGATTCTGTGAATCTCCCTGCCCTTTCCTGCAGCCCTCCTAGCCACAAAGCAGTCTGGATTAGGTTTCTTTTCCTACATCTCTCCAATAATCCTTCCTTAAGAGAGGCAAACTTAATGGAAACCTTCTGCCAGGTGCCAGAGAGGGCCAAAGGAGTCTTCTCTTCTCCAGCCCCAATTCTGTCAGCCTGTCCCCACAGGGGAGGTTCTTCAGCCCTCTGATCATCTTCATGGCCTCTTCAGGCCCCACTCCAGCAGCTTTATCTTCCCTTGTGCTGGGGGCCCCAGAACTGGAGGCAGTGCTGCAGGTGGGGTCTGAGCAGAGCAGAGCAGAGCAGAGCAGAGGGGCAGAATCCCCTCCCTGTGCTGCTGCTCTCCCTGCTCTGGATGCAGCTCAGCACACAGCTGGTGTGTGCCAGTGACCACTGCTGGCTCCTGGGGAGTTTGTCACCCAGCCTGGATTTGTGCTGGCAGAAGTTCTTTACCTTGAGGGTGGTGGAACATTGGAACAGGTTGGCCAGGGAGGTGCTGGAGGCACCATCCCTGGAGACATTCAAAGTCAGGCTTGATGTGGCTCTGAGCAACCTGCTCTAGTTGGGGATGTCCCTGCTCACTGGAGGTTGGAGCCAGGTTGGGATTGGTCATTTCACCCAAGGAAGAAGTGATAAGACAAGTGGAAATGACCTCAGGTTACACCAGGGGAGGTTTAGTTTGGTCAGGAGGAACATTTTCCTCCCTGAAAGGGCTGTCAAGACCTGCAACAGGCTGCCCAGGGCAGTCCTCATCCCTGGAGGGCTTTCAAAGCTGTGTAGATGTGTTGCTGAGGGCCATGGTTTTAGCAGTGCCCTGGCAGTGCTGGGTTAAGGGTTGGACTGGATGAGCTTGAAAGGTACTTTCCAACACAAAGCACCCTACCATTCCATGAAAGGAGTAACCATAAGCTCCGTGTGGGCCATGGGACATCCTAGCAGCCCCTCAGCAGTGTTCACAGTAAAACAAACCCCAATCTGCTGGAGAAGCAACTCATTGGCAGATGGTCATCCTCAGTGCTATGCTTTGGCTCCACAGCTAATGAAAAATGCCTCAACCTTCTGGTGCACAGAAGAGGAGAGAGGCTTGAACACCTGCATCAAATTGTTCCTGATCCTAGAATCATTCTTGGAAGCTGGAGAGCCTTGTGTTTTAAGAAAGTGAGAGGTGCCATTGCCAGCTCAGCTAAATTGAGCAGGCTTGGGTCCAGTAAGCAGAGAAAGAGAATTCTTTGTACAGCCCCTGGCATACAGCTGATAAGAAACCTGAGTGGGCATCAAGTTAAGACCTAACACTGCAGAAATCCTGCCACTATTCTGAAGTGCAGGCAGAAATTAGCTGTGCAAATTGTAGTTCTTAATGTCCCTCCAGTATGTCCTCTCCAGGCTTGGCATCCCTGCAAGCCCTTCACAGCAAAATGCATCACTGGAAATGTCCAAATGAAGGGAAACTTTAGGTAGGTTTGGCTGAAAACATTCAGCCAACACCTAGCAAAAACTGTTTGGATTTTTATTTCACTCCAAGGGATGAATTGTTGCCATTTCATCACTTCTTCCAAACCCACTGCAGAAATGGATCCAAGTTGATGTCAGCACCCAATAAAGTTGTCAGTGCCTTTTGCTGCTTGCTTCCAGAGAACAGCTGCCTCCTTGAAGCTCTGGGAAGTAAGTGCTGACAAAATATGCTGGGGGGCTGCACATCTAACAGCCAAACCAGAGGCATGCCAGAGCCATGAGGGCAGGACAAGGAGATGTTGTCTCAGCACCTCTGTGCACAGCAGGTCAGATACTGGGACATGCACTCCTCTGTTTCAGAATCCAGCGTGGTGTTGGTTGGAAGAGACCTTTAAGCTCATCCAGTCTAACCCTTAACCCAGCACTGCCAGGTCACCACTAAACCATGATCTACACAGCTTTGAAAGCCCTCCAGGGATGGGGACTGCCTGTTGCAAGTCTTGACAGCCCTTTCAGGGAAGAAAATGTTCCTCCTGTCCAAACTAAGCCTCCCCTGGTGTAACCTTAGGCCATTTCCTCTTGTCCTATCACTTCCCTACCTGGTTCCAACCTGTTTTCAGGGAGCTGTAGAGAGCAATGAGCTCTCCCTTCAGCCTCCTCTTCTCCAGGCTGAACACCCCCAGCTCCCTCAGCTGCTCCTCACCAGCCCTGTTCTCCAGACCCTTCCCCAGCTTTTTGTGACCTCAGTCACACAACAAGACTTTCTTATCTACCCTATAAACAAGAAGCTCTGAGACACTTATGAAGCCAATTAAAAAGCAGAAACTCTTTGAAGGCAGCCGTGACTCCAGAAGTTGGACAGGGAGAAGCAGCTCTGCTGAAGCATTGTTCAGTTATTGCAGCCTTTTGCTTTCACATCCTCAGCTGTGGTGCTGGAGCCCTGGAGCAGGCTGCCCAGAGGCTGTGGATGATTCAGGGAGACTTTAGAGCATCCTTCCAGCACCTGAAGGGAGCTACAAGGAGGCTGCGGAGGGACTGTTTGCAAAGGCCTGCAGGGACAGGACCAGGGGCAACGGTTTGATATGAGAGCAGAGCAGATTGAGATTGGATGTGAGGAACAAGTTCTGCACCATGAGGGTGGTGGAACACTGGAACAGGTTGCCCAGGGAGGTAGCTGAGCCATGAAGATATTCAAGGTGAGGCTGGACAGGGCTCTGGGCAAGCTGATCTAGTTGGGGATGTCCCTGCTGACAGCAGGGGGGTTAGACTGGATGTTAGGAGGAAGTTCTTCACAGAGAGAGATTGCCCATTGGGATGTGCTGCCCAGGGATGTGGTGGAGTCACCATCGCTGCAGACATTCAAGAGGAGACTGGATGAGGCACTTAGTGCCATGGTCTGGTTGATTGCTTAGGGCTGGTGAAAGGTTGGAGTGGATGATATTGGAGGTCTCTTCCAACCTGGCTGATTCTATGATTCTATGACTGGATGAGCTTTGGAGTCCCTTCCAACCCAAACTGTTCTTATAATCCTTCTATGATTCTTTCTTCTCTGGAGATCTTCCACCCCCCTGGCCACTGTGCTGCTGGGCAAGCTGCTATGGGTGCCCTGCTTTAGCAGGGTTGGATTGGATGATCCCCAGATGTCCCTTCCAAACCCCACCATGCTTGAGCTAAAATAAGTGGTCAGTTACTGATAAATGCTCAAGAGTGTTCACTTGGATGGAAAAAGATCCTTTGGAGACACCCAAAAGCCACACTGCTTGGTGCAGCTCAGTCCTCTGCTTGAACTCAGAATAAAAGAACTGCTTTGTAGTCGGCTGAACAAAATTCAGCAAGTTGGATTCTAAACACAAGCAGCAGTGCTGCCTGCTCCTCAGCCTTGTCTTTCAAAGCCAGACACTGGGATTGCAAAATTGACAACCAGCTCCTCCATGGTTCTCTGCAGGCTCTTCTTTTCCTTTCTCAGAGATGTATTTGTTTCATTTGAGCACAATGTGGAAGTTATATAACTGGTTTGCAGTCCAACTGAATCTTCAATCAGGGGTTTAAAACTATTTAAACATTATTTTGTGTCTTTCCTGGGCAGAGAATCTGGTTTGAAGGCCAAACCTGTTTATCCTTCCAAGAATATTAATGGATATCATGGAGGACTTCTGTAGACTCACAGATTGAAGTGGGTTGGAAGTGACCCTCAAAGGTCATCTTGCCTAACCCCCCTGCAGGCAGCAGAGACACCTCCAACTAGATCAGGCTGCCCAGGGCCACAGCAAGTCTGATCTTGAATGTCTTCAGGGATGGGCATCAACCACCTCCCTGGGCAGCCTGTTCCAGTGTCTCCCCACCCTCACTGTGCAGAACTTCTCCTGATGTCCAACCTAACTCTGCCCTGCTCCAGTTTCAAACCATTGTCCCTCGTCCTGTCCCCACAGCCCCTTCTGAACAGTCCCTCCCCAGCCTGCCTGGAGGCCCCCTTCAGATATTGAAATGCAGTTCTGAGACCTCCCTGGTGCCTTCTCTTCTCCAGGCTGAACAGCTTCAGTTCTTTCAGCCTGGCTTCACAGGAGAGATTCTCCAGCCCTCTGATCACCTTCATGGCCTCCTCTGGACCCTCTCCAGCAGGTCCATGTCTCTTACCAATTTGTCCACCATGGGTTCTGTTGGAGATTTAATTCCCTGACTCTTTGTGTAGCTTTGGATCAAAATGTGAAGACCCCTTGGAGACAAAGGTGGTGTCTTCCATTGCATACATTGTGATGGCTTCAGTGCATTCTTTTTTTGTTTTAAGACAACATTTAAATCAGCAAAAGGGAGAATATGAAATATTGATGTTACTGCTGTCAAAGTAGGTCTTTTCAGATTAATTTTTTTTTTTTTTTTTTATAAAGTTGGCAGCCAGAGGTGTTGAAATGACTACAAGTGGGGGCTGGTGAATTTTCAGCCAAGGAGCTGCAGTTTTGTGTCATAGGGGATGGTTTTGTCCTCTTCAAACTGCTGGGCACAACTAGAGCTGGTGAAAACTGGAACTCAGTGGTCTGGTTGGTAAAAAGTTGTCTTTTGGGGCTGGGTAGAAGCCATCCTCCTTCCCACAGATGCCCCCTCTGCCTTCCTGCCCCCCAAGGTGGGGCAGAGCTGTGGCAGTGCCCTTGGTGTGCAGAGCAGCAAGTGTGAGGCAGAGGCTTTGTGCCCCCAGGCCTAGGCAGGACCTCTGCCCATCAACTTCTGCCTGCTAGCAGCAGCCCCTGGCTGTGCCAAGCTGCCCTGAGCTTCAGCAAGAGCCTGAGTGAGCAGAGCCTGAGCTGGGCACTCACAGCAGGACTCCCCTTGGAGCAGCCTCCCTGGGATGCTGCATGGTGACACTGAGCAGCATTTTTCCAGTGCTTGCTTTTTCATTTCTTTCTTTTCCTCCTCTTTTAATTTCAAGCCAGTAGACCAATTAGTCACCCAGCAAAACAATTACCCCACATCCATTTTATCTACTTTACATCACACACAGGTGGAGCAGTGACACACTTGGATGTGTATTTGGGCTCAAATGCTTGAGTCCCTCCAAGGTCAAATATGCCAAGTCGGAAGGGATCCATGAGGATCATCAAGTCCAAGCTACTCAGGACTGCCTACAGCATTTCCCTTCAGGCTATGCACATTCGTCCCATGAAGTGTGTCCCTGATGGGAACCTGTGTCCTCCCCCTCACCTGGGCACTTGAGGGGTGCAGCCATGCCTCATGCTCTCCCTGCAGCAGGGCAGAGTCACATCCATCCAAACATTCAGCTGGAAGGAGAATCTTTCAGTTAATCCCTAAGGAACAGAGGAGTTTCCCTTCTGGCTTGGCCAGGAGTTGCTCTTTCACCTCCAAGTGAGCGTTCCATGATATTTTATAGGTTATGTTTTTCTACTCATTTTCTCTCTCTCCTGCTTTTTCAGCTTTATTTAATAGCAAACAGCTTGTCTCCTCCTTAACAGTAAAGAGCAGCAAAGTGACAGAAAACAAATGAGTTTCTAAATGTAACCCTGTGTTAGGTTGCCAAGGCAACCAAAGATCTACAATTACATAAAGCAAATTGCTCCTCCTGGTAAGAGCAGGACCAAAGCTGATGCTGGGAAGAGTTGGTCTGGGAATAGAATTCCCCTGAAGTCATAAACTAATCATTGGAGAGCCTTAGTAAAGCAGGGCTGTAGGCAGTCACATGTGGGGAAGGCAAATCCTCCCAGGTCGCACTCAGGAGGCAGCAGTGAAATCACAGCCTGGGGTAGATGAGAAGGGATCCCTTTGCCCTCCAGGACTGTCTCCCAAGGGATACTCTTAACCAGTGCCCTGGACAGTATCACAGAATATCATAGGCTGGAAGGGACTGCCAGAGATCATCAGGTCCAACCCCCCTGCCAGAGCAGGAGCACCCAGGGGAGTCTGCACAGGAATGCATCCAGGTGGGGTTGGAAGCTCTCCACACAAGGAGACTCCACAACCCCCCTGGGCAGCCTGCTCCAGGCCTCCAGCACCCTCACACCAAAGAAGTTTTTGCTCATGTTGAGCTGAAATCTTCCCTGTTCAAGTTTGTCCCCATTGGTCCTTGTCCTATCACTGTGCACCACCCAAAAGAGCCTGGCCCCCTCCCCTTGACCCCCACCCCTCAGCTATTGATAGACATTGATCAGATCCCCTCACAGTCTTCAGGCAAAAGAAAGAACAGCATTAAATGGTCAATGTCCCCACTGCAGGACACTCTACAGCACCTGTGCACATAACTGGGAGCTAATCACCATCCTGAGCCCTGCAGCTCAATAATCCATGTGGAGCTGCCTCTGTAAAAGCAGGTAGCCAAGAACTGGGAATAAAACGGGGTGGGAAATAAATAAATAAATAGATAGATAGATCTATAAAAAAAAAATAAAAAAAATAAAAAAACCCATATAAAAAAACACAATAAAAAAACTATAACTAAAATAAAAAATAATAATAATAAAAAAAAACACCAAAGAAACCTCCTGGCCCAGTTTTCCCCAAGGAGGTTGGGGGCCACTTCCCTGGGTTTGGGGATGCCACTTGCAGCCCCGAGAGGGTCAAGCATAACCGCTCCTGGGGGCTGCAGCAAAGGAGAAGTGTGGCCTAAGCGCAAAATAAAAGCTATAGATGAAGTTCAGAGCAAACAAACAAGAACAGTAAGAGAAAAAGAACAACACACACCCAGGGCACTAGTCAGGGCCCTGGAGGGGATTCCTACCAGAACCTACCAGGGTAAGGCTCTTCTGGCCGTTGTGATAGGCTGATAGCTCAAAGTTAGAGAAGGGCTGGGAGGTGATGGGCTGGGGGTGTGTGGGGTGGATGGTCGGAGGCTGTGTGGGCCTAGGTGGGGGTGGCAGGGGGGGTAGTACGGCGGAGAGAGGGGAGGGGGGATGGAGGGGGTGTTGATTAGTGGGACCGGCGGCGAGAAAGTGATTCGGGGGGAGAGATGGGGTGGGGGGGGGGGGGAGGGAGGGTGGAGGCAGGTAAAACGGAGAAACGGGGCCGGGGGTTGGGGGCGTTTGGCTCAGGTTGCTGGTTTGTAGTAAGCTTGATACCTGGTATACGGAGGCAACACTTCAGTTGTTCAGGCAACTTATTCAACCGGCAAATGGCTGGGTTGGAAGTCCGCAAGAGTTCTTCTCTGGGTACGAGCGCCTTCATACGGAAGAAAAAAGGGTGACCTAGGAAGGTTGGGGGGTGGTACCGTCAAACCTAAACTTCACCATTACAAACAGGAGCCGAGAGTTTCTATAAAAATAAGAGGCAACCAAACAGAACACTTCTACCGCCACTTGGGTCAGTTTCCCACATGCCACCCGGCTACGTGACTCCACAGACACAGAACCAAAAACTGGCCGCGGGTGAACAGACGAAAGAAGCACCGCCCCCACCCCTCCCCCCCAGACTCCCACTGCTATAGAAGCCCAGCCGAAAGCCGGCCCGGGGACATGAGCAGCAACCAATCTCCTGAAGGATTTAAGGGAAAAAAAAGAGACGATTAATCGCCTTATGGGAAAAAAAAAAAAGCGACGAAAAGGCAACAAAATGGGGGGGGGGGGGGGGAAGACAGGGGAGGAACGGGGAGGGCGGAGGCAACTAGTGACAGGGGTTTAAAGGATGTTGGGGGTCTAAGCAGAAATCATGAAGAAAAGAACCATTAGAAGGCAAAAAAAAAAGCACCAGGTTAGAAAAACAAAACAAAAAAAAAACAAAAAATGGAGAAAAAAAAAAAAAATTAAACAAAAACCTGGGCAACCAGGGCAACGCACATCCATGAAGAATAAACCAAAACACAAAAAGCATTTTATAAATAAAATAAAATATTAACGCTAAAAAAGAGGGCCGAAGAGGGAACGGGCGGAGGGAAAGAGGGGGGGCCGTACCACTGTTTAATACTGGACCTATAGGAACGTGGTGAACCATAAAACCAAATAATAGAAAACAATCATTGAACTTAAGGAAGAGAGAAGATAAAAGATAGAAAGCGACAGAGAAGGGATAGAAAGGCTATCCCTGAGATCCTTCTTGTCTTAAAAATATAAAATAAAAAATTAAACAATACCTTTAGTTCCTTGATCTAACTTATTCCCTTTGTTTTGGCCATCCATTTTCCACCACTCCCAAACAGTTACAGCCAAGGAGAGGCGGCATTCAAACTTATCAGGATAACTGAACTCCTCTAAAACTACACCTCCTGGCAAAAAAAACCACACCTACTCGTCACTTACTGTTGGGGTCGATGGGGACAAGGACAAGTGGGGAAGGGCTTTATATGGAGGGGGGGGTGGGGCAGTGAGTTCGGTGGTGTGTTGTACTCCTGACATCCATGTGTAGAATTAGTTTTTTTATTTCGAGACTTGATTGGGCGGGGTTGGAGGTCACATGGTAATATTTCATCAAACAACCAAACATACAAAAACAATCCACAACACATGGGACAATGATGGGCGTTACATTCTTACGTTAGGGTGCTTGACCCCACCGCGCTATTGCCGGCACCACGCACTACAAACCCACCGTCACCACGTTGCCCCTCCCCATTCCCCCTTCCCACCAACCGCCTACCACACCCAATCGTCCTCCATTACCCAACCCCCCCCAACCCCACATCCCCTCTCCCCCTCACGCGAGCCCTGGCAGGAGAGGACCCAGAAACGACCTGGACGCACCCCATAGTGGCCGAATAGTTTTGTTTATTCGAGAATCGGGGTCTGGTGAACCCGCAACAACACCAAAACTATAGACCACAAGACGTAACAACACCGCGAACCACACTGAACCCGAGCAAGGCACGCCACAACATAGAGGAGACAAGCGACCCCCACGCCCGAACCCAATGGGAACAACAGGCCCCATCCCTCCCAAACCTGTCAGCCGCAATGACCCTCGAGTACGCCAGGGAATAATCGATGGAGCAGATTGTGTCCTTCCGGGGGGCAATCACACTTCAAGCGACCATACCTGACGGGCTAAGCCACACAGAAGGAAATCGGCCAATGCGGCAGCGACGGCAGAGAATAACGGGCCGGACGCTGCGGGTAGTCAAACTAAAGCTGGTTAAAGGAGCTGGAGAACGAGATATGCTCGGGCAAGACCCCCACACCAATGGAAATAAATACAATTGCTGTATCGAACTCCTACTATCTCACACCCCAACACTAAACCACTACCAAAGGTAAGTGTGTTGTAGGCCAGAGAGGGTTTCTATTCTCGTTATTTCAAATTATTGAAAGGGAGGCGGGGGGGGGTGGGGGGGGGGGGGGGGGGGGGGGGGGGGGGGGGGGGGGGGGGGGGGGGGGGGGGGGGGGGGGGCGGGTGGGGGGGGGGGGGGGCGGGGGTAGGGGTGGGCGGGCGGGGGGTCTTTTTCTCATACCCCATCTCCCCCCTCCCCCCCTCTCGTCCCCCGCGCCAATCCCAAAACACCCACATATCAAAAAGCAAAAAAAAACCGCAACCAGAACAATAGGGACACCAGTCGCTACAAGCCTGATGCCAGGGGAGGTTTAGGGGGGACTGGAGTGAGGAGGGAAAGTTCTTTTCACAGAGAGAGTTGTTGATGCACATTGGCGAAAATGCTGCTGCCGGGAGGGGTGTAAGTGGGGGCAGAGAGCTCCCAACCAAAACCAATGTGTCCATGTTTTATGTTCTATGAGGTTGGACCTTGATGAACATTCTTCCCATACTTCTTTGACAGGGGGTCCAAAACTTTCGCCCCCTCCCTTCTACCTCTTCCTCCTTCTTTTCTTTTACCACCTTACTTTCTTCTCTTTCTATTCCCCTCTTTCTTACTTCTTATCTCACCTCTTCTTTCCCAACCTATTCTTTCCCTCCACCTTCCCTTACTTCCCCCACCTTGAGTCTATATTCTATGATTTTCTACATCCCCGACCCCCTCTCAGGGAGACCTCATCCCCCCACCCCCCCCCACCGCCCCACCGACCATCCCACTCCCCACCCCCCCACCACACCACCGCTCACCCCCCCTACCTCCTTGTCGGCAATGTGCTGTGCCGATTGGACCAGGCTAATCCCCAATCACCATCACTTGCTTCTCCTAAACACTCTGCAAGGTAAACAACCAGCAATACCGCTCAAACAGCTAAGACCCCTCTGGGAGCTCCCTCGTGTTCCGAGTTTAAACCAAAGCCGTCTCTCTGGAAGCCCCACCACGTAATCTGTTAACAACGAGCAGAAGAAGCACCGTAGCAAAAGGGAAGGAAAGGTGGCACAAAAGGGATATTTCCCCCTATTCAGTCCCCGTACAAATGGGAGGGGCCTAGGAACAGGTGCCAGAGAAAGACAGAAGGTCCATGAGGATGAAGCACCAGAGGGCACCGTGATGAGAACGATGCTGAAGAACACTGCTCTGGAATAAAAGAAAGAAGACAGAGAGGAGTTTGGGGGGCGAGGCGACAGTTGTTGCAGGCAGGAGTAGTAGAAAAAAAAAAGGCTTCCACAACAAAAAGCCTCAAGCGAGGAACCTTCTTCTCTTCTTCTTGGCCTTGGCAGGGATCACCCTGCAAAGGGGTTCAACACAAAAACCCATAAATACCCCAAGAAAGCTGGCGGGAAAGGACTTTGTGAAGGGTGCCAGGATTGGAATAGTGAGGAGTGAGGGGGAAGGAAGGAGTGAAAAGAAGGGAAAGAGAGGGGAGCAAAGCAAGAGGAAAAGGTAATAAAGCTAGAAAAAGGAACAAGACAAGAGGAGAAATAATGGCAGGACCAAATTACACAACGAGCAGGGCATCACGACGCCCCACCCCTGTGCACTCCGGTTACCGCGCCCCGACCAGCGAGCCGCGGGTCGCAGCAGACGAGAGCTTGCCCTCGATCGCGACTGCAACTAGCAGGTGTCCCGCCATACTCCCCCCACCCACCACTCCCCCCTCCACCCAACTCCCAAGTGGCGCCAATTACCGATGGAAGTAAGGCAGAGCTGGTGAATACGGGCTGGGCGGGAATAGGAGTCTGTCTTGCCACCGGTCTACGATTCACATAAGGTTTTAAGCGCGGAAAAGTCAGTTCTCTTCACCCCTCACTAGGGTGGTATGCGTGGAGAGGAAGCGTCGGAAGCACCAAAACCAAAACCCAGACTGTGACAAGAGGTTGCCCCAAAGAACGGAGGTGAGGGAAGAGGGACAGATGGCAGCCCCTCAATGCCATGGAGTTTATTTATTTTGCAGCCAAGCACAACCACACAAAACAAAAGGCACACCCACCAACCAACCAGCCAGATAAGCTGGACATGAGTCTTGTTGTGGGGAGCAACCTGCCTGACGTGGAGAAGACACGACGAGGGTGCGGGGTCCCTGCCCCGTGCGGCAGGGGGCGAGGGGGGGGTGAGAGAGAGGTGGGTAGGGTAGTGGTGGGGTGGGGGGGGGGGGGGGGGGGGGGGGGGTGGTGGACCACTGGCGCGGAGCCCTCACTACTGCGGCCCTAACACCCTCTAACCCCTATCATAGGGTGGGGATGCGAGGGGAAGGGTGGAGGTCTCACGTATAACCTACGGCACTATTATATGACTTCTCCTATTCACCATTTTCCGTTCCCTTCAGCCATTCTCCTTACCCACCCCTCCTTGATCTCCCCCTGAACAAATCTGTGATATGTACACATGGGCTAAGCAAGGAAAAGACAAAATATTTTTTTCTGCTACAGGGAACGAACAAATACCCAAACAAAAAGACCCACACACTGTCCCCCCCCTAAAAACACAAAACAACCCAAACATAACATCCAAACACATAATATGCCCAAAGGACCTGGACAAGCTGGAGGGCCGGCGAGGAGGGAAACTGAGTGTTCCCCATATATTTAGGGGTCTAGTTCTTCCCTTTTAGTGGGAGGGTGGGGATTTTCTTTTGGGGGTTTTTTTTTTTTTTGGATTCCTGGCTGGATCTTTTCTCTCTTTCTTTCTACCCTTCCTCCTTACGGTACCCCCTTTCCACTGTTTTTCCAGTAAGTCTTTCAGTACAAAGTACAACCAAAGAATCCATCATAGATTCTGAGGACGGGCCAATTGGAAGGGGACCATCAAAGAAGGTGACCATCTATGAATAGGGGTCAACCTTTCAAGATGACCAAACCCAAAAAAAAAAAAGTGATCTCCATCACAATCTATACAAAGGAAAAATACAAAAATAGCCCCACTGAAGCATGGAGCTTTCCCCCCCGCCCCTTCCCCCGCGCCCCCCCCTCCCCCTGTCCCACTCTCTTCCCCCCTTTTCTCCCCTTCATGTGTTAAGCAAATTGGTGTCTCAAGGGGTTTGTTTATTAAGAAACAATGTCGCACTGGTGCCATGAAGAGGGCCACGATGAGGCAGAGCAGGAGCCTGGGGTTGGATTGAGGAAAAAAAAAAGGGCCTGTGGCGTGAGTACGTCACAGAGGTTTCCTCCACCCTCCTTCGCCTCTCTCACACTGCCCTTGACTTAGTGAGGGTGGGGAGGGGTTGGATGGTGAGGGATGGCCACATCTGGAATATTGAGTGTCCAGGGTTCCGGCCCTCTGCGCGCTCCCCCTTCAGCCTGGGGGGGGCGGGGGGGGGGGGGGCTGGGTTGGGGGGGGGGGGGTCCTCACTTCAAAAGCAAGGAACGGATCCAGAGAATGGCTTGGTGCGCAAGACCAGCAACAGAGCCCACCAGAAAAGGTAACAGAGCATCTGCCACGCCGGCATGGAACATCTTCCACAGAGGATGAAGGCCCCTGAGGGAGCTGGAGGGCTCGTGGGAGCTTGAGCGAGGTAGGAGCCCCCCAGAGAGTGAACCTCAGTCATTGGGCTGGTGTAGCTAAAATCGGATGTGCAAGGGGCGTGCCCGCAGCAAGGCTGGGCGTTAGAGAGGGTGACCATAGCGCTCTGCTGGGTTGATATTAAGGTTTTAAAGGCCCAATGCGCATCACCAGGGCAGTGGTGAGGAAGCAGACTCATAGGGGAAGGAAAGCAGTTCCATGGAAACACAGAGGAAGAATTCTTATTTTTTATCTTTTATTTATTTCATTTATTTCCCCCCCCCTGAAGTTGACAGAGCCCTCTGGAAACAGGCACGCTGGTGTGTGGCCCAGACCCTGGTTGTGGCTGCCCAGGGGGGGTCTGTGGAGACTCGCCCACTCGGCGTATCTACCAAATCCAACTCTGGATGTGTGCCTGAGATGAACTTCCACTGGGTGCTCCTGCTCTTTAATACGCTCCCTCTAGCCTATGCCACGCGGAAGCGTGACCTCGCCATCCTGGCAGGGGGTGTTGGAACGGCTGCGAGAAGGCTTTGGAAGTCCCATTCCAACCCCCTAACATACGTGAGTTCTGTGAAAACAAAAGAACAAACGAAAACCCCTCTTAGTACCCTTTCTGATCACTCCCCACCCCATTCCCCCCCCCCCCCTTCCCTGGTACCTTTCCTTCTAACTCATAAGCGTAATTCTACCAACTATCATTCTTCCTATTCTCTACCCTACCCTATACCTTCGCTAAAAACTTCTATAGCTAAACTTCTAAATTACCTAAACAAAAATTCTATTAATCTCCTCTCACTCTTAAATCTAACTTTCATTAAACTAATACCCTAAAAGATACCTGACTGGGCTCACAGACTCCAAAAATGAAGGAGAGACAGGCTCTATGTAGCAATACAAACACAGACACCCCAAAAAACCATACATTCTCCACTCTCAACACTTCTTTCATCAAGGGACCAACCGCACCACATCTTGGCACCTCCTTTACATTTCTCTCCTTCCCTACACCTCAGCATAGGGAATTGTTGGTAACAAGGACCTGCAACCTCATTTCACATGAGCCTAAGAGGCCTCTCCCAAGGGGGGGATCTAATTCTCTGCGCATGGTCCTTATAAGGCAGCAGGGAAGCATAAGGGATCTCTCTGCTGCCCCCGTTTTCCACCCCTCTGTTGTCCGTCTCCACAAGGGCAATGTTGAAGGGTCCCAGGGCAACTGGGTGTTGAGGGCTGCATCCGGAACGACCCAGCCTCAAAGGAGGGGTATTGGGTCCACATCCTCCCCTCCAAGCAAAGCAAACACCCCAAATTAAACTAGCAAGAGACAATCCAATTAGAAATTTGTTACTGGGCTTCATCCCCATACACACGCGCTCAAACTTCCCCTAGTGGGTGCTGATTTGAGTTCTGAATGGCTATCAAGAAGTTGAGGTGCTATCACAAAAATCAAATAAGAGGGGGCTCAAGCGGAAAAGCCAACAAACCTGGCAAAAGGGTCTGAAGGAAGAAAGAGGGAAAAAATATGGGAGAGGAGAACGGGGGGGAAAGGAAGGGGGAAAAAAGATGGAAGGGAGAAGAATGGTGGCAAGCCAACCAAAGGGAAAGCCTGGAAGATTGGGGGACCGCGAGCACAGAAGGGAAGAGCCACGCGCCCCAAACCACCACACAACACAAGAGGCAGGGGAGAGCCCAGCAGGGTGTGAACATACCTGGCGCTGAGGAGAGAGGCAGGGCAAGATGGAGACCTTCTTAACTTATCCAGTTTCTCTGCCTTGCCTTTTCCTTGTTTTGCTTTTTGCCTTCTTTTTTCTGGCTCACTGCAGCTCCCTAGAGGAGGCAGGATCCCGGCTCCACCACAACCTCCACCCCCCAAGACCCCACACACGAATCCAACCCGTCCCCTGCCCCCCTCCCCAGCTCCCGGAAGCATACAGCCCCCCTCACGTCCCCCGTAGAATGCCCAACACCAGACCAAAAAGAAAGGAGCCCTCGTATACCGAACACCCCCAAAGGGTTGGGGGGTTGGTCCTCTTCCCCCAAGGGACAAGAGGGGGGGGCGGGGACAGCATCAAGATAACGGAAATGCACAGCGATCGATAGAATATATGCTCTAATCACAGAATAGAATTACTAAGTCAGGGTTCAGTGACGAACGAGGATCACCCGTTCCAAAACCCCCCTGCCATGGGCAGGGACAACAAAGACAAAAAAACCCGCGTCCACACACACACTTCAGGCCCCTGGAAAGTGGCCTTAAGTTGGCCCTAGGGGCCATGTAGGTTGGGACATGGGGAACAATTCCTCCACATGAATGGGTTGTTTCCAGTTCACTGCCCACAGGCTGCCCCGGGCAGCAGTGGAGTCCCCAGCGTCCCATGAGGGTTTTTCACGCTGTAGCAGCATGTGGAGCTGAGGGAATCAGTTAAGGTGGTGGAACCTGGCAGTGCCAGTTAGACAATTGGTGGCTTGCGGGATCTCAAAGGTCTCTTCCCAACCCCAAACCAACACATCTGTGACCTGCAAGAGTTGTTTCCAAATGGCATATCAAGGTCCTTCACTGCTTCTCTGTAGCTTGCAGTTTGCTGAGTACACAGACAGCAAACTTGACTTGGGACGAGGGTCAGTTTGCAGCCACAGGAATTGTAATGGGACTGGAAAAACCAGTAACAGATCTCCAATTGGATTTCTCTCCATCCCACTTGGTGGTTGAAATTTTGGGGTGCTTGGCTACTCCAAGCATACTGAGGGCAAGCCTGGGACCGCTCTGGAGTAGCAGGAGCAGGGTCACCTCAGAATCCACACGAGGCACCGAGCAAGGCTGCCCCTGAAAGGTTAAAACTCACCCCATACTTGTCAAGGGGATACAGGGAAACTCTCCTCTCCAGATATGTTCCCAAGAACTTTTTGCTAATTTCTCCTGTCTCAGGTTGACTAATCCTGCAGTGTGACTGACTTGCCCCCAGGCGAGGGCAGAAAACCATCTGGCTAGCGCAGTGTCTCTTTCTCAGCCACGTCTGAGAGGGTTGTTACGAACGAGTGAGCGCTAGCGACAGGACTCTAGGCAACCTGATCTATGGGGATGTCCCTGCTGACTGCTAGGAGGTGCTAGAATGAAGAAATGAGCTCTGGAGGTCCCTTCATACATCAGAAACCCAAATCACATTCTGAGATTCCCCTGTGATTCTCTTAAAAACACAACTCAACTCACCTGCAGGAGAACAAACTAGAATAATACAACCTTTCACGACATGCACAAGCATGATCATTCTCTAGAAACACTAGAATACCTAGACTGGGATGCCTAGAACTAGGAGGCCACTAGAAAGAAGCTCTGGCTAATGACATCAAATTGCATTGCTTACGAAATAGACATATAGCAACAGTCATGCGGCGTGATTACGTGTAAGCTCTATAGACTTGTGCTACACAAAGCACAGACCAGAAATACATTTTAGCAACTTTCACTAAGACAACTGCTAATGGTCAGCAGACTCTTCCCATTGGGAAGTACATCTACTATACCTACGGCTCATCGCAGATTGTCTGGATTATTGATGCGGTTAGAATTTGCGGTAGTGGGTGTTTACAAACTTGTCGATGAGAGGAGTCATTCATAGAGCCTGAGTAAGAGATGTGTCAGCATCATGGTCGCATATCATGAGATGGTGTCTCTTACTGGATTTAATAAAAATCACATGAGACATCCATATAGATCGATGACGAAAGTTTGAAGGTACCTCAGATCTAGCGTAACTACTCATACATCCACTGCCATGCGGCAGGTCGACACGTCTCAAGCCAGAACCAGGTTGGTCCCAAAGCCTCATACCCAACGACTACATGCCTGGAAACAGTTCAGATCACATCCAGAGCAAGCATATTCGCTTGAAGGCGATCAATCACAGAGATATCATACGTCCTAGCAACCCCCCGGCCTACGAGCAGCTCACGCACATAAGGATGTGACTCCACACAGGAATGCATCAGAGTAGGGGTCATGAGCGATAAGTCACAGAGAAGAGCGCACACGTACACTCATAGGAATCAATCAGCAATCATACGAACTCCACCTAGGGGAGCACTGCGCCAGGGTTCTAACGACATCGATCACAGAATCTTAGAATCATAGAATCTTAGAATCACAGAATCCTAGAATCATAGAATCCTAGAATCCTAGAATCCTAGAATCATAGAATCTTAGAATCTTAGAATCTTAGAATCATAGAACCTTAGAATCATAGAATCATAGAATCATAGAATCTTAGAATCATAGAATCTTAGAATCATAGAATCCTAGAATCACAGAATCATAGAATCCTAGAATCCTAGAATCATAGAATCCTAGAATCCTAGAATCATAGAATCATAGAATCCTAGAATCCTAGAATCATAGAATCATAGAATCATAGAATCATAGAATCTTAGAATCATAGAATCTTAGAATCATAGAATCCTAGAATCACAGAATCATAGAATCCTAGAATCCTAGAATCATAGAATCCTAGAATCCTAGAATCATAGAATCCTAGAATCCTAGAATCATAGAATCATAGAATCCTAGAATCCTAGAATCATAGAATCTTAGAATCTTAGAATCATAGAATCTTAGAATCATAGAATCTTAGAATCATAGAATCCTAGAATCACAGGATCATAGAATCACAGAATCCTAGAATCCTAGAATCCTAGAATCCTAGAATCCTAGAATCCTAGAATCATAGAATCATAGAATCATAGAATCCTAGAATCCTAGAATCCTAGAATCATAGAATCCTAGAATCCTAGAATCCTAGAATCATAGAATCATAGAATCTTAGAATCTTAGAATCTTAGAATCTTAGAATCATAGAATCATAGAATCATAGAATCATAGAATCTTAGAATCTTAGAATCTTAGAATCATAGAATCATAGAATCATAGAATCATAGAATCACAGAATCACAGAATCACAGAATCATAGAATCATAGAATCATAGAATCATAGAATCATAGAATCTTAGAATCATAGAATCTTAGAATCTTAGAATCATAGAATCCTAGAATCATAGAATCTTAGAATCATAGAATCATAGAATCTTAGAATCCTAGAATCATAGAATCATAGAATCATAGAATCATAGAATCCTAGAATCATAGAATCAATGAATCCTAGAATCCTAGAATCCTAGAATCCTAGAATCATAGAATCATAGAATCCTAGAATCCTAGAATCTTAGAATCCTAGAATCCTAGAATCACAAAATCATAGAATCACAGAATCACAGAATCTTAGAATCCTAGAATCATAGAATCACAGAATTGTCAGGGTTGGAAGGGACCACAAGGCTCAGCCAGTTCCAACCCCCCTGCCATGGGCAGGGACACCTCACACCAGATCAGGATGGCCAGAGCCTCATCCAGCCTGGCCTTAAACACCTCCAGGGATGGGACCTCAACCACCTCCCTGGACAACCCATTCCAGGCTCTCACCACTCTCATGGGGAAGAACTTCTTCCTCATGTCCAGTCTGAATCTCCCCACTTCCAGCTTTATTTAATCCCCTCATCCAGACCTTCACTTCCAGGGCATTTTTAGTTCCTGCATGAAATCAGTAACCTTTCTGAAGAGTAGAACTAAATGCAGGTGCAGAATCTATGATTGAGTCCATCATCAGTAAGTTTGCAGATGACACCAAGTTGGGAGCAGGTGTTGATTAGTTAGAGGGTAGGAGGCTCTCCAGAGGGACCTTGCCATGCTGGACAGATGGGCAGAGCCCAACAGGATGGCATTCAACAAGTCCAAGTGCCAGGTGCTGCACTTCGGCCACAACAACCCCATGCAGAGCTACAGGCTGGGGACAGAGTGGCTGGAGAGCAGCCAGGCAGAAAGGGACCTGGGGGTGCTGGTTGACAGCAGCTGAACAGGAGCCAGCAGTGTGCCCAGGTGGCCAAGAAGGCCAATGGCATCCTGGCCTGCATCAGCAATAGTGTGGCCAGCAGGAGCAGGGAAGTCATCCTGCCCTGTGCTCAGCACTGGTCAGACCACACCTTGAGTGCTGTGTCCAGTTCTGGGCTCCTCAGTTCAAGAGAGATGTTGAGATGCTGGAATGTGTCCAGAGAAGGGCAGCAAGGCTGGGGAGGGCTCTGGAGCACAGCCCTGTGAGGAGAGGCTGAGGGAGCTGGGGGTGTTTAGCCTGGAGAAGAGGAGGCTCAGGGCAGACCTCATTGATGTCTACAACTACCTGAAGGGAGGTTGTAGCCAGGTGGGGGTTGGGCTCTTCTCCCAGGCAAGCAGCACCAGAACAAGAGGACACAGTCTCAAGCTGTGCCAGGGGAGGTCTAGGCTGGAGGTGAGGAGAAATTTCTTCACAGAGAGAGTTGTTAGCCCTTGGAATGTGCTGCCCAGGGAGGTGGTGGAGTCACCATCCCTGGAGGTGTTCAAGAGGGGATTGGATGTGGCACTTGGTGCCATGGTTTAGTAGTCATGAGGTCAGGGTGACAGGTTGGGCTTTGATGATCCTTGAGGTCTTTTCCAACCTTATTGATTCTGTGATTCTGTGGAAGTGAGGTAGATATTAATGCACTTGTCTCCCAAATCAACCCCAAATGCTATTATTTTTTTAGCGTTTCAGAGAATCACAGAACTGTTTTGGTTGGGAGAGACCTTCAAGACTGATTCCATCCACTTTCTGACACTACCAAGGCTGGGGTTAAACCGTGGCCCTCAGCAGCACTTCTCTGCCTCTTTGAAGCACCTCTAGAGGTGGGGATTCAGCCACCTCCCTGGGCAGCCTGTGCCAGGCTTTGAGAACCCTCTCAGGGAAGAAATTTCTTCTAATGTCCAACCTAAACCTTCCCTGGAGCAACTTGAGGCCAGTTCCTGGCATCTATCACTTGTTACTTGGGAGAAAAGACATAACCCAGCCTGGCTCCAGCCTCCTTTCAGGCTGAGTGCCAGAAGGTCTCCCCTCAGTCTCCTCTTTTCTCACAGAAGCAATAAAGTGCCAGAACTCTTCTCAATTTGTAAAAGCACCAAGTAGAAGGAACTCCACCACTGCCTGCTCCATTTAGCAGACAATGCAAAATTGTGTGTGCTGGCTGAGATACAAAAAAAAGATTAAAACAAAAGAGGGAGTGAGATCATCCTTGAGCTAGATCTTCCTTCACCTAGATCTTCCTTGAGCTAGATTTTCCTTGAGCTAGATCTTCCTTCAGCTAGATCTTACTTGAGCTAGATCTTACTTGAGCTTGATTTTCCTTCAGCTAGATCTTTCTTGAGCTTGATCTTCCTTCAGCTAGATCTTCCTTCTGCTGGTCTTGAGTTGGTGGCTTGTAACCAGGATTTGCCCTGGAGTCCATGGATTGTTCAACAAACAACTGCAGAGCTCAAGCCGTGGCCTCACAGAAGTGCAATCACCATACAGTTTACACTGTGTAAAAGTACAATCTAGGAGAAGCTTCTGGAAGGGATTCTGCTGCTCTGCTCTGCTCTGATGAGACCTCACCTGCTGTATTGGGTCCAGCTCTAGAGTCCTCAGCACTATGAAGACGTAGAACAGCTGGAGCAGGTCCAGAGGAGGCTACAACAATGCTGGGAGGGAGGAAACCTCTCTGCTGTGAGGCCATGCTGAGAGCATTGGGCTGGTTCAGCCTGGAGGAGAGAAGGCTCCAGGGAGACCTCCTGGTGACCTTTCAGTGCTTAAAGGGTGAGGTACCACAGACTCACAGACTGGGTTGGGTTAGAGGGGACCTCTCAGGTTTATCTAGTGCCAATCCCCCTTCAGTCAGCAGGGACACCTCCCACCAGCTTAGGTTGCTCAGGGCCCCCTCCAGCATCCACAACCTCCCTGGGCATCCTGTTCTTGTGTCTCACCACTCTCACTGCCCGGAATTTCTTCCTCATCTCCAGTCTCAATCTGCTCTTCTCAAGCTTGAATCCATCCCCCCTCATCCTGTCACTCTCAGCCCTTGTCAAAAGTCCCTCCACTGCTTTCTTGTAGGCTGCCTTCAGGTACTGGAAGGCCACTCAAAGGTCTCCCTGGAGTATGTAATAGCTGTAAAATAAAATTCTAAGTGCTCACTCTGTTTCAATTCAGCTGGCAGCTGCCATTACATCTTTGAAAGGATAAGAAGAAATGTTTTCTTCTAAGTAGCTGAGCTGAGTTCCAGGCACAGTGGCCCAGCTGCCTTTATTGTCCATAGTACATCAAAACCCTGAGTGACTTTCTCATTAGTGCTAGCTTAATAAGATGCTTGACCTTTGGGTTGTAATAGTCACAGAATCACAGAATGGTAGGGGCTGGAAGGGATCATCCAGTCCCACCAGAGCAGGATCACTCAGGGCAGGTCACACAGGAACACATCCAGGCAAGTCTTGAATATCTCCAGAGAAGGAGACTCCACAACCCCCTGGGCAGCCTGTTCCAGGGCTCTGTCACCCTCACAGGGAAATAATTCTTCCTTCTGTTTCCATGGAACTTCCTATGGCTCAGCTTCCACCACTGCCCCTGGTGCTGGCATTGGGCATCACCCAGCAGAGCCTGGCTCCAGCCTCTGGGCACTCCCCCTGCACATCTTTAGCACCAGCAATGAGGTCACCTCTCAGGCTCCTCCTCTCCAAGCTCCAGAGCCCTCAGCTCCCTCAGGCTCTCCTCCTAAGGAAGATGTTCCACTGCCTGCAGCATCTCCCTGTCTCCTGCCCCTCTTGAACTGAGGGGCCCAGAACTGGACACAACGTTCTAGATGTGGCCTCACCAGGGCAGAGTAGAGAGTCAGGAGAACCTCTCTTGACCTACTCCCCACAGCCCTTCTAATGCACCCCAGGCTGTTCAACCTCCCATCCACTAACCTCCTCTTGCTATTTGGAGTTGTGTTATCAACCTTTCATTGTGGAGAAGACATCAAATGGATTCCTTAGCTCCTCTCTTTATCTTCCTCTCTTGCTGACACTCTCAGCACTTGAGCCTCACATAAGGAGGGAGTTCCCCCCACAATGTAAACACAGCCCACTTGTTTCTCACCAGCTCAATACATTTAGCACATTCCTTTGGGATAGAGACACAAATAATGATCATACTTTCCTTGGCAGCAGCTTGGGAGCCTAATTATAGACAGAGTAGTCATCAAACATGGTACATCTCCTGAAGTCCCAGGAACAAAGCACACTCTTGCACACAATGTATTTCAGGAGATTGAGTTTTCTGCAGCCACCATCCTTCCTTGCTCCTCCCCTGAGCCTCTGAGCATGCCAAGAAGTCTGTCCACCTCCATACTCTTACCTTGGCTGCACTCTGCAGTCTGGCTTCCATCCTACACAAGCCAGATGCAGAGTCTGGCAGTACCTCTCCCAGCTTGACCTCAAAGCCTATTTGTCAGCTTTATCCTCCTCTTCCATATCTCCTCACTGCTGCTCAGCATTGATTCTTGCTCAGGTTACTCAGTTATAACAGGATCACAACTCACAGGATGGTAGGGGTTAAAAAGGACCTCTGGAGATCTTCCAGTCCAACCCCCCTGCCAGAGCAGGACCAGAGAATCCAGCACAGCTCACACAGGAACACATCCAGACAGGGCTGCAAAGGCTCCAGAGAAGGAGACTCCACAACCTCTCTGGGCAGCCTGTGCCAGGGCTCTGGGACCCTCCAGTGAAGAAGTTCCTCCTCATGTTGAGGTGGAACCTCCTGTGCTGCAGTTTCCATCCACTGCTCCTTGTCCTATCCCAGGGCACAACTGAGCAGAGCCTGTCCCTGTCCCTTCCTTCCTGACCCCCAGCCCTCAGCTATTGATAGACATTGATCAGATCCCTCTCAGCCTTCTCCTCTCCAGACTAAACACCCCCAGGGCTCTCAGCCTCTCCTCCCCAGGCAGTGCTGCAGTCCCTTCAGCATCCTTGCAGCCCTCCCTTGGACTCTCTCCAGCAGATCCCTGTCCCTCCTGAACTGGGGAGCCCAGAACTGGATGCAATATTGCAGGTGAGGTCTCAGCAGGGCAGAGCAGAGGGGGAGGAGAACCTCCCTGGCTCTGCTGGACACACTCCTCTGAATGTCCCCCAGGACCCCCTTGGCCTTCTTGGCCCCCAGGGCACATTGCTGTGCCATGCAGAACTTGCTGCCCAGCAGCACTCCCAGGTCCTTCTCCTTGGGGCTGCTCTCCATGTATCTCTATTACATATTTCCCTTCTTCCCTACCTAGCAGCAATAGGTCCCCACTCCACCACCCTTCCCTGGCTTTAACCTCACCCACATCTGTGTCCACTCAGACTCTACCACAGCAGACAGCATCAACACAGGGGGACAAACTGGTTCCCAAATGACCTCCACACTCTTCTGCATCTCCATCTTCTGCAGTACATCATCACAGCCCATGCTGCTCACCTGAGAGCTTCACCTCTTGCCAGATCTTACCTGATTTCATTGAAGGTTACTACAGGGAAGTTGGACTAGAATGATAGAAGGTCAGAAGGGACCTCCAAAGCTCATCCAGTCTGACCTCCCCACAGTCAGCAGGGACATCCCCAACTAGATTAGGCTGCCCAGAGCCCTCTCCAGCCTCACCTTGAACATCTCCAGGGATGGAGCCTCAACCACCTCCCTGGGCAACCTGTTCCAGTGTTCCACCACCCTCATGGTGCAGAACTCATTCCTCCCATTCAGTCTAAATCTCTAGTTTGAAGCCATTGTCCCTGGTCCTGTCCCTGCAGGCCTTTGCAAACAGTCTCTCTGCAGCCTTCTTGTAGCCCCCTTCAGGTCCTGGCAGGCTGCTATTAGGTCTCCCTGGAGCCTTCTGTGCTGGGGCACACCCATCCTGAAAAGAACCCAGCCCCAGGTGGACAAAAGATACTTAATCCGGAGGGGGACTTGGCCCCTCCCCTGCTGGGAGAAGGTGGTCCCTGACTCAGAGGTGGTCTATTCCACTCCCCTTCCTGTCCAGCAAGCCTATAAAAGGATGGATATCTTGCTGCTCACGCTCTTTCCTGCCTCGTCCGCTCAAGAAGATCACTGCTGCTGTTGCTGCCACTGCCTCCTGCACTGACCACGTGGCTGGGGCCTCCTTTCTCCCAGCTGAATCCACCGACATCCAGGGGAACACAAGGCCATCCAGGCTTGGGTTTGTATATTTTTCCCACTTACCCTCATCCCTCACCTCTGTGAACCCCCCCCTGTTACTGATATATATATATATATATATACAAAATTATTCTTTCTTTCCCTTTTTTGTAAAAAATAAAAATTTACTTCTCCTACTTCCAAACCGACTTCAGACTATTTCTTTCACGAATTTACTCCCCCCTCTCCCCTACCCTTTTTCTTTCGTTCTTCTCTCTCTCCACCCTGCCGAGAGAAAAGGGAGAGGGGCAGGGGGAGGAATTTATATCTATTATCATTTGAGCTCCTAAACTCAGAGCTCAAACTACCACACCTTCTCATCTCCATGCTGAACATCTCCAACTCCCTCAGCCTGGCCTCATAGCATCTCCAAAATGCTCTGTATGCACTGATGGACCTGCACAGCTTTGCAGATGACACCTGGGGACATCTTTCCTGGTTTTACACTTTTAATATGCCACAGTGTGTGAAAAGTCAGCACACAACCTGTGGCTGCTGTAAAACATTTGTGGACAAATGCCTGGTGAGGAGAGGCTGAGAGCCCTGGGGGTGTTTAGTGTGGAGAGGAGAAGGCTGAGAGGGATCTGATCAAAGTCTATCAATAGCTGAGGGCTGGGGGTCAAGAGGGAGGGGACAGGAACAGGCTCTGTTCAGTTGTGCCCTGGGATAGGACAAGGGGCAATGGATGGAAACTGCAGCACAGGAGGTTCCACCTCAGCATGAGGAGGAACTTCTTCAGTGGGAGGGTCCCAGAGCCCTGGCACAGGCTGCCCAGAGAGGTTGTGGAGTCTCTGGAGCCTTTGCAGCCCTGTCTGGATGTGTTCCTGTGTGAGCTGTGCTGGATTCTCTGGTCCTGCTCTGGCAGAGGGGTTGGACTGGAAGACCTCCAGAGGTCCCTTCCAACCCCTAACACCCTGTGAGATGTGAGCTGTGATCCTGTGAAAGAAAAGAGAAGAATTTCAGGAGAAGGTTTAATTCAGCCCTAAACCCTGCCCTGCCCAACAGCTCCAGAGGAACTGCCAGTGATGTTTCCCTGCACTGTGGTGGGACACAGATTATGGAGATCACCTAACACAAAACAAGCCTCCCAGCTTTGCTAAGTAGGGGGATAAGCAAAGGAGCTTAACTGGAGCCTGAGAGGATTGAGCTGAAGCCTGATGGTCCTGAATCAGCCCTGCCCAGGCTGAATCAATTCTCCACTACTGCTGTAGAAGCCATTGAGAAAACATCTGTGCTAGAAACCAGTAGGATGACTCAAACTCTGTGACCTGGGGTGGGCTGGTGGGATACCATCCATTTCTCCTAGCAGAGAGTTGATTATCTTCCCATTTACAGCTCAATAGGACTATACATGACTGAATGTATATGCCAAATAGGGCTTCAAGGGAAGGACCACTCAGTGGATAAAAAACTGGCTTGATGGCTGCTCCCAAAGTGTTCATGGGTCCATGTCATGTCCAAGTGGAGGCCAGGGACAAGTGGAGTCCCTCAGGGATCAGTGCTGGGACCAGGCTTGTTCAGCATCTTTGTTGGTGCCATGGACAGAGGCATTGAGTGCACCCTCAGCAGGTTTGCTGCTGACACCAAGCTGTGTGGTGTGGCTGACAGCTGGAGGGAAGGGATCCATCCAGAGGGACCTGGACAGGCTGGAGAGGTGAGCACAAGCCAACCTCATGAGGTTCAACAAGACCAAGTGCAAGGTCCTGCAGCTGGGTCAGGGCAATCCCAAGCACTGATATAGGCTGGGCAGGGACTGGCTGGAGAGCAGAGTGGTTGGACTGGATGAGCTTAGAGGTCTTTTCCAACCCAAGGAGTTCTGTGATTTAACCCCCCAGCTAACAGCAAGCCCCCAAACACTCCTGAAGCTGTGTATTTATTACCTTAGCCACAGGTTAAAGAGTCATAAACCAAGAACAGGGAGGTTTATTTGAGGAGGGCTTGGATTTTATTGCAGTCCCTTTGATTGAAAGCTGCCTACAAAGTGTACAGCAGGACCCTGGGGTGCTCAAATCCTGAGGCACAGAGCCACAATCACAGAACCACAGAATTATCCAGGTTGGAAAAGACCTCAGAGATCACCCAGTCCAACCTAGCACCTAGCACCATCCAACCAACTCAACCATGGCACCAAGGGCCTCATCCAGTCTCTTTTTGAACACTTCCAGGGATGGTGACTCCACCACCTCCCTGGGCAGCACATCCCAGTGGCCAATCTCTCTGTCTGGGAAGAATTTCTTCCTCACATCAGCCTAAACCTCCCCTGGCACAGCTTGAGACTGTGTCCTCTCCTTCTGTCACTGGTGCCTGGGAGAAGAGCCCAACCCCCACCTGGCTACAACCTCCCTTCAGGTAGTTGTAGACAGCAATGAGGTCTGCCCTGAGCCTCCTCTTCTCCAGGCTAATCACCCCCAGCTCCCTCAGCCTCTCCTCACAGGGCTGTGCTCCAGACCCCTCCCCAGCCTTGCTGCCCTTCTCTGGACACATTCCAGCATCTCAACATCTTTCTTGAACTGAGGAGCCCAGAACTGGACACAGCACTCAAGGTGTGGTCTAACCAGTGCTGAGCACAGGGCAGGATGACTTCCCTGCTCCTGCTGGCCACACTACTCCTGACCCAGGCCAGGATGCCATTGGCCTTCTTGGCCACCTGGGCACACTGCTGGCTCCTGTTCAGCTGCTGTCACCCAGCACCCCCAGGTCCCTTTCTGCCTGGCTGCTCTCCAGCCACTCTGTCCCCAGCCTGTAGCACTGCTTGGGGTTGTTGTGGCCAAAGTGTAGAGCTCAGCACTTAGATGTGTTCAGTCTCATGCCTCTGGACTCTGCCCATCTGTCCAGCCTGTCCAGGTCCCTCTGCAGTGCCCTCCTACCCTCTAACAGATCAACTCCTGCCCTCAGCTTGGTGTCCTCTGCAAACTTACTGATGATGGACTCACAATCAACTTCTTTAGCCTTTGCTTGCACTGTGGGGAGGCTTTTTCTGTGTCTTGCACGTGGAAAAGCTGCTGTGAAGGCTCTAGAAGGGAGTTGTGCTGCAGGTAATGCAAATTAAGCAGGAAATGGTAGAGGAGTCATGGCTGTGTCAGTGTCTTGATGGATAGAAATGTGTTCAGGGCTGACAGGCAATCTGAGCATTACCATCACGGCTCATTGCCTCCCCTGGGGGTTTTTGTTCTGACCCAATGAGGAGGATCTGGAAGATCCTGATCAAACAGCAGAAATTGGCTGCCATCTTCTGACACTTCACAGATAATGGCCTGTAATTTTGCTGAAGTAATTGTCCTGATTCTGCTGTAGAGCAGCCCTTCCTTCACCAGAGAATGAAATCTCTTATGATTGGGAATGGCCTCAAGAAGATTACAGTACAAAACACTTCAGAGCCCAAAACAAATCACCTGAAGTTTTCAAAGTGAAGAGACCTCCTGGAAACAAAGCAAACCATGGAAGAAGGACTGAGACACTGACATCTCCAGAGTGCAAGGAGGTTGTGGCATTTCCACACCATCACAGAGTGCCAGGGGTTGGAAGGGACCTCCAGAGGTCACCCAGTCCAAGCCCCCTGCCAGAGCAGCATCACCCAGGGCAGGGCACACAGGAACACATCCAGCTGGGCTTGGAAAGTCTCCATGGAAGGAGACTCCACAACCTCTCTGGACAGCCTGCTCCAGGCCTCCAGCACCCTCACAGGGACAAAGGTTTCCCTTCTGTTCCCATGGCACCTCCTCTGCTCCAGCTTGCCCCCAGTGCCCCTTGGTCTGTCCTTGGCCATCCCTGAGCAGAGCCTGGCTCCAGCCCTGCACATCTTGATACCCAGCAATGAGGGCAGCCCTCAGGCTGCTCTGCTGCAAGCTCCAAGCCTCAGCTCCCTCAGCCTGGCCCCACAGGAGATGTTCCACTGCCTGCAGCAGCTCTGTGGCTCTGGGATGGACTCTCTCAAGCAGTTCCCTGAGGTCCTTCTTGACCTGAGGGGCCCAGAACTGGACACAATATTCCAGCTGTGGCCTCAACAGGGCAGAGTAGAGGGGCAGGAGAACCTCTCTTGACTTGGAGGTGTTTAAGGCCAGGCTGGATGAGGCTCTGGCCAGCCTGCTGTAGTGTGAGGTGTCCCTGCCCATAGCAGGGGGGTTGGAACTGGCTGAGCCTTGTGGTCCCTTCCAACTCTGACTGATTCTAGGATTCTATGACCTATTAACCACAGCCCAGCACAGGACAGATGAAAGTATTGAGTCCATAGATCCACTGTATGCTATATTTGTTCACCCCCTTGAAGTCTGGCATGCAGAGTTCTTAGGCTATTTGATTTTCTCCTGTCAAAGAGGCATTTTTTTTCACTTCATCTTGGCTACAGCTTGCCCTGACACAAAGTAGGAAGATCCAACACGCTTCAAATCATTTAAACCCCAGGTGCTGGAGAGCATTAACTTGTATCAGGAGGTGCAGACACACACAGAGACAAAGAAGGAATCAGGCAGACACCTTTATGGGGTATTAACCAGCCCCAGGGAGGTGTGAAGTGAAGAGGTTTACATGACATCAAATGAAGATCCACATAATTAACCCCCAGGAAGCAAAGGAAGGAAAGACAAAACCCCCACAAAAGTTCAAGCCTGGAGAAGTGGAATGAGCTTTGTGGAGTTGATTAACCTGTAGTAACAAATCCAAAGAGAAGAAGGGTGTAGAAGAGAGGTTAACTCCCACCAGAGGGCCGTGAAAGATTTTGTGAAAGGTATTTTAGACATTTTAGAAGCTGTTCCTAGGCTTTACCACCAGGAAATAATAATTAAAAAAAAAAAAAAGCCCTTAAAGCAAACCAGTTCAGAGGAAAATTATCTGGGCTGGCAAAATTGTCTGGGCACAAGAGCACAGAATTGCCACCTGAGCTTAAATAAAAGTTTATTCTTTCCCACATCAAGAAAAAGACATGCAAGAGAAAGAAATGTTGGGAAACTGGGATGTAAATAGCCCACACAGCACCTGGTGGGAATAGGACAGAGCTCTTCTGGCCCAGAGCAGCTGGAGTGCTGATCCAACTCTGCCAACACCAGTTCAAAGCACACAGAGCAGGCAACGAGCTGGGGCTCACCAGAGTCAGCCATCAATGACCAGAGTATGAACAGAGACTGATGAAGCTGGAGATGCAGCTCTGCTTCTCCTTTGCCAACCAGATGAGGGAGTTGGAGAACCAGAATCCCAGAATGGCTCAGGGTGGAAGGGACCTCAGAGCTCATCTGCTCCAACCTCCCCACCATGCCCAGGGACACCTCTCAGCCAGACTCAGCTGCTCAAGGTCTCATCCAGCCTGGCCTTCAACACCCCCAGCAAGGAGGCAGCCACAGCCTCCCTGGGCAGCCTGTGCCAGAGTCTCACCACCCTCCTGCTCAACAACTTCTTCCTCAGCTCCACTCTAACCCTGCTCTGCCTCAGCTTCAAACCATTGCCCCTTGGCCTGTCTCTAGACCCCCTCAGCAAAAGTTCCTCTGCAGCCTTCCTGCAGGATCCCCTCAGGTCCTGGCAGGCAGCTCTAGGTCCCCTGTAAGTTTATGGATTGCTCGTACCTCAGGAGAACATCTTTGAGGTTTACTTCCTGTCCACACTTGATCACAGAATCAATAAGGTTGGAAAAGAACTCAAGGATCATCAAAGTCTAACCTGTCTTCCCCATCTAGAATCATAGAACTGTTTGGGTTGGAAAAGGCCTCTGAGATCATCCAGTCCAACCAGCAACCCAGCACCACCATGGCCACCAAACCATGTCCCAAGTGCCATGGCCACACATTTCTTGAATGCCTCCAAGGAAGGTGACACCACCACCTCCCTGGGCAGCCTGTTCCAATCCCTGACCACTCTTGCAGCAAAGACATTTTTCCTGGTCTTCAACCTAGACCTCCCTGGCACAATTCCAAGCCAGCTCATCGCCTTTCCAAGTACCTTTCCATCAGGCAGATATGTCCCCAGATGTTTCACACCTAGTGGCCTTTCTGGAGCAGTTAGTGAAGGGTTTAGAGTAACTCTGTCACTGTCAATCTAAACCCTTACCAGACAAACAGTCACTGAGATACAAAGGTTGGTTGTGTGCTTTGGGTGCACTCCCTCTGCAACCTCCCAGCAGCAGGCTGTAGCTCTGTCTCCCGTGGGCTTTCATCCACCCTTCTGGCCAGTTTCAAGGCTCCCTCATCCCACCAGGAAGCAAACTGACTTGGAATAAAGAAGAAATGTTCTTCACAAACTTAAATCCTGATGGCATATTAAACCTCTCATTCAGAGCTAGCTGGGAAATCTTTGCTATTTTATCAAACTCTTTCACAATTAGGTATCATAGAATGGGTTGGGTTGGAAGGGATCTCAAAGACCAGCTGGAGCCATGAGCTGGGACCCCTCCCACTAGCCCAGGTTGCTCATAGGCCTCATCCCACCTGGCCTTGAACCCCTCCATGGTGGGGCCATGCACTGGTAGCATTCTCAGAAGGTGTTTTCTTCACATTTATACCATCCACATCCGTGGAGATGTAGCAGCTTTAGCTCCACATGGCAGGGCAGCTTGGCAGCATGTCCAAAGAGGAACAGCAAGGCTGGTGAGGGCTTTGGAGGGCATGGCACAAGAAGCAGTTGAGGAAGCTGAGGTGGTTTAGCCCAGAGAAGTCTGAGGGGAGATCTTATTGCTCTCTACAACTACCTGAAAAGAGGGTGGAGTGAGGTGGGGATTGGTTTCTTCACCCTAGGATCAGGTGATAGGATGAGAGGAAATGGCCTGAAATCACACCAGAGGAGGCTTAGGTTGGAGATTAGGAAAAAATTCTTTGCTGCCAGAGTGGTCAGGGATTGGCACAGGTTGCCCAAGGAGGTGCTGGAGTCCCCATCCCTAGAAATGTGTGGCCATGGCACTGTGGGACATGGTTTAGTGTCCATGGTGGTGTTGGGTTGCTGGTTGGACTGGATGATCTTAGAGATCTTTTCCAACCCAAACAGTTCTCTGATTCTGTGAGCTGAGCCTTCCTCAGATGGTGGCTTTTGTACAGGACAAACAGGTGTTGGTCACCTCTCCAAAGTAACCAGGGACAGGATGAGAGGAAATGGGTTTGAGGTGTGCCAGGGGAAGTTTAGATCAGAGATTAGCAAACAAACTTCCTTAGTGAGACACAGGTGAGGCACAGGAGCAGGCTGGCCAGAGAGGTGGTGGAGTCCCCATCTCTGGAGGTGTTCAAGAAGCTGTGGATGTGGTGCTTCTGAAGCATGCTTTAGTGGGAATGGTAGCTGGGTAACAGCTGGACTACCAGAATCACAGGTTCAGCCAGGTTGGAAGAGACCTCCAAGAGCATCAAGTCCAACTGATCACCCAACCCTATCTAATCAGCTAGACCATGGCACTAACTGCCTCATCCAGGCTGTTCTTACCTCCAGGGACATCGACCCCACTCTGGCTGTGAAGAACATCTTGACTCAATGATCTGAAAGGTCTTTTCCAGCCTTGCTCACAGGCTCACAGGATGTTAGGGGTTGGAAGGGACCTAAAGAGATCATTGAATCCAACCCCCCTGCCAGAGCAGGACCAGACAATCTAGCTCAGCTCACACAGGAACACATCCAGACAGGGCTGCAAAGGCTCCAGAGAAGGAGACTCCACAACTTCTCTGGGCAGCCTGTGCCAGGGCTCTGGGACCCTCCCAGTGAAGAAGTTCCTCCTCATGCTGAGGTGGAGCCTCCTGTGCTGCAGTTTCCTTCCATTGCCCCTTGTCCTATCCCAGAGCACAACTGAGCAGAGCCTGTCCCTGTCCCCTCCCTCTTGACCCCCAGCCCTCAGATATTTATATAGACAGATATTGGTGATTCTCTGCTTCTGTGAGCTGCCAGACTCTGTGTCAAAGCATTCAATGGGATGCAGATTGACCAAGTGGAAGAGATGGATGGTGCATCCAAGTTGCACATGGTTGGGTAGGGTGAGCCAGAACTTGACACACAGCAGCACCCTGTCCAGGTGTGCTGGTTTGGGGCCAGACAGATCCTCTCTTGCCCCGAAAGGGACAAAAGAATGAGACTCACACAAACGGATTGGAGAGTGATGGAAAGTTTAAATGGAAAAAGCAATTGGTGAAGCTACAAAAAAAACTACAAACTACAAAGCATAGTGACAAAGAGTATCCCAAAGCGTACAGAACCCCTCACAGAATTCCCAAAGGCTTCCCAATCCTTCCCTTCTTTCCACCTGAGGGTAAACCCAAACCCCCCAGGGCTCTTTCCTCCCCCTCCCGCTGCTAGGCAAGTCTCAGGCTGGCAAGGTCTGAGACTGCCCCCCCCCCTCCATTCTCCTCCTGGCATTAGGCCTAGTCAGGCCTGAGAGGCCTTGAGGATACTCCCCTGGCATTACCCGATAAGAGAGGACATCTCCCATGGGAGCAGAGAGGGAAGAAAGAGGAAGAGGATGACTTTGCAGATGGCTTTATAGGGTGCAGGATTTATGGGTAGAAATACGTCGTTTCCTGTGTCCAGCCCTGTGGGTGGGCACCCAGGACACCAGAGGTGTATCTCATGCAGCAGTGGCAGGGGGCACCCAGCCTAAACTGCCACACCAGGAAATGCCAGATTTTCATGAACCACTTAGGCTGGAACCCTATCAGTAAGGCATTTCGAGGGCATACAAAAAGTCTTGGGGCACAAAGGTGCTGAACACCTTGAACCACCCTTCAGTGGTTCTGGCTTTACCCAGAGCTTGGGGACACTCTGCACTGCTTAAACAAAACAAAAAAAAGCAAACAAAATAAAAGCAAAGAAAAGAGAAGAAAGGAAAATAAAAGCAAAGAAAAGCAAAGAAAAGCAAAGAAAAGCAAAGAAAAGCAAAGCAAAGAAAAGCAAAGAAAAGAAAAGAAAAGAAAAGAAAAGAAAAGAAAAGAAAAGAAAAGAAAAGAAAAGAAAAGAAAAGAAAAGAAAAGAAAAAAAAAAAGAAAAGAAAAGAAAAAGAAAAGAAAAGAAAAGAAAAAGAAAAGAAAAGAAAAGAAAAGAAAAGAAAAAAAAAGAAAAGAAAAGAAAAGAAAAGAAAAGAGAAAAGAAAAAGAAAAAGAAAAGAAAAAAAGAAAAGAAAAAGAAAAGAAAAGAAAAGAAAAAAAAAGAAGAGAAGAGAAGAGAAGAGAAAAGAAAAGAAAAGAAAAGAAAAGAAAAGAAAAGAAAAGAAAAGAAAAGAAAAGAAAAGAAAAGAAAAGAAAAGAAAAGAAAAGAAAAGAAAAGAAAAGAAAAGAAAAATGAAAAGACAAAGCAGAACAGAACAAAACAAAAAAACAAAGCAAAATAAAAATGAACAGAACAAAATAAAACAGAACAAAACAAAGCAAAACAAAACAGAATAGAACAGGACAGGACAGGACCAGACAGAACAGAACAGAACAGAACAAAACAAAACAAAACAAAACAAAACAGAAGAAAACCACCCAAAACATCCAAGCAGAATACACCAAACCACCCAGCAGAAAGGCCAGAAACCGTCTTCTCAAACAGCCCTGCCCAGCTCTCAGCAGAACAAGGAGGACCTTCCCCAGTGCTGTTCCACACTGTACCAGTCAGTACCCTTGAGGCATGTGTTGAGAATGCCAGGTTGAACTCTGAGAGCACAGAGTGGTTTGGGTAGGAAGGGACCTTCAAGAGCATCCAGTTCCAACCCCCTGCCATGGGCAAGGACACCTTCCTCTAGCCCACCTTGCTCAAGGTCTCCTCCAACTTGGCCACCTCCATGGACAGAGCACCCATGAGCTCCCTGGGCAACCTCTTCCAGAGTCTCACCACCCTCACTGCAAAGAATGTCTTCCTAATCTCCAGTCTCCATGTGCCCTCCACAAGCTTCAATCCGTTCCCTCTCACCCTATAACTACAAACTCTTGCAGGAAGTCCTTTCCTGCCTTTCTTGTAGGCCCCCTTCAGGTACTAGAAAGTTGTTGTAAGGTCTCCCCAGAGCCTTTTTTTTTTTTCTCCAGGCTGAACAGCCCCAACTGTTGCAGCCTATTCCCATCAACACAAGGATCTCTGAAACCTTCCTGAGTCACTTTTGGGAATAAACAAAATCAAAGAAAACATGAAATCCCAGACACTGCTACAGGCTGGGCAGGGGCTGGCTGGAGAGCAGCCCTGAAGAAGAAAAGGCCTTGGGGGTGCTGGGGGATGAGAAGCTCAGCAGGAGCCAGCAGTGAGCACTTGCAGCCCAGAGAGCCAAGCAGAGCCTGGGCTGCAGCAGGAGAAGTGTGGGCAGCAGGGCCAGGGAGGGGATTCTCCCCCTCTGCTCCACTCTGTGAGACCACACCTGGAGCTCTGTGTCCAGTTCTGGAGCCTCTGTTCCAGGAAGGCTCTGGAGGTGCTGGAAGGTGTCCAGAGAAGGGCCATGAGGATGAGCAGAGGGCTGGAGCTGCTCTGCTCTGGAGACAGCCTGAGAGAGTTGGGGTTGTGCAGTCTGGAGAGGAGAAGGCTCCCAGGAGACCTTCTTGTGGCCTTCCAGGATCTGAAGGGGGCTCCAAGAAAGCTGGGGAGGGACTTTGGAGGGTGTCAGGGAGTGATAGGACAGGGGGGATTGGAGCAAAACTAGAAGTGGAGAGATCCAGATTGGATGTTAGGAAGAAGTTCTTCCCCATGAGGGTGGTGAGACACTGGCAGAGGTTGCCCAGGGAGGTGGTGGAAGCCTCATGCCTGGAGGTTTTTGCAGCCAGGCTGGATGTGGCTGTGAGCAACCTGCTGTAGTGTGAGGTGTCCCTGCCCATGGCAGGGGGGTTGGAACTGGCTGAGCCTTGAGGTCCCTTCCAAATCTGACAATTCTGTGATTGTATGGTCAAGAGTTTAGATTTCAGCAAAAAGTGAGATGGGGATTAATTCCCAGGAGCTCCCTACTGCAAGATGGGCAAATCTGTGGATTTTCTCTTCCCCTTTTCACTTTAAACATATATATATAGAATGATATCAAATATGGAGGGTGAAAGCCTGCTGAGATCGACACTGGAGCTCACCAGCTCTTAGTTTGCATGCAAAGAGCTCCCCAGCTTTGGTGGGAAGTCCCTGCAGGGAAATGGGGCAGAATACCAAGCAGGGATCTGCAGTGCAGAGCTGAGTGCTGCAGCAAGGGCAGAGGAGGGGTTTGCAGCAGTGGAAGATGGGATTATGAAAGTTAGGAGAAAAGCCCTGATTTTGGCAAACTGCAGGGCAATAGGTACTCCAAGGGATTTAAGCCCAGCCCCAATAATGGCACCACTGGCACCACTGCTGCTGGGGGCAGGCACTGGGCAAGTCCCAGCCTGGGCTCAGCAGCAGATGGGAACCGCATTCAGGAGCTGGATTCTGGAGCTGGATTGAGGAAGACAGGGATGGGGCTGGAAGGCAGAAGGGACAGAGTCCTGCTGGGACAGCAGCCAGGGAAGAAGAGGCTTGAGCCTGGGGATCCCTCAGCTTGCTGCTGCAGATGGCCTCCATGGGCTGCAATCCCTTGGTGGGCACTTGAGGCTCAGCTGTGCTGTCTGCTCCTCCCCACAGCTGCCCCCTCTGCCTTCCTGCCCCCCAAGGTGGGGCAGAGCTGTGGCAGTGCCCTTGGTGTGCAGAGCAGCAAGTGTGAGGCAGAGGCTTTGTGCCCCCCAGGCCTTGGCAGGACCTCTGCCCATCAGCTGCTGCCTGCTAGCAGCAGCCCCTGGCTGTGCCAAGCTGCCCTGAGCTTCAGCAAGAGCCTGAGTGAGCAGAGCCTGAGCTGGGCACTCACAGCCCCCAGCAGAATAGGTGCTGGTGCAGCTCAGAGCAGGACACCAGGAATGCATCTCCAGCGTTTTCATTTTGCCTTTGTAAAGCATAAAAATAAGGACCAATTTTTAGGGTGGTTGACCCATTGCAGATGGCCCAACCCTTGAACTGGAACAGCTCCAAACAGCCATGAGCACCCCAAAGGACTTGAGACATTCCCCAACCCAGAGTTCCTGGGCACATTTCTGGATGCTCTTCGATATCTTTATGAAGCAGAAAACATTTGCCAATTTGTGTTGTCCTGTTTGCTTGGAGGATTAGCAGCTCACCAGGACTGCCCTTTGATTTCTTCAGTCCTGCCTAGAAGACACTGAAAGAACAGGAGACCCCTCCATGGCTTCATCTCAAAACTTATCCTAAAACCTTAACATTTCATTTCTGAGTCAAAGGCAACACAGACTCCTTTGACCATGCAACAAACCCAATACCAACTGGTCAGCTCAAAGCCTGATTCTATTTCTCCCAGCACCAGCACTATAAAAGTAAAGCACCAACAAGCTCTGAAGAGAACAACTTCAGCTGAGTTTCACACAAGAAAGCCAGAAAGCTGCAGAGAAGGAATCCAGCAAATATTGTAGAATCACAGAATGGTAGGGGATGGAAGGGACCTCCAGGGATCATCAAGTCCAAGCCCCCTGCCAGAGCAGCATCACCCAGGGCAGGGCACACAGGAACACATCCAGGTGGGGCTGGAAAGGCTTCAGAGAAGGAGACTCCATAACCTCTCCAGGGCTCTGACACCCTCACACCAAAGAAGTTTCTCTTCATGTTGAGCTGAAACCTTCTCTGTTCCCACTGTTCCTTGTCCTATCACTGTGCACCACCCAAAAGAGCCTGGCCCCCTCCCCTTGACCCCCACCCCTCAGCTATGGATAGACATTGATCAGATCCCTCTCAGCCTTCTCCTCTCCACACTAAACAGCCCCAGGGCTCTCAGGCTCTCTTCACAGGGAGATGCTCAAGTCCCCTAAGCATCCTCCTGCCTCTCCCTTGGACTCTCTCCAGCAGCTCTCTGTCTCTTGAATTGGGGAGCCCCAAACTGGACACAGGATTGCAGCTGTGGTCTCAGCAGGGCAGAGCAGAGGGGCAGCAGAACCTCCCTAGCCCTGCTGGCCACACTTTTCTTGCTGCAGCCCAGGATCCCATTGGCTCTCTTGGCCACCAGGGCACAAGTAAGTGTAGAAGCCTCCATTTGTGTCAAATCAGTAGAGGCTTTTTGTCAAGTTTTGTATTTTGGAGGTTTTGTGGATTTTTAAATAATTTTAAGTATTCATCCACTTCAAGGAGAGGCAGAGATGCTCTTCTGGAGAGCATCCTACACTGTTCTACAGCATGTTGAAGTGAGGAGCTTATTACAACACCTCTAAACACAGGGTAAGGCTCTAGGGTTAGACCTTGCTGAAGAGATCCCAAGAGGGGTGATGTTTCTTGGCCATCTCACATCTCTGCAGGTCCACTTCCACCAAGCTGAACCCAGACCTGATGTCCTTAACACTCCTCAGTGCTGCCTCATCACTAAAATCACTAAATCTGCATCAGGCTGCTGCACCTCTTCACTTGCACAGAAGAAATTCCCACCCTAAAGTAGCAGCTCCCAGACTCCAGACACAATTTTTTTGGAAGACTTTCTATTAGGAGCTCCAACACAGAACCCCACTCATCTTGCTCACCCCAAGAGTTCCCAAAGGGTTCCAAAATACAAGTGAGTGGGAGAGAAAGCTCCTGCTGGTTTATTCTACTGAGGACACAACATTTGAGCTGGTTCAGCAAGGCTTGGCTTTGAGTTATTCAGAAACTCATAGAAGGTTTGAAGGTTGGAAGGGACCTTCAATATCATCCAGTCCCAACCCCCTGCCATGGGCAGGGACACCTCCCACCAGCCCAGGCTGCTCAAGGCCTCATCCAGCCTGGCCTTAAACACCTCCAGGGAGGGGGTAGCCACAACCTCCCTGGGCAACCTCTTCCAGTGTCTCCCCAGCCTCACTCTCCAGAATTTCTTCCTCATCTCCAGTCTGAATCTGCCCTCCTCAAGCTTCAACCCATTCCCCCTCATCCTCTCACTCCCAACCCTTGTCACAAGTCCCTCCCCAGCTCTCCTGGAGCCCCTTCAGATAATGGAAGGCTGCTCTAAGTTCACCCTGAAGCCTTCTCTTCTCCAGACTGAACAGCCCCAACTCTCCCAGCCTGTCCCCTCCAGCCCTCTGATCATCTTCATGGCCTCCTCTGGACCCACTCCAGCAGTTTGATGCCCTTCTTGTCCTGGGGACATCAGAATTGGACTCAGTACTCCATGACAAATCCAAAGACCAAGGGTGTGACTGCTGCTATTTTCTGCTCCAAAGCTTCCCTCAGCTGAGCAGACAGGATTCAAGGGAGGAGATGCCTCAGTGTAGCATTCAACAGAACTGAATTTTCAGGAGCAGGCTGACTCCTGTGCAATGCCCTCCTTCTTCCCTTCCCTTTTTTTTTTTTTTTTTTTTTTTTTAGGGTGTGGTTTATTTTGGTGTTTATTTTTTGCCAAATCAGCTTAACTCTGAAGGCCAAAGCAAATAACCTAAATGTATGCTCCTGGAGCTGTCCTACTTCTGCCACCTATTTTAAACATTAAGCAATCCTAAACAGTCTGTGATTCATCTCAGGTTATTAAGGAGAGAGAGACAGAGAGAGAGAGAGGAGGAGATAAGAGAGAGAGAGAGAGAGAGAAGGAAATAAGAGAAAAGGAAGAATAGTCCCCAATGTCTGCTGGAATTTGGCTCACTTTAATTCTTTGTTCTCTAGATGTAAGCACAAGCAGTGAGGATTCTGCCACAGTTCTGAACAGAGTCACCCAGGGTTTAGTATTTCTCAGGATCTATGTAAATTCCTCCTAATGTAAAGGCAATGTGCTGATTAAGACAGGGCTCTCCTTTCATAGCCCTCCAGCACATCAATGTCCTTTCCCTGGATGTAAATCACAAGGACTACTCAGTGCTGGTTTTTAAAGAATCCCAGGAGGGTGGGGGTTGGAAAGGACTCTGGAGCTCACCCAGTCCAACCCCTGCTAAAGCAGGGCACCCACAGCAGCTTGCCCAGCAGCACAATGCCCAGGGGGGGTTGGAAGCTCTCCACACAAGGAGACTCCACAACCTCTCTGGGCAGCCTGCTCCAGGCCTCCAGCACCCTCACACCAAACAACTTTCTCCTCCTCTTCAGATGCAACCTCCTGGGTTCCACTTTGTGCCCATTGCCCCTTGGCCTGTCCCTGGGCACCACTGAGCAGAGTCTGGCCCCAGCCTCTTGCCCCCCACAGCTCCTTCAGCTCTTGCTGAGCATTGCTCAGCTCCCCTCTGGGGCTGCTCTTCTGCAGGCTCTCAGCCCCAGGGCTCTCAGCCTTTGCTCCTCACAGAGCTGCTCCAGGCCCCTCAGCAGCCCTGCAGCCTCCCCTGGACTTTCTCCAGCAGTTCCCTGTCTCTTAGCTCACCACTTGCCCAATACAACACCCTTCAGGTGCACACAAATGCATTTGAGTTCTCCCTGCACTTTTGTGTGGGTCTCAGCAATCAGCTGCTTTTAGCTGGTCTCTACCCCACCATTTTCCCCCCACTTTATCCTTTACCTAAATGAAGAGGAAGGGCAGCAAAGTGAGAGTATCCCTGAAGCCACAGTGGTCAATTTGCCAAGGCTGATGAAGGCAGTGCCTCTCCAAGTACTGCCTCACTGCTTTGTGCCCTTGCATCAATTAACATTTCCTTTGGCTTTTCACACCCTCACTTACCACCACTTCCTCACTCCTTTGAAGCCAGCTAATGTTAGCTTTTCAAGGCTGTCAGTGCAGGATTCATCATAACCAACTCAGATTCAGTGAGGAGAGAGTAATTAACACAACTGCCAGGCTCCTGCAGCACTTACCAAGAGGGGAGAGGAAATTCAAAGGCAAAGGAAAAGACCAGGAGGTCCTCCTGGTGGTTTGCTAGCAAATGAATACATCTGATGACAAACCAAAGCAAAAGCAGCTGTAGAAAAGCTGGATTAGTATCATAGGCCTGTCGAGGTTGGAAGAGACCTCTGAGGTCATCCAGCCCAGCCTTCCACCCAACACTGAAGGGGCAACACTACAAAGGCCTGCAGGGACAGGACCAGGGACAATTGCTTCAAACTAGAGCAGAGCAGATTGAGATTGGATGTGAAGAACAAGTTCTGCACCACGAGGCTGGTGGAACACTGGAACAGGTTGCCCAGGGAGGTGGTTGAGGCTCCATCCCTGGAGATATTGAAGGTGAGGCTGGAGAGGGCTGTGGGCAACCTGATCTAGTTGGGGATGTCCCTGCTGACTGCAGAGGGGTTGGACTGGATGAGCTTTGGAGGTCCCTTCCTGCCCAGATCATTCTGTTATTCTGTGAATACCAAACCATGTCCCTAGGCACCAGCTCCACACACTGCTTGAACCCCTCCAGGGATGGTGACTCCAGCACTGCCCTGGCCAGACCATTCCAGTGGCTGAGAGCCCTCTCTGGAAAGAAAGATTTCCTAGCAGCCAGCCTGAACCTGCCCTGCTGCAGCTTGCAACCACTTCCTCTGCTCCTGTCCCTTGTCCCCATGGAGCAGAGGCTGTCCCCTCCTCACTCCAACCTGCCTGCAGGGAGCTGGAGAGAGCAATGAGGTCTCCCTCAGCCTCCTCTTCTCCAGCCTGAACACCCCCAGCTCCCTCAGCCCCTCCTCCAGCCCAGGGGCTCCAGGCCCTTCTCCAGCCTCGTTGCCCTTCTCTGGACAGGCTCCAGCCCCTCAATGTCCTTCCTGCAGGGAGGGCCCAGAGCTGAACACAGCACTCGAGCTGTGGCCTCCCCAGTGCTGAGCACAGGGGGATGCTCACCTCCTGGCCCTGCTGCCCACCCTGCTTCTGATGCCAGCCAGGAGGCCTTTGGCTTTCTTGGCCCCCTGGGCACAGAGGTTCAGTTGACCATCAACCTGTTGATAGCTCAGTCAGCTATCAATATCCCAAGATCATCAACTCCAGACAAGTTTTGTATCAGTTTAAACATCATCTGTGCCTTGTGGGGGGAAATGGTCTGTCTGAAATTGTAGGTATGGTGCTGGGGGATGTGGTTTAGTGGTGACCTGGCAGTATTGGGTTAGCCTTTGGACTTGATATTCTTAAAGGTCTCTTCAGGTTCGCTCTTCAGGTTTCGTGATGTGCTGCTCTCATTCCCAACTGACCTACAAGGAGATATCTTCTCTCCTGAAGACATGCATGTCACAGGCTCACAGGATGGTAGGAGTTAGAAGGGACCTCTGGAGATCTTCCAGTCCAACCCCCCTGCCAGAGCAGGACCAGAGAATCCAGCACAGCTCACACAGGAACACATCCAGACAGGGCTGCAAAGGCTCCAGAGAAGGAGACTCCACAACCTCTCTGGGCAGCCTGTGCCAGGGCTCTGGGACCCTCCAGTGAAGAAGTTCCTCCTCATGGTGAGGTGGAACCTCCTGTGCTGCAGTTTCCATCCATTGCTCCTTGTCCTAACCCAAGGCACAACTGAGCAGAGCCTGTCCCTGTCCCTTCCTTCCTGACCCCCAGCCCTCAGCTATTGATAGACATTGATCAGATCCCTCTCAGCCTTCTCCTCTCCACACTAAACACCCCCAGGGCTCTCAGCCTCTCCTCCCCAGGCAGTGCTGCAGTCCCTTCAGCATCCTTGGAGCCCTCCCTTGGACTCTCTCCAGCAGATCCCTGTCCCTCCTGAACTGGGGAGCCCAGAACTGGATGCAATATTGCAGGTGAGGTCTCAGCAGGGCAGAGTAGAGGGGGAGGAGAACCTCCCTGGCTCTGCTGGACACACTCCTCTGAATGCCCCCCAGGACCCCCTTGGCCTTCTTGGCCCCCAGGGCACATTGCTGTGCCATGCAGAACTTGCTGCCCAGCAGCACTCCCAGGTCCTTCTCCTTGGGGCTGCTCTCCAGCAGATCCCCTCCCAACCTGTCCTGCTGCAGTTTCTTCTTCCTGCCCAGCTGCAGGACTCTGCACTCATCCTTGCTGACCCTCATTAGCTTCCTCTGTGCCCAGCTCTCAGTCTGCCCAAGTCTCTGAATGGCCTCACAGCCTTCAGGTGTCTCAGCCAAGCCTCCCAGTTTGGTATCCTCAGCAAACTTGCTGAGCAGACTCTGTCTGTCTGTCTGTCTGTCCCCTCATCAATGTCATGTGTGGAGCAGGCCAGAGTCATCCACATCTCAGTAGATCAATTGCTGTATCCCAACTGGATGGTTTAGTAACTCCCCCAAACCTCACATCCCTCCTATTTTAAACAAGTTTTCAGATGAGGAGAGCCAATGTGGCTCAGCTGTACATCTCCCAAGGACTCACAGAGGCTCAGACAGCAGTGGCTATAAATAGTCCCTGATTTCTCAGCTCAGTACCTGAAAGTAGCCATTCTTGCAAAAAATTAAGGCTTTCCCATGAGGACTGGATGCAAACCACACTCATTTGCATCCCTATCTCCAGGCTTCAGAACAAACCACAGGTGGCCCAAGACAGGCTCGTGAGCTGAATCTGAGTCTCCAAGCCCCTCTGCTGCCTTCCTTCCACTTCAATTTTACACTGCAGCCAGTAGAAAGGACCAGATGCCAGCCTGCAATGAAGACAAGAAAACCACACATGGCATGGGAAGCAAGAGAGGCAACCATCAGCCATAGCCTGGGACAGATGTTTTCCAGGCACCCAAAACGTGCTTGTACTTGTGGTCCCATTGCCTCCTGCCCAGCCAGGACACAGGCACAGGAGAACAGAGAAGAACTGGGTCCAGTTCTGGGCTTCTCAATTCAAGAAGGACATTGAGATGCTTGAATGTGTCCAGAGAAGGGCAACAAAGATGGAGGGAGGTCTGGAGCACAGCCCTGTGAGGAGAGGCTGAGGGAGCTGGGGGTGTTTAGCCTGGAGAAGAGGAGGCTCAGGGCAGACCTCATTGCTGTCTACAACTACCTGAAGGGAGGTTGTAGCCAGGTGGGGGTTGGGCTCTTCTCCCAGGCACCCAGTGACAGAAGCAGAGGACACAGTCTCAAGCTGCCCCAGGGGAGGTTTAGGCTGGAGGTGAGGAGAAAGTTCTTCACAGAAAGAGTAATTGGCCATGGGATGTGCTGCCCAGGGAGGTGGTGGAGTCACCATCCCTGGAGGTGTTCAAAGAAAGCTTGGATGTGGCACCTGGAGCCAGGGTTTAGTTGTCAGGAGGTGTTAGGGATTAGGTTGGACTTAATGATCTCTGATGTCTTTTCCAACCTTGGGTGATTCTGGGATTCTCTGAACTTCAGGGGCAGAGCATGCCAGGGAAAAAAAAAAAAAAAAAAACCAAAAACAAACAATTCCCTGCAGGTCAGCTAGTAAGGCTTTCATCTGGCTAGCAAAACAAAGTCCTGCTCATGGGGAGGGGATACCTCATGGCTCTCTGCAACTCCCTGACAGGTGGTTGGAGTGAGGTAGGGATTGGTTTCTTCTCCCTAGGATTAGGTGATAGGATGAGAGGAAATGGCTTGAAATCACACCAGGGGAGGCTTAGGTTGGAGATTAGGAAAAATGTCTTTGCTGCCAGAGTGGTCAGGGATTGGCACAGGCTGCCCAAGGAGGTGCTGGAGTCCCCATCCCTGGAGGTGTTCCACAAACCTGTGGCCATGGCACTGTGGGACATTTCATTTCATTTCATTTCAAGAAGGCTGGAAGAGACCTCAAGGATCATCAAGTCCAACCTGTCACCCTAAACCTCATGACTACTAAACCATGGCACCAAGTGCCACGTCCAATCCCCTCTTGAACACCTCCAGGGATGGTGACTCCACCACCTCCCTGGGCAGCACATTCCAAGGGCTAACCACTCTCTCTGTGAAGAACTTTCTCCTCACCTCCAGCCTAAACCTCCCCTGGCGCAGCTTGAGACTGTGTCCTCTTGTTCTGGTGCTGCTTACCTGGGAGAAGAGACCAAACCCCTCCTGGCTACAACCTCCCTTCAGGTAGTTGTAGACAGCAATGAGGTCTCCCCTGAGCCTCCTCTTCTCCAGGCTAAACACCCCCAGCTCCCTCAGCCTCTCCTCACAGGGCTTGTGCTCAAGGCCTCTCACCAGCCTTGCTGCCCTTCTCTGGACATGCTCCAGCAATTCAACATCTTTCCTAAACTGAGGGGCCCAGAACTGGACACAGGACTCAAGGTGTGGCCTAACCAGTGCTGTGTACAGGGGTACAATGACCTCCCTGCTCCTGCTGGCCACACTATTCCTGATCCAGGCCAGGATGCCATTGGCTCTCTTGGCCACCTGGGCACACTGCTGGCTCCTGTTCAGCTGCTGTCGACCAGTACCCCCAGGTCCCTCTCTGCCTGGCTGCTCTCCAGCCACTCTGTCCCCAGCCTGTAGCTCTGCATGGGGTTGTTGTGGCCAAAGTGCAGCACCTGGCACTTGGATTTGTTGAATGCCATCCTGTTGGACTCTGCCCATCTGTCCAGCCTGTCAAGGTCCCTCTGCAGAGCCCTTCTTCCTTCTAACAGATCAACACCTGCTCCCAGCTTGGTGTCATCTGCAAATTTACTGATGATGGACTCAATCCCCTCATCCAGATCATCAATAAAGATATTGAACAGGATGGGGCCCAGCACTGATCTCTGGGGGAAAATGGTTTAGTGACCATGGTGGTGTTGGGTTGCTGGTTGGACTAGATGATTTTAGAGGCCTTTTCCAACCCAAACTGTTCTCTGATTCTGTGAGCTGAGCCTTGCTCAGATGGTGGCTTTAGAACAGGAGCCAGCATGATCCTATGCCTCCTTTGGCACGATGGAAAGCCCACCTGCATCCCTCTTACTCTTTCTGATGTCTCAGCAGCCCCTACTGCACAGGGAAATTGCTCCATTGTGGGGAAAGCAGCAAAAGGAAGGGGGAGAGAATCTATCCCCACTCTTGCTAGGGGTTTGCATCAATTAAGAGAGAGGAAAGACACAGACCTCTTGTTGGCTGTTCTGATGGAGGAAGTAAATTGATCTCAGGCAAGCAGCTGAACGATGAATCATTTTTTTACTCTTCCCAAAGTGGTCCCCTTCAGGCTGTCCCCTGGGGAGCTCACTGCAGGTTGGTTGCAGCAGGCACAGATGATGACTAAAAGATGCAGAAGATTGCTTCAGAGGTGACCAAGTCCCAGGGGACTTCCTCAGCCACAGAGCAGCATTCCCAGAGAGTTGGCTGCTAATGAAGGATTCATTTCATCTTCAAAAGCTAGATCACACAAACAAGACCTCTCCAAGCTCTCTTTCTTCTGCTTGCTTTGGGGCACTTTGCTCTCCACTGGGCTGGCTGGAAGTGTCCCCTAAGATTTCCATGGAAATCAGATGTGACAGCAGCTAAACTGAGGCAGGGTGGTCTGGAAGAGCAGGGAGTGAGGTGGATGAGAACTGATTGAAGGGAAGAAGTCAGAGAGTTGTGGTCAATGGGATGGAGTCTAGTTGGGGGCCTGTGTCTGATAGAATCATAGAATCATAGAATTATAGAATCAGTCAGGGTTGGAAGGGACCACAAGGATCACCTAGTTCCAACCCCCCTGCCATGGGCAGGGACACCTCACACTAGAGGTCCTCAGGGGTCAGTACTGGCACCAGAGCTGTTCAATCTATTCATCAAGGACCTGGATGAGGGCACAGAGGGCACTGCCAGCAAGGTTGCTGATGGCACCAAACTGGGTGGAGTGGTGACACAGGAGGGTTGTGCTGCCATTCAGCCTGACCTGGACAGGCTGAGAGCTGGGCAGGGAGAAATGGAATGAAATCCAACAAGGGCAAGGGGAGAGTCTGGCACCTGGGAAAGAACAACCTCATGGAGCAGGAGAGGTTGGGGACTGAGCTGCTGGAGAGCAGTGAAGGGGAAAAGGCCCTGGGGGTGCTGGTGGATGGGAGGTTGAGCATGAGCCAGCAATGTGCTCTGGTGGCCAAGAAGGCCAAGGGCAGCCTGGGGTGGATCAGAAGGGCTGTGGGGAGTAGGTCACAGAGGTTCTCCTGATTCTCTACTCTGCCCTGGTGAGGCCACAGCTGGAATACTGTGTCCAGTTCTGGGCTGCTTAGTTCAGGAAGGACCTCAAGGAACTGCTTGGGAGAGTCCAGCACAGAGGCACAAAGATGCTGCAGGCAGTGGAACATCTTCCTTAGGAGGAGAGCCTGAGGGAGCTGAGGGCTCTGTAGCTTGGAGAGGAGGAGCCTGAGAGGTGACCTCATTGCTGGGGCTAAAGATGTGCAGGGGGAGTGCCCAGAGGCTGGAGCCAGGCTCTGCTGGGTGATGCCCAATGCCAGCACAAGGGGCAGTGGTGGAAGCTGAGCCATAGGAAGTTCCATGGAAACAGAAGGAAGAATTATTTCCCTGTGAGGGTGACAGAGCCCTGGAACAGGCTGCCCAGGGGGTTGTGGAGTCTTCCTCTCTGGAGATATTCAAGACCTGCCTGGCTGTGTTCCTGTGTGCCCTGCCCTGGGTGCTCCTGCTCTGGCAGGGGGTTGGACTGGCTGAGCTTTGGAGGTCCCTTCCAGCCCCTAACACTCTGTGATTCTGTGACAAAGAAATTTCAGCACATTAACAACTGGAAATGCAGTGAGATACTCAAGAGATGCCCAAATTAAATCCCCACAGCACTTTAGTGCTCTCCAATCACCTTCCCTCTCCAGCTGCAGTCTACATTAATTGAAATCCCTGTTTTAAAGACAGCAACAGGAAGAAAGGTAGAGGAGAAGGCTTTGATCTCTAAAAAAAGCACTGAAAGGAACATGTTACAGTGTCAGAAGTCAGAAAGAAAAAGAAGAAGGAGAGCTAAGGATAAGTCAAGCATAATAGAGCATGGAAAAAAAATAAAGAGAGAATTAAATGTCAGAGTAAGATTGGGGAAGGGAAGCCTCCAGAATGACTTTGTGTAACTCCTTTTGAGCTTTCAGCATTTCAGCACCTAGGAGACAAAAATCTGAAGCATCAAATCAAATCAAGGCAAAAATAAATACATTCTCAGGCCTGAAAGAAGTGGCAGGTTGGTTGTGGCAGGCAGAGTTGCTCCCAGCATGAGTTTTCCTGTGGGGGGGAAACTGCATTTTCAGCACTTCAGCTCTCCTAGACCTCGGCCAACTGCAGCTGCAGCATTCAGCTCCTACCACACAGCTCCTGTCTGAAGTCACTCCAAACACAGAGAATTTGCAAGTGAAATGAATAAACAAAACCAGGTATGAGGCTCTGCACTAGAAATATTGCCAGGAATAGATTTATTTTTCCTCCCTATTATAGATTCATAGAATGGGTTGGGTTGGAAGGGAACTGCAAGATCACTCAGTTCCAACCTCCCTGTTGATAGGGCAGGGAGGTTGGAACTGGGTGATCTTGAAGATCCCTCCATGCTATGGGCAGGGACACCTCCCACCAGCCCAGGTTGCTCATGGAGCATCCAGCAAGATTTACAGTATCATAGAATCACAGAATGGTCTGCTTTGGAAGGGACCTCCAGAGATCATCAGGTCCAACCCCCCTGCCAGAGCAGCATCACCCAGGGCAGTCTGCACAGGAATGCATCCAGGTGGGGTTGGAAAGTCTCCAGAGAAGGAGACTCCACAACCCCCCTGGGCAGCCTGCTCCAGGGCTCTGGGACCCTCACACCAAAGAAGTTTCTCCTGCTGTCCCATGCAGAACTTGCTGCTCACCAGCACTCCAAGGTCTTTCTCCATGGAGCTGTTTTCCAGCAGTGCAGCCTCTAACCTGTCCTGGTGCCTGCTGCTATTCCTCCCCAGCTGCAGGACCCTGCACTTGTCCTTATTGACCTTCATGAGGTTTGCCTGCACCCAGCTCTCAGCCCGTCCAGGTCCCTGGGCAACCTGTTCCAGTGTTCCACCACCCTCCTGGTGCAGAACTTGTTCCTCACATCCAATCTCAATCTCAATCTGCTCTAGTCTGAAGCCATTGTCCCTGGTCCTGTCCCTGTAGACCTTTGCAAACAGTCTCTCTGCAGCCTTCCTGTAGCCCCCTTCAGGTCCTGGCAGGCTGCTATTAGGTCTCCCCAGAGCCTTCTCTTCTGCAGGCTGAACACCCCCAGTTCCCTCAGCCTGTAAAGAAGGAAGCTCTGCTACTTATTTAAGCTTTAAAAGCTGGGGGTGGGGGTGGGGGGAGAAACAAAAGATATTGTATCAAAAGCCATAAAATTAAGAGAATTAGCTTCAACAGAATCCTGCAGGCAAAGGCAGAAACTAACCCAAAAGGCTCTTTCTTTAAATGTTCTGAAATGAGTTGTCTGGATTAGCCAAACCTACAAGCAATATTTGTTCAAAAATCCACTGAATTCGATTCAAGGCTTTCTGAGGAGAGAAAATCTGATGGCTTCTGTCTGATGAACCAAATCCCCCACAAAGCTGATAAGGCTTTGCTGGCAAGGGAGAAGACAACAGCAAAAGCCCCCAGCAGGACACAGAAGAGCTCTGCAGAGCAGGAATAAGCACGTCAGTGTTTGGCTCTTTGTCTCCCTCTCTGCTGATTTCCTGATGTTGCTTGAACTCAGCCCAAGCACGAAGTCAGGCTCCATCTGTCCTCCTGGGCAAGGAGACAAGCTGCCGATTGCTAAGCGACCCCAGGAGCTCTCAGGGACGCTGGGCTGGCTTGAGAGAGGCAAACAAACGTCCCCAAACTCTGCAGAACAAACACTGCTTGTCAGCAGCCTGCCACACACCAGAGGAAATTGAGTGATCCTCTGCTCTTAGGTGAGCAGCATCCTTCTTCCTGCCTGGGGTGGGGTGTCGAGGGTCAGGGCTGGGCTGGGCACCAGATGAGTGCCAGAGGCTCTCCAGGAACCCTCTGCCTTCCCTAAGGGAAGAGAAAGGGAAGAAGGGAGAGAGACTGAGGGGCTGGGAAAGAAACTAAGGCAGCTGGGATGGAAAGAAGAACAATGCCATGGGATAGAGACACAGAGACACAAAGCAACATGGAACCCAAGCCCTGAGGGCAAGGATGGCACCACTGGCACCACTGCTGCTGGGGGCAGGCACTGGGCAAGTCCCAGCCTGGGCTCAGCAGCAGATGGGAACCGGATTCAGGAGCTGGATTCTGGAGCTGGATTGAGGAAGACAGGGATGGGGCTGGAAGGCAGAAGGGACAGAGTCCTGCTGGGACAGCAGCCAGGGAAGAAGAGGCTTGAGCCTGGGGATCCCTCAGCTTGCTGCTGCAGATGGCCTCCATGGGCTGCAATCCCTTGGTGGGCACTTGAGGCTCAGCTGTGCTGTCTGCTCCTCCCCACAGCTGCCCCCTCTGCCTTCCTGCCCCCCAAGGTGGGGCAGAGCTGTGGCAGTGCCCTTGGTGTGCAGAGCAGCAAGTGTGAGGCAGAGGCTTTGTGCCCCCCAGGCCTTGGCAGGACCTCTGCCCATCAGCTTCTGCCTGCTAGCAGCAGCCCCTGGCTGTGCCAAGCTGCCCTGAGCTTCAGCAAGAGCCTGAGTGAGCAGAGCCTGAGCTGGGCACTCACAGCCCCCAACAGAATTGGTGCTGGTCTATCTCAGAGCAGAACATGGTGGGAGCCAAGCCTGACTTGTCTCCTGCTCTGCATCACCTCAGATGTTAGGTGCACAGCACACACAGACCAGCAGAGCATTGCCCAGCTTGGTGGCAGCTCCTAGACTGGAAACATCAACTCTTGCAAATAACTGAAGGAGTTAAAAGCAACTGAAAACTTCCTCCTTCTCTGATGTGCAGAGCAAACCTTTCAGCCTGCCCCTGCTCACACAAAAACATCACAATGTGCTCACACCTGGGCTGTGCCACAGTTTAGGACAGGGATTTATGCCAGCCCTGAGGCCACCTGTCTAAATGGGATAAGTGACAGAAGAACAGGACAGGAGCCACCAGCTGGGCACCTTGGGGCTAGGTAAGGCAAAATGAGCCTCAGGCAAGACCTTGGCAGCAGAAAAATGGTGGTGGGAGGGGGGTGGTTTAGGGTTGGATTGCAGAAGTTCCTTTGAAAGCACCACTGTGGCTGCATGCAAGGAAGGGGACAAAAAAAAAATCCTGGTTAAGAAAAATTGATTAAAGTAAAATGGCTAAGAGATTTTCCTTAGTAACATACAGATTCTAATACATTTCAGAGTTTATGTCATAAATTGATGCTTCAGAAAAAAAAAAAAAAAAAAAAAAAGTCCCCTGCTTTACCCCAAAGTACACATTAGATGAAGCTGAGCTGCTGGGCTCTGCTGTGTTTAAATCAGCCCAAGCACCACGGTTGTTTTCAGGAGAAATTCCCACACCAGACAGATGTTACCAGCTTGGAACTGTCAGAACTGCAAAGCTCTTCCACACGCTCATTGCCATTATTGAAATTCTCCTCCAGAAAACCAGAGGCCCAACAAAAGGCTGAGCTGAAGGTGCTTAAAAGTTCATGCACATGCTGCTGGAGCTATCAAAACAGGAGCCAGCAGTGTGCCCAGGTGGCCAAGAAGGCCAATGGCATCCTGGCCTGCGTCAGGAGTAGTGTGGCCAGCAGGAGCAGGGAAGTCATCCTGCCCTGTGCTCAGCACTGGTTAGACCACACCTTGAGTGCTGTGTCCAGTTCTGGGCTCCTCAGTTCAAGAGAGATGTTGAGATGCTGGAATGTGTCCAGAGAAGGGCAGCAAGGCTGGGGAAGGCTCTGGAGCACAGCCTGTGAGGAGAGGCTGAGGGAGCTGGGGGTGTTCAGCCTGGAGAGGAGGAGGCTCAGGGCAGACCTCATTGCTGTCTACAACTACCTGAAGGGAGGTTGTAGCCAGGTGGGGGTTGGGCTCTTCTCCCAGGCACCCAGTGACAGAACAAGAGGACTGTAACAGTGTGAGAGCTGAAATCCCCATCCCAAACCCACAATGACCATGCTAGCTCAGCCTGGCAGCAAATGCAAGCTGTATTTACAAACAAATCTACAACCTCTGATGCAATGCACTGAATCTGTACAAATAGACACTGGTCATAACATTTACAAATAGGTACAATCAACAGAAAAGCACAACCAAGCTCCCTTTGCTTCCCCCAAGGGGCCTTTCCCCATGGGGCCTCCTCCCCCAACCAGAAGGAATCCTCCCAGACCCCCCTGGCAGAAGGCAGAGAGTCAAGAAGCAGAAAGGCTTCTTAAAACCACCACAAAGTCACAGCCTCAAGCTGCACCAGGGGAATTTTAGGTTTGAGGTGAGGAGAAAGTTCTTCCCAGAAAGAGTGATCTGCCCTTGGAATGTGCTGCCCAGGGAGGTGGTGGAGTCACCATCCCTGGAGGTGTTCAGAAAAAGATTGGATGTGGCACTTGAAGCCATGGGTTAGTTAGTCATGAGGTCTTGGGTGACAGGTTGGACTTGATGATCTCTGAGGTCCTTTCCAACCTTGTTGGTTCTATGATTCTATGAAAAGGTGCATCAGACACCTTCCAGCAGGAGCACACCCACAGAACCATGCTTGGATAGTTTTAAGATTGCCTTTTAATTTTTCCTCTCACAGAGAAAGTGAAAGGATGTAAATAAATCACTACTGGGTGTGAGAAAGCAAAATAATGATTCTGCTAAACACCTCCATTGGAGAGAGAGACATGTTTAAGAATCTCTACTCAAAACAAGGTCAGTCAGTCTCAGCTTGCTCTGCTTCTCTCTTCTTCTCCTTCTGCCTTGGGAAGGTAACACTCACCCCCTGCATACTGACCTTGACAAGCTAAGCCTAACAGCCTCTCTACTTCCTGATCCTCTGCCTTCTGCCAGGGGGGCCTGGGGGGACTCCTTCTGGCTGAGGGGGGAGGCCCCTTGGGGAAGAGGCACAGCCCCTCGAGGGGGGCCCAAGGGGCTTGGTTGTGTTTCTCTGTTGATTGTACCTATTTGTAAATGTTGTGGGTGGTGTCTATTTGTACAGATTCATTGCATTACATCATAGGTTGTAGTTTTGCCTGTAAATAGAGCTTCATTTGCTGCCAGCCTGAGCTAGCCTGGGTATTGTTGGTGTGGGAGGGGGATTCCAGCTCCCACACTGTTACACATGCTTTGGGGATCCTTTGGGGATCACCCAGTCCAACCCCTCTGCTAAAGCAGGGCATCCACAGCAGCTTGCCCAGCTGTGCACAATGGCCAGGGGGAGTTGGAAGCTCTCCAGAGGAAGAAGAATCACAGAATAGTTTGGTTAAGAAGGAACCTCCAAAGGCCACCAGTCCAACCCCCTGCAGTCAGCAAGGGCCTCCCCAACTGGAGCAGGTTGCTCAGCACCTTGTTGAGCCTGACCTTGAATACCTCCAGGGATGAGGCTTTGACCACCTCCCTCAGCAACCTGTTGCAGTGTCCCAGCACCATCATGGTGCAGAACTTTTCCCTGACATCCAATCTAAATCTGCTCTGCTCTCGTTTCAAACCATTGCCCCTGGTGTCTTGCAGACACTTTAATTAAGGCTCCGAGGCAGGGTACAGCTCCCAGCAGGGGCTGAACTCAATTTAAATTTCAAATCATCTCAAAAACCTTTGAGCCTTTGATTGCTGTCCCAGCTGCTTTGTGACCACTGAAGGGATTCCTCTGCTTGCCTTTCCCTTTGTTAGAGGACTAATTACTGCAAAGTCTGTAGCAATCAATGCTCTGATGGTAGCAGTTAGGCCAGTGGCAACTACTACTGAAATGCAAGAGAGCTACACGTTTGGTCAGCAGGAGAAGAGCTAAAAAATTACTTAATGTATAGAAATAGGCATTTTATATCTAAATATGCATTTCTCTATAGAAATATCTATAGATACATATTCCATAGACACATCTTACCTATTGCTTAGCAACAAATCATTTTGCATTTCTTCAGAGAATCACAGAATGGTCTGGGCAGGAAGGGACCTCCAAAGCTCATCCAGTCCAACCCCTCTGCACTCAGCAGGGACATCCCCAACTGGATCAGGTTGCCCAGAGCCCTCTCCAGCCTCACCTTCAATATCTCCAGGGATGGAGCCTCAACCACCTCCCTGGGCAACCTGTTCCAGTGTTCCACCAGCCTCATGGTGCAGAACTTGTTCCTCACATCCAATCTCAATCTGCTCTGCTCTAGTTTGAAGGCATTGTCCCTGGTCCTGTCCCTGCAGGCCTTTGCAAACAGTCTCTCTGCAGCCTTCCTGTAGCTCCCTTCAGGTCCTGGCAGGCTGCTGTTAGGTCTCCCTGGAGCCTTCTCCTCTCCAGGCTGAACACCCCCAGCTCCCTCAGCCTGGCCTCAGAGCAGAGCTGCTCCAACCCCCTGAGCATTTTCCTGGCCTCCTCTGGACCCTCTCCATCAGCTCCATGTCCTTCCTGTACTGAGGGCTCCAGCCCTGCACACAGCACTGCAGGTGAGGTCTCACATTAATCCCATATTAAGAACAATCCCCACACTTGATGCTGTGCACATCTTCACATGTGTTCATAGCCAATAAAAGATTTGTCCCTGCAGCATCTCTGTGAGGAGGAAAGGCTGAGAGCCCTGGGGCTGTTGAGCCTTGTAATAAATAAAAATGAAATTATTTGTTAATCATATGTGAGGACCCTGACTGTTCTCTGCTTACCCTTTCCTAGACAATCTGTTCAAGCCAAAATGTGCAATACCCCCCTTATCACCTTTCCAAATCCCAGAGGGCTTCTCCCCACACCAGTAAATACCTGTGGGGCCAGTGACAATAGGTGACTATTGCTGTCATCAGGGCAGGGGAAGAACGTTTCACACCTTGTCTCCTCTATTCAGACCTCTGCTGATGAGACAATGCCCAGGCCAGGGCAGAGCTGTGGGGGAGCTGTAGACCTGACTCACATCAGGAGAAACTGAAGGTCCTGGGAGGTTGATATGGGCTGTGAATACAGCTGGGGAGCCTCCAGATTGGGCAGATTGGATTTGTAGATTCTGTTAGTGCTCTGACAAAGAGTTCCTCATCCTATCTGCTAAATCCTGCAGCCAGTGTTAAGGAGCAGGAAATCTGGGGCAATGAGTGTTTAACTGTGGGGTTCAGACATCAGGTCTCTGAGTTTGGGTTGTTGGGCACTTCAACTAGTTCCTGTATCAGACAGACAAAAAGCTCAAGTTCAAATCACAGCAATAATGAAAGCAGATGAGCTGGGATGTCTAAAAAGCCGCTGAAATATGAAAAACAAGATTTAAGGAGTGGATACTAAAGATGTAGCTGTTACATAATGTCTATCATATACATTGCTTCCCTCCTCATGGCAAGGAGGAGAGTTTCACTGGCCTGGACAAATCTGCTGTGCCGTAGCTAGTGGAGAGTTTCAAATTCCTTGACTTTAAAATGTAATGAACCACCTACTCTATCACAACAATAATTGTTTTCTACATATTTCTTACCCATAAAATACGTATCTAATCCGAAGTCTTTGTAATAAATAGAAATGGAATTATCTGTTAATCATATGATGTTAAGTTTAAATGATGTTAGATTAATAATTATCTTTTATAATAGCTTAATAGTGGAATGTAGGTTGCTTTGCTTATTTGCCAAGACTTGTAACTAAACTACAACAGACAGCCTTGTGTATCATAGGCAGCTTTGTGTATCTGTCAAAGTCCTGTATTCTAACATTCCTAAGCCGGATCCACGACTCCTTGCTGGATATCTACGCATATGCAGAATGATAAACTGGCTCCGAGTATGCAGAACAAGAGATAAGGAACTGAAACAATGCAAAGAGACTGAGATGATGCTGAACTCCTACCCTATAAAAGGAGTCTATACGATACTGTCAGATGTGAGCCGTGGAGGAACAGGAGATTCCCCCGGCTGCCCAGCGCTGTTTTTGCTCACTTACCAAATAAAACTTTAAATTTAACCACATAAAATTGGAGTGGTCATTTTTGTCAATTACAAGCCTGGAGAAGAGCAGCCTGAGAGGAGATCTTCTCAGTGCTCACCAAGAGCTAAAGTGCTTGCAAATGCTAAACTTTAGCCTTGGAGTCACTTGAACAAAGCTCAACTTCAGAGCTTCAGAGTTAATATTTCCTCTACCAACACTGGAAAAACAAAAGGGATGAAGCCAATCTTTTCCCCATGAAGATTCTGCAATGATTGTGTTTAAATGTCACCCAGCACAACAGGACTGGCATGGATTAGATGTTACCAAACATCAGCTTATCCTCAATAAAATGTGCACTTCCCACAACTGCAGAACCATTCCCAATAGAGCCATAAAGGTTTTCTGCTCATAAAGCTCTATTTTCATCCCTCTGTGCCCAGCCAAATTAAAGGTTTGAAAGGGAACACTCTTTCCCTTCAATCTGCAGAGAGCAGTGACAGGGAACAGGACCAGGCTCAACAGCTCAACCTATTCACTCCCTGCCACCAGACAGCCCCCAAACACCCAAGAACAAGTCCTAAAGGCAGGATTTATTTTGCTTTGTTAGGAATTCTTCTTGCAGGTGATCCATCACCTGTCAAACAACATCTTTCTGCATCACATGTGGAACAGAATAGGAGGAAATTTGGCTACAATTGAAGGCATCTCACTTCACTCAAATGTCTAATAAAGCTACTTAACCTCCAGAAAAATCACAGAATGGCTCAGGTAGGAAGGAACCTCAGAGCTCATCTGCTCCAACCTCCCCACCATGCCCAGGGACACCTCTCAGCCAGACTCAGCTGATCAAGGTCTCGTCCAGCCTGGCCTTCAACACCCCCAGCAAGGAGGCAGCCACAGCCTCCCTGGGCAGCCTGTGCCAGAGTCTCACCACCCTCCTGCTCAACAACTTCTTCCTCAGCTCCACTCTACCCCTGCTCTGCCTCAGCTTCAAACCATTGCCCCTTGGCCTGTCTCCAGACACCCTCAGCAAAAGTCCCTCTGCAGCCTTCCTGCAGGATCCCTTCAGGTCCTGGCAAGCAGCTCTGAGGTCCCCCTGGAGCCTTCTCCTCTCCAGGCTGCACACCCCCAGCTCCCTCAGCCTGGCCTCACAGCAGAGCTGCTCCAGCCCTTGGAGCATCTTTGTGGCTTCCTCTGGCCTCACTCCGGCAGCTCTGTGTCCTCCTTCTGCTGGAGACACCAGAACTGGACCTCTTATTTCAAATCCCCCACCTCAGAAGACAAGCAGCAGCCAAAACCACATAGCATATTAAAAAATGAAGAAGATTACTGTTTGATGAGACTAAATCTTGTTATGAGAGGGGGAAAAAAAAACAACAACAAACAAAACCAAACAAAAAAAGTCCCCACATTTTGCATCCTTAGTTGCCATATAAATCAGGGAGGTACAATTATTCCTTTACAGCTCTCTGCGTGTAGTGAAATATTATTTCTGTCAGGATTATAATTGAAATGACTCCCCCCTGCCACTTGGGCTTCATTCAACGTGAATTCATTGGCTTCTTACTAAAGGATAGCTGAAAATATGAGACACTTTGCATGTTACCATTAGGCACCCAGGGAACACACTGCTCTTGCAGTCAGGGATTGTGCTGAGCTACAGAGCCAGGAGCAATGAAGGAAGATGTCATCCTACCCAGCCAGGGAGTTCTGGGTAACAAGATTGCTTCACAGGAGTTGCCCTAAATTAAAGATAAAGGATTAAAAAGCCATCACTCTGGGGATTGGGAGTCTCTGACTTTTTTTTCCTCCCCCTCCCCACGTTAAAGCTGTTCTGAAATATTGACTTTGTAAGGACATCATCATTGGCTTGGAGCCCACATAAATATAGCAGAGCAGAGAGCCCCAGACAGCCCCAAAGCCAATATCAATGAAATCTTTGAAAGGCAAGGCAGGAATGTGGTTATTACACCTGCTCAGAGACAGGCACCTGAGCCACAGCACCTCAGATGCTGTAAAACAGCAGTGAAGATTAATATGCACTGCCCAGGGACACCTCTCAGCCAGACTCAGCTGCTCAAGGTCTCATCCAGCCTGGCCTTCAGCACCCCCAGCAAGGAGGCAGCCACAGCCTCCCTGGGCAGCCTGTGCCAGAGTCTCACCACCCTCCTGCTCAACAACTTCTTCCTCAGCTCCACTCTAACCCTGCTCTGCCTCAGCTTCAAACCATTGCCCCTTTGGCCTGTCTCCAGACCCCCTCAGCAAAAGTCCCTCTGCAGCCTTCCTGCAGGATCCCTTCAGGTCCTGGCAGGCAGCTCTGAGGTCCCCCTGGAGCCTTCTCTCCCCCTGAACACCCCCAGCTCCCTCAGCCTGGCCTCACAGCAGAGGTTGCAACAACCCAATTAAATCAAAGCTTTTGGAAGATCATGCTGAAAGCTGAGTGCTCGGACTGAAGGATCCTGAAGACTTTGGATTTCCATCAGGTCTCTTGGCTCCTCTTTGGCAAGGAAGACTCACAACAGAAAACAGCTCAGAGCTCGTCCTGGCTTCACAGTTTCGTTTATTTTGGGTTTTGTTATTTTTTTCCCTCCTACTCACCGAAGGACCAGTAGAAAGTCCTGGACAGAAAGCCAAGAGAGAGTCTGAAAGGAATATCAATCTTTCCTGCTTTCAGGCAGAGCATTGCTTCCCTAAGAATCCTAAAGGTCTCTTCCAACCAAAGTGGGTCTAAGAACATCAAGCCCAACCCTTAAACCAGCACTGCCAGCTCACCATTAAACCATGGTCCTCAGCATCACATCTCCAAGGCTTTGAAACCCCTTCAGGGGTGGGACATGAACTGCTCCAGCAGAGCTTCTCCTGGAGAAACACATCAGGAAACCAGACTGCCAGAAATCCCTGAGTCCCATGGGGAGTCCCCATCCGGGGTGGATTAGCCTGGGGTTGAATTAACAAGGCAGGAATTATAAAAATACAGTTATGTTTCTTTTCCCCAAACCCACACCCCAAACTGTGTACAAAACTGATAACAATCACTCACAGGTTCTATTCCACCTCGAATCCTTCCAGGATGCTTATGGCGACTTCCAATACAATTTGGAGAGTTCAGAGACTGGAAAAGGCTAAACCACAAACAGCTTCACCCCACTGATAAATCAAAGGCCGACCAATAACCCTCAGGGAGACATGAGCAGGCCGGGTTTTACTCATGGAAATGGAAGCAGGAATTTGGAGAGGGTCCCTAGCTCGCCCTCTCTGCTGACAGGCTCCAGAGGCTGTCCAGCTGTGATCCGAGTTGAGGCTCAGGCTTTAAGGGATCCACCCCAGGGAGAAGCGAAACGGCAGGCAGGGCCCAGGCAGGCAGGGTCACGGCAGGGTCGCTCCCGAGCAGGATCGGTCCCAGGCTGGCAGTGCCAGGCAGGTCCCAGGCTGGTGGTACCAGGCAGGTCCCAGGCTGGCAGTGGCAGGCAGGTCCCAGGCTGGTGGTGGCAGGCAGGTCCCAGGCTGGCAGTGCCAGGCATGTCCCAGGCTGGTGGTACCAGGCAGGTCCCAGGCTGGCAGTGGCAGGCAGGTCCCAGGCTGGTGGTGGCAGGCAGGTCCCAGGCTGGCAGTGACAGGCAGGTCCCAGGCTGGTGGTGCCAGGCAGGTGCCAGGCTGGTGGTGGTAGGCAAGTGCCAGGCTGGTGGTGGTAGGCAGGTGCCAGGCTGGCACCAGGCAGGTCCCAGACTGGCAGTGGCAGACAGGTCCCAGGCTGGTGGTTCCAGGCAGGTCCCAGGCTGGCACCAGGCAGGTCCCAGGCTGGCAGTGGCAGACAGGTCCCAGGCTGGTGGTGCCAGGCAGGTCCCAGGCTGGCGGTGGCAGGCAGGTCCCAGGCTGGTGGTACCAGGCAGGTCCCAGGCTGGCAGTGGCAGGCAGGTCCCAGGCTGGTGGTGCCAGGCAGGTGCCAGGCTGGCGGTGGCAGGCAGGTCCCAGGCTGGCACCAGGCAGGTCCCACCACTAGGCCGGTCCAGGGAGAAGTGAGCAAGGGCGGCAAGAGATGAGCACCCAAAAGGGCCCAGCCGAAGCGAGGGAGCCCCAGAACAGGGGTGAGCTGTGTGAAATTGAGAGCCCTGACTGCTCCCTGCTCCCCCTTTTATATATTCCTAGACAGTCTGTCGGTCAAATCGTGGCATATCCTCCTTATGACGCTTCAAATCCCAGAGGGCTTCTCCCCACACCGGTAAAGCACTGTGGGGTCTCCACCCGGCAGGGACACTCGGTGGTTGTTATTGCTGTCATCAGGGCAGGGGAAGAGCCTTTCACACCTTTGTCTCCCCTATTCAGACCTCTGCTGATAGACAATGAGGGAAGGTGGGGGGATCTGGGGCACCCTGCAACAAGGGGTAGCACATGGGTTGAAGACAAAAGAGCCCAAGGTGCCCAGCAGAGCCTGGGCTGTGTTGTTGCTGACCAGATACAAACCAGAGCAACCCTAAGGCAGGAGCCACCAGAGAGCCAAGCAGAAGGGTGATAAAGTCTTGGTTACCAAAACCTGACAGCTTGTGTGGATCTCCCAGCTTGCTGCCACACCATCCACTTGTCTGTGGAGGGAAGCCTGCAGTATGAAAGCCAGAGCCCAAATCCAGGTGACAGAGGAGATGCCCAAGCTGGGGCGCAGTGTGGATCTGCTGGGAGGAAGGAAGACACTTCAGAGAGCCCTGGCCAGGCTGGGTCGATGAGCTGAGGACAACAGGATGAGGTCTAATAAGGCCAAGGGCAGGCTCCTGCACTGGGGTCACAACAACCTCATGCAGTGCTGCAGACTGGGGGGGAGTGGCTGGGAGGGACCTGGCAGTGCTGGGTGACAGCAGCTGGACAGGAGCCAGCAGTGTCCCCAGGGGGCAGGGAAGGCCAGGGGCATCCTGGCCTGGGCAGGAACAGTGTGGGCAGCAGGAGCAGGGATGGAATTCTGCCCTGTGCTGGGCACTGGTGAGGCCTCACCTCCAGCACTGAGTGCAGCTCTGGGCCCCTCACTGCAGGAAGGATCTCGAGGTGCTGGAGCAGAGCCAGAGGAGAGCAACCAGACTGGGGAAGGTGCTGGAGGGAAAGGCTGATGAGGAGAGGCTGAGGGAGCTGGGGGTGTTCAGCCTGGAGAAGAGGAGGCTCAGGGGGGACCTTATCACACTCTGCAACTACCTGAAGGGAAGTTGCAGTCAGGTGGGGGTCAGGCTCTGCTCCCAGGCAACTTGTGACAGGACCAGAGGGCATGGCCTGAAGCTGTGCCAAGGGAGGGTTAGGTTGGAGATTAAGAAGCACTTCCTGATGGAAAGGGGAATCAGACCCTGGAAGAGACTGCCCAGGGAGGTGGTGGAGTCACTATCCTTGGAGGTGTTTAGGGCAAGATTGGATGTGGCACTCAGTGACAGGGTCTGGGCCATGTGGTGGTTAGGTCATAGGCTGGGCTGGATGAGCTCAGAGCTCTACTCCAGCCTCAGTAACTCTGTGATTCTGTGACAGGTTTGATTGGTCCATTGCCAAGCTCTGCATCCATCAGCACACAGCCAGCAGCCCCAGGTGGGAGAAGGAGACAAGAAATGCAGTGACTTCCACTCCCTGCTTCATTGTGGTGCTCAAAAGACCGCACAGACACTTCAGAACATGCTTTAGTGAGCGTGGTGCTGTTGGGTTGATGGTTGGACTTGATGACCTTAGAGGTCATTTCCAATTCTATGACTGTGGGGCAGGTCACTAGAAGCAGCTCTGTTCCCTAACCTGCTCATTAGTTGAGGGATCAAAGGGGCCAACAAACACCTTCTTAATTACAGCTGAGCAATTCTTTTTGAACAGGCTGGAGCTAATTTCAGCAAGAGGGTTTCATTAGACTGAGTAAAGAGAAGGTGGAAGCTCCCTCATCACTAGGCTTTGATCAGACAAAGGAGGAGGAAACAGCAGCAGGGCTCAGATTAATTCCTCTTTGAACAAAAGACAACAAGAACCTTTTCCTACCAAAGGTGGAGGTGAAGGTTGGCTTGGCAAAAGACCCCCCAAACACTGAGGGCAGTCAATGAGTTCTTTAACATTTCAAGATTCCTCCTTTTGTGAAAACAAAAGGCAGCAGGAGGTAGATTTGTGTTACAAAACCTGCAATCTGAATTCCATTTGGGACTTCAAATAGGAGCATTTGATCCATTTGGTGCAAAGTCTCTTCAGAGGGCCTGCAACCTACTTCAGATGTGGTGTGAAAGCTGAATGGCCTCACAAGCTTCTCCCCTCAAGTTAATGATTTCATTGTCTGAAACTATTAGAAATGCACAGAAGGATAAAGTAACACAGGAATAATCCTCCTCTGTCCCCAAAAATGAATTTATTAATCTAGATTACAAAAACCCAAGGAGTTTGTAATGGGGAGTAATAACAATAGGATCATAAGGATGCAACACTGGCAGAACTTTTCAAGAGACTTTAAAGGGAACTGCCTTCAAAGTGGCTTTAAAAGTCAGGATCTTTTGCAAGTCTACCCATCACTGATATCAGTAATTCCTGCTGGCCAGAAATAGTCTGGAATATAAATAAGAATCCCACAAGAATCACAGAATGGCTCAGGGTGGAAGAGATGTCACACATCATCTCCCCACCTTGGCCAGGGACTCAGCCAGACTCAGCTGCTCAAGGTCTCATCCAGCCTGGCCTTCAACACCCCCAGCAAGGAGGCAGCCACAGCCTCCCTGGGCAGCCTGTGCCAGAGTCTCACCACCCTCCTGCTCAACAACTTCTTCCTCAGCTCCACTCTACCCCTGCTCTGCCTCAGCTTCAAACCATTGCCCCTTGGCCTGTCTCTAGACCCCCTCAGCAAAAGTCCCTCTGCAGCCTTCCTGCAGGATCCCTTCAGGTCCTGGCAGGCAGCTCTGAGGTCCCCCTGGAGCCTTCTCTCCAGGCTGCACACCCCCAGCTGCCTCAGCCTGTGCTCACAGCAGAGCTGCTCCAGCCCTTGGAGCATCTTTGTGGCCTCCTCTGGGCTCACTCCAGCAACTCTGTGTCCTTCTTCTGCTGGGCACACCAGACCTGGAAGCAGAGAAATCAATCAGATAAATACCTGCTTCCCACACCATGCTTCCAGCCTCCTACTCAAGGAACAGCTCAACTTCAGGGCTCATTACTAGCCAGAAGATAAGAGCATCTTCCCTACACACTGCATGGACCACCCTTGGCAGCCACTAGTAGCCAATAAGACAACAAAAGCCCAAGTGCAGGCTGCTCCAACCTCCCTTGCCCCACAGATCTTCTGGAACATTTCTGGGTTTGAGACCTCCACTCATTTTGACTCTTCTGCCCGCTCTCCACCTAGGAGAATGAACTTCGGCAAATCCCCAGGGGTAAGAGAGGAAAAAAAAAAAAAAACAAAGAAAAATTAGAGGAAAACCCTCCCTTATGTGGGTTTTGATGCATAATTTCCTCATGGTCAGCTGCAGAAGTTCCAGAGGTACCTGGACAAGCTGGAGAGGTGGTGCCCAGGTGAACCTCATGATGTTCAACAAGAGCAAGTGCAGGGTTCAGCACCTGGCCCAGAACAATCCTCATTATCAGTAGAGACTGGGGGAGGAGGTGAGAGAAAGCAGCCCTGAGGAAAAGGACTTGGGGGTGCTGGTGGATGAGAAGCTGGCCAGGAGCAGGCAGTGTGAGCTTGCAGCACAGAAGGCCAAGGGCAGCCTGGGCTGCATCCAAAGCAGCACTGCCAGAGAGCCAGAGAGGTGATTCTGCCACTTTGCTCTGCTCTGCTGAGACCTCACCTGCAGTGCTGTGTGCAGGGCTGGAGCCCTCAGTACAGGAAGGACATGGAGCTGATGGAGAGGGTCCAGAGGAGGCCAGGAAAATGCTCAGGGGGTTGGAGCAGCTCTGCTCTGAGGCCAGGCTGAGGGAGCTGGGGGTGTTCAGCCTGCAGAAGAGAAGGCTCCAGGGATAACTAATAGCAGCCTGCCAGGACCTGAAGGGAGCTACAGGAAGGCTGCAGAGAGACTGTTTGCAAAGGCCTGCAGGGACAGGACCAGGGACAATGGCTTCAGACTAGAGCAGAGCAGATTGAGATTGGATGTGAGAAACAAGTTCTGCACCATGAGGCTGGTGGAACACTGGAACAGGTTGCCCAGGGAGGTGGTTGGGGTCCCATCCCTGGAGATATTGAAGGTGAGGCTGGAGAGGGCTGTGGGTAACCTGATCCAGTTGGGGATGTCCCTGCTGAGTACAGGGAGTTTGGACTGGATGAGCTTTGGAGGTCCCTTCCTGCCCATATCATTCTGTGATTCTATGATTCTCTATGTCAAGAATTTGCATTTACTCCATTTCAACATTTTTTGTTCTCTTTCATCATCAAGTGTTGGTTATTTTACTTTCAGACCCTAAGACAAAGGATATTCTGTACCATGAGCCTTGTCATCAAAGGTTAAAACCCAGGACCCTCAGGAACTAGAAGGTCACCCCCAGAGGACCTGCTGGCTGCAATGCAGTAGGTACAGCTGTGTGGACAGGACAGGATCACAGAATTATCCAGGTTGGAAAAGACCTCCCAGATCATCCAGTCCAACCTATCACCCAGCACCATCCAATCAACTAAACCATGGTATCAAGGGCCTCATCCAGTCTCTTCCAGGGATGGTGATTTCACCTCCCTGGGCAGCACATCCCAGTGGCCAATCTCTCTTCCCTCTGGGAAGAATTTCTTCCTCTCCTAAACCTCCCCTGGCACAGCTTGAGACTGTGTCCTCTGCTTCTGTCACTGGTGCCTGGGAGAAGAGCCCAACCCCCACCTGGCTACAACCTCCCTTCAGGTAGTTGTAGACAGCAATGAGGTCTGCCCTGAGCCTCCTCTTCTCCAGGCTGAACACCCCCAGCTCCCTCAGCCTCTCCTCACAGGGCTGTGCTCCAGACCCCTCACCAGCCTTTCTGAAGACATTTCTGAAGCTGTTCTCAGCATGAAAGTAAATTTTGTCTCAACACAAGGAGAGTTTCTTCTGGAATTAGAGTGATTTTAGCAGGAATTGGTATTAATAGAACACAAGCAACCTGCCCTAGGTTTAGGGTCAGGATCAAAGTGGTCACAGCATTCCAGGTCACCACCTGACTTCCTCTGTGAACTCCTGCTCAGCCACAGAAGCAAACAAACCAATTAGGAGCCTGTTAATAAACCAGCCATGTCTTCTTGTCCATGAATAAATCACAACACAACCAAATTAAAACATACAGGAACTGCTGGATACAAGAAGTGGTGCTGAGGGACATGGTTTAGTGGTGACCTGGCTGGGCTAACGCTTGGACTTGATCCTTAAGGTCTCTTCCAGCCTACATGATTCCAAGATGCCTGCAAATTATTAGTCTGCTGGGAAAATAGGACACAACATTGCACAGCAGAAGGGCATCTTAAATCCCTTGGCAATGCTTCCTCATCCTGTCCTTGAGCTAAATCAGCACCTTAGACAGCCATGCAACATCACACCTGGCCATCAAAACACAGATCCTTCACCAAAAGGGGAACTCTGCAAGCAGCAAGCAAATTAATGCTGTTGCTGCAAAAAGCTCAGGGGCAACATCTCTCTGTTCCTGTCTAGGCAGTGACCTGACAATCCCATGGTTGATAGCTGCTGTCCTTCTGGGAAGGGTTCCATGAATCACCTCCCCATGAACACAACATCCCCTGTGTGAAAGAGCATCAGATAGGCACAGGCATGGCAATCTGCTTCTCATACTCCATCATGTGCCTCTCAGGAAAAGCAAAAATAGCACAACCACACTGCCACAAAATGAAGCACACAGCCCTCAGCTGGCAGCAGCAGCTCCCTTCAACCTGGCTTGCACTCACTGCAAGGTGGATAGAAACAGCTCTTGCACAGGATCCCAGCCTGGTGGCAGCTGGAAGGGACCTCTGGAGCTCACCCAGTCCAACCCCCTGCTCAAGCAGGGCACCCACAGCAGCTTGCCCAGCAGCACAATGCCCAGGGGGGGTTGGAAGCTCTCCACACAAGGAGACTCCACAACCTCTCTGGGCAGCCTGCTGCACTGTTCTGGCATCCTTAAAGGAAAGAAGATTTTCCTTAAGTTCAAGTGGAACTTCCTGGGTTCCCCTTGAACTGCTCAGTGACAGGACAAGAAGTAGTAGGAACAGACTTGAACAGAACAAGTTTCATCTCAACATGAGGAGGAACACCTTTACTTTGAGCCTGCAACAGGCTGCCCAGAGAGGCTGTGGAGTTTCCTTCTTTGGACTCATTCAAAACCAGCCTGGACCCCATCCTGTACCACCTGCTCCAGGCCTTCAGCACCCTCACACCAAAGAAGTTTCTCCTCATGTTCAGGTCTCCTCACATTCTGGCCCCTCAGGGTTTGCTTCTGAGACCCCACAAAGGGCTTATGAATCCTCTAGACATCTTCCATGCTGCTGACTAGCAAACAATTCAAACTTGGGTTAGATTCAGCTGGTTTAGTACATTTGAAGGGTGGAATCTGAGACTGAGCAGCCAATGTCCTTCCTTTACACTTGCAGCTGGTAGGCACCAGTGTGATTTGCCAAGCAAACAGCTGTTAAAGGCATGGAGATCTGCCAGCACCACCACAACATTTTGGGCTGATTTTATCTTTATCACAGCTTTCTCTGAGTGATTGATCAGCATCCAGCCTTGTGCCTCTGTACACTGCTGTGGTTTAAGCTTTCCCAGAGTCCAAAAGCCCAAATGGAACAGATTTAGATTGCCTCCCCTCTCCCTTTTTCCTGGTAGGGGAAAGCAAATTAGGCAGGAGAACAGAGAGGTAAAACTAAGAAAGAAACAGTCTGGAATCGATTTGGAAGTCAAAGGTAAGTTTAACAAAACCTAAAAGGCATTTGAGCAAAAGGAAGGTTATAAAGGTATAAAGGAAAAGGGTAAATAAAAATATCAACAAAGCCAGGCCCAGCTGGCAAAGGATTCTCTGGATTCAAGAAGGATTCTGTGCAGATGCAGTCCTTAGGAGTCTGGAGCAGCATGGAACAGGCTCCCCCCAGGGTTACAGCAACTGCAGGGGCAGCAAGAGGGCTGCTGGGCAGTGAGGGGCAGGAGGGGAGAGAGAGAGGAGAGAAGGGAGAGAGGGGAGAGAGAGAAGGAAGAGAGGGAAGAGAGAAAGGAGAGAGGGGAGGGATGGGAGAGAGAGAAGGAAGAGAGGGGAGAGAGAAAGGAGAGGGGGGAGAGAGAAAGAGAGAGAAAGAAAAAGAGAAAGAGAGAGAAAGAGAGAAAGAAAAAGAGAAAGAGAGAGAAAGAGAAAGAGAGAAAGAGAAAGAGAGAGAAAGAGAAAGAGAGAGAGAAAGAAAGAGAGAGAAAGAAAGAGAGAGAGAAAGAAAGAGAGAGAAAGAAAGAGAGAGACAAAGAGAGAAAGAGAGAGAAAGGGAGAAAGAAAGACAAAGAGAGAGAGAAAGAGAGAGAGAAAGGGAGAGAGAAAGGGAGAGAGAAATGGAAAAAGAGACAGAGAGAATGAGAGAAAGAGAGAGAAAGAGAGGGAGAAAGGGAGAAAGAGAGAAAGAGAGAGAAAGAGAGAAAGAGAAAGAAAGAGAGGGAGAGAGGGAAGGAGAGAGAGGAAGTGGGAGTGGAATAGACTTTGACCTGGGGGCACCAAGTCTCTCTGCCCACCTGGGTCAGATTTCTTTGTCCACCTGGGCTAGGTTCTTTTCAGCCCACCCCCTCCTGGGCTGGGTGTAACCTGGCACAGGCATAAAGGCTGTTTAGGAGACCGAGATGAGTTTCCATCTGGGATGTCTGTCTTGACTTGATTTAGGAGAGCAGATTTAATAAGCAGCTATCAAACACTTTCATTTCTGCTTTTATTGTAGCCCAGACAGAGATTTAAGAGCCCTGCTGATAAACTAGATGTGAGGGATGGGATGGGGTTTCTTTTTCAAACTGCTGCTTAAATATCTGGTAAATACTGAGAGATAAAATGTGGAAAATTTATGAAAGCATAAAATATATCCACATTTGCTATAAAGCTTGATTAGATGCATTGATTAGACACTAAAAACCCTACATTTTGCTTTTAATAAGCTATAAATGATGTGTCCAAAACAAGGATCCTCTTTTTTAAAGCTGCTGGAGAAGAGGCAGCATCTTTCCTTTCTGAAGCAGTGGCTGGGCAGGGACTGGCTGGAGAGCAGCCCTGAAGAAAGGAACTTGGGGGTGCTGGGGCATGAGAAGCTCAGCAGGAGCCAGCAGTGAGCACTTGCAGCCCAGAGAGCCAAGCAGAGCCTGGGCTGCATCAGGAGAAGTGTGGCCAGCAGGGCCAGGGAGGGGATTCTCCCCCTCTGCTCCACTCTGTGAGACCACACCTGGAGCTCTGTGTCCAGTTCTGGAGCCTCTGTTCCAGGAAGGATCTGGAGGTGCTGGAAGGTGTCCAGAGAAGGGCCATGAGGATGAGCAGAGGGCTGGAGCTGCTCTGCTCTGGAGACAGACTGAGAGAGTTGGGGTTGTGCAGTCTGGAGAGGAGAAGGCTCCCAGGAGACCTTCTTGTGGCCTTGCAGGATCTGAAGAGGGCTGCAAGAAAGCTGGGGAGGGACTTTTGAGGATGTCAGGAAGTGACAGGACTGGGAGGAATGGAGCAAAACTAGATATGAGGAGATTCAGATTGGATATCAGGAAGAAGTTCTTCCCCATGAGGGTGGTGAGAGACTGGCAGAGGTTGCCCAGGGAGGTGGTGGAAGCCTCATGCCTGGAGGTTTTTGCAGCCAGGCTGGATGTGGCTGTGAGCAACCTGCTGTAGTGTGAGGTGTCCCTGCCCATGGCAGAGGGGTTGGAACTGGCTGAGTCTTGAGGTCCCTTCCAACCCTGACAATTCTGTGATTCTATGAAGTCTTTGCAACCCATTGGATTGGATAAGGAAAAAAGTGAAAACCAAACCAGATCTTTAACATACTTTGTTTTTCTAGTTATTAAGGGTATTGGAAGAAACCAACAATTTTAGCAGGCTTTGGGTCATGCCCTGGGCAGAGCTCAAGGATAAATCCATTCCACTGATTAAGGCAAGAGGCATTACCTGGATTTCAAACACCTGCAACAAATCATCCACAAGAAATCCATGGGCTGGGATGCAGCTGCAGGACAGATGAGAAGCTAAAACTGGCTTTCAAAGGAGCTCAAGAAAAACCTCACGGTGCTCTCAGCAACTTGAAAAGACAAGGAAATTCTATTTCCTGGAAGACTTATTGAGCACTCACCTCAAGGGGCATTTTAGACACTGATGCTCTAATCTGGCACTGCCATGGGCTTGTACCATGAGAATATCTGCAGCATCTAGGGAACAAAAACCCAAGGAGTTCCACCTTGGATCAACCTGGGCTCCACTGAGACTGAACATCCAGCACAGGGTTTTTCAGGAGACAGTGCAAGGTATTAAGAAGAAATAAAATAGGTGTAGAGACTGTGACAAGGCCAGAAGAGCTGGGAAGTCACCTGCAAGTGACCTGTAGCCCTGCAGCCTTGTCTGCTCCATGATCTTTGGTTAGCTTCTGGTTATAGCAACCCTGTGCACTCTTTAGTGATCCATTAAGGTTGGAAAAGACCTCTAAGATCATCAAGTCCAAGCACCAGCCAAGCACCACCACGACCACTGAACCATGTCCCAGAGTGCTGTGTCTGCCATGGACACACCTCCAAGGATGGGGACTCCACCACCTCCCTGGGCAGCCTGTTCCAGTCCCTGACCACTCTTGCAGCAAAGACATTTTTCCTAATGTCCAACCTAAACCTCCCTTGGTGCAGCTTGAGGCCATCTCCTCTTGTCCTATCACTGGCTGCTTGGGAACACAAACCAAATGTTGAAATCAGCAGCACCACTGCACAGCATTTGCTCCATCTTCCTAAACCAGGGGTTTGGGTCATAAGAACTAATTTCCCTTTCAGAAGGAAGAACAAAAGTGAAAGACCACATGAATATTTGTAAAGGGACTGGCAGAATCCCAGAGGGTCAGAAGGGATCTCTGGAGCTCACCCAGTCCAACCCCCTGCTCCAGCAGGGCACCCACAGCAGCTTGCCCAGCAGCACAATGCCCAGGGGGGTTGGAATCTCTCCAGAGAAGGAGACTCCACAACCTCTCTGGGCAGCCTGATCCAATGTCCTGGAATCCTTAAAGTAAAGAACCTCCTGGGTTCCCCTTGAACTGTTCAGTGACAGGACAAGAAGTAGCAGGAACAAACCTGAACCTAGCAAGTTCCATCTAAACATGAGGAGGAACATCTTTACTATGAGCCTGGAACAGGCTGCCCAGAGAGGCTGTGGAGCCTCCTTCTTTGGAGTCATTCAAAACCAGCCTGGACCCCATCCTGTGCAATCTGCTCTAGGTGAAGCTGCTCTAGCAGAAGGGGTGGACTAGATGATCACAGAAGCCCCTTCCATCTCCTACCAGGCTGGGATTCTTGGCTCAGAAAGAGAGAGCTTACTCTTAGAGCATGGGTACAATTTAATGGAGCTCACTGGAGGCTGCTCCACAACTTGAATCACAGAATCACAGAGTGGTTTGGGTTGGAAGGGACCTCCAAAGGGCATCTAGCCCAACCCTCTGCAGACAGAAGGAACATCCCCAACTAGAACAGGCTGCCCAGAGCCCTGTTGAGCCTGACCATGAATATCTCCATGGACAGGGCCTAAACCACCTCCCTGAGAAACCTGTTCCAGTGTTCCACTACCCTCCTGGTGCAGAACTTGTTCCTCACATCCAATCTCAATCTGCTCTGCTCTAGTCTGAAGCCATTGTCCCTGGTCCTGTCCCTGCAGGCCTTCGTAGACAGTCCCTCTGCAGCCTCCTTGTAGCCCCTTCAGGTACTGGAAGGTTCTATTAGGTCTCCCTGGAGCCTTCTCTTCTGCAGGCTGAAGGAGCACAGGAAGAGGATTCACAGCAAGGGCTGCTACTTATCCACTTTACTCCTTTTAAATCACTTTCTTGGAATGGGATAAGCAATCAAATAGTTTATTTGCAGGTGGCTCTGGCTGGATTTCTGGTAGCCCTACTCAGGAGTATAAGGGAGATGTCAGTGTTGTGCTGCAGCACTGATTGATTCTCCCTGCCATTAGCATTACACTGACAGCATGGAAATCTTCTCCTCTTCACAAATGTCATCCTTTGCATTTTGCTTCCCCTCAGACCTCTCTGCTATTAAAAAGCTGATGCTGCTTGAGAGGAAGCAAACAGCTTGAAGACACCTCCATTCACAGGAGCTTGAAGGGTTGTCAGGGGTGGGAAATTAAATAATCAGGAGGAGCAGAAAAAGGAAGAAAAAAAAAAAACAAAACACCCCACCATGTGGGAAGTTGCTGCTGCAAGGCAATAAAAAGGTCCTGTAAGAGAAGAGGGAAAGCTTGGGAAGAAAATTGTCAGCTTGAGAAAGGCTTTGACAGGGAGAATGCACAAACAGGAGGTGGAATGTTTGCAGTGGAAAGGGAAAATAAAAACAAATTTACACATAGCAGAGACTTTTGGAGCAGAGCAAGGGTCAAAACAGCTTCTGGGAAGATAATGCTGGGTGAAAATTAACTGACTACAAATGCAGGTCTGGATTCTCTTCAGCTTGTTCCAGCCTCCACCTCTTGCCCCTCACAGGTCCTTCAGCTCTTGCTGAGCATTGCTCAGATCCCCTCTGGGGCTGCTCTTCTCCAGACTCACCAGCCCCAGGGCTCTCAGCCTTTGCTCCTCACAGAGATGCTCCAGGCCCCTCAGCAGCCTCTACTACTCTACAGAGCAGTTTCCTGTCTCTCTTGAACTGGGGAGCCCAGAACTGGACCAAATATTCTATCCGTGGCCTCACTATGAAAGAGTAGAGGGGGAAGAAAAGCCTTCTTCAACCTGCTGGCCACACTCTTCATGCACCACAGGAGCCCATTGGCCTTTTTGGCCACCAGGGCACATTGCTGTCTGCTGGTGAACTTGTGCAGCAGCAATCCCAGGTCCTTCTTTGTGGAGCTGCTCCCCAGCAGGTCACTCCTCACCTGTCCTGCTGCAGGAGGCTGTTCCTGCCCAGCTGCAGGACTCTACACCTGCCCTTGCCCAGCTTCATGAGGTTCATCTCCCCCAACTCTCCAGCTTGTCTAGGTCAAGCTGTTCCAGGCTTGCACAGAGCATGAATCCAGGGCAGACTGACACACAAAGCCAGGTGTGGGCTTGTTCAAGCTGCCTGCTCGCAGCATTGCAGATGTGTGCTCCAAGCTTGGATGAGGCTGGCAGTGCAGCTTTACTAAGCTCATTTATACGCTGCAGTTAGCAGCAGGCTCCCAGCCGGCTCCAGAGTGCTGGTGTCTCCAAACACCACATTCTTGACACAGTGCACTGAGCAAATCATTCACAACACTCCCTGGGGACAAGGCATATGCTGCTCCTCAGCACTCCAGCCAGAGCTGCACATCAGCATCTTCCTCTGCCCAGCAGTGACAGTGCAGGTGGCCATGGAAATCAGCAGGGGGAGATCCACTTGCAGCCCAGAAAGCCAACCAGAGCCTGGGCTGCAGCAGGAGAAGTGTGGGCAGCAGGGCCAGGGAGGGGATTCTCCCCCTCTGCTCCACTCTGTGAGACCACACCTGGAGCTCTGTGTCCAGTTCTGGAGCCTCTGTTCCAGGAAGGATCTGGAGGTGCTGGAAGGTGTCCAGAGAAGGGCCATGAGGATGAGCAGAGGGCTGGAGCTGCTCTGCTCTGGAGACAGCCTGAGAGAGTTGGGGTTGTGCAGTCTGGAGAGGAGAAGGCTCCCAGGAGACCTTCTTGTGGCTTTCCAGGATCTGAAGGGGGCTCCAAGATAGCTGGGGAGGGACTTTTGAGGATCTCAGGTAGTGACAAGACTGGGGGGAATGGAACAAAGCTGGAAGTGGGGAGACTCAGACTGGATGTGAGGAAGAAGTTCTTCCCATGAGAGTGGTGAGAGCCTGGAATGGGTTGTCCAGGGAGGTGGTTGAGGCCCCATCCCTGGAGGTGTTTAAGGCCAGGCTGGATGAGGCTCTGGCCAGCCTGATCTGGTGTGAGGTGTCCCTGCCCATGGCAGGGGGGTTGGAACTGGCTGATCCTTGTGGTCCCTTCCAGCCCTGACTGATTCTATGATTCTATGTGCTCCCACCTGCACAAGTTCCTCTGCAAGCTGCTATGGGTGACCCTGCTTCAGCAGGGGGTTGGACTAGATGATCTCCAGAGGTCCCTTCCGACCACCACCATGCTGGGATTGTGTGAGATCACAGCTCACAGGATGATAGGAGTTGGAAGGGACCTCTGGAGGTCTTCAGTCCAATCCCCCTGCCAGAGCAGGACCAGAGAATCCAGCACAGCTCACACAGGAACACATCCAGACAGGGCTGCAAAGGCTCCAGAGAAGGAGACTCCACAACCTCTCTGGGCAGCCTGTGCCAGGGCTCTGGGACCCTCCCACTGAAGAAGTTCCTCCTCATGCTGAGGTGGAACCTCCTGTGCTGCAGTTTCCATCCATTGCTCCTTGTCCTATCCCATGGTGCAACTGAGCAGAGCCTGTCCCTGTCCCTTCCTTCCTGACCCCCACCCCTCAGCTATTGATAGACATTGATCAGATCCCTCTCAGCCTTCTGCTCTCCAGATTAAACAGCCCCAGGGCTCTCAGCCTCTCCTCCCCAGGCAGTGCTGCAGTCCCTTCAGCATCCTTGCAGCCCTCCCTTGGACTCTCTCCAGCAGATCCCTGTCCCTCCTGAACTGGGGAGCCCAGAAATGGATGCAATGTTCCAGGTGAGGTCTCAGCAGGGCAGAGTAGAGGTGGAGGAGAACCTCCCTGGATCTAAGAGGTTATGTCAGGGTCCTATCAGTTCAAATCCCACACCTCCAAAACCCCTATCCAGTGATAACCTGAAGCATCAGAAGCCACTCTCAGTAACTGAGGTCTTGCCTCCCTGTTTCATGAAGAAAACCTGTGTTGACAACCTCTGGAAAAGTTCTCCTCAAAGGGAAGCTTTGGTATCCAAAGATAAATCTTACCCTGATTTTGCACCCCAGCTTCACTGACACTGGGAGTGAGACTGCAGAGAGCAATAATGGAGACTTCACTCTAAACAAGGTCTGTCTCAGTAGGGACACTGCAAATAAGGGAGACCTCGCTGCTGACTACAACTACCTGAAAAGAAGTTGCAGTGGGCTGGGAGTTGGTCTCTTCCATCCCTGGAAGGGTTCCAAAAAACATGCTCACATGGCACTTTGGGACATGGGTTGATGGCCATGGTGTTGTTGGGTTAATGCTTGGACTGGATGATCTTGGAAGGCTCTTCCAACTCACAATACTGTGATTCTATGAACTCTCACAGGCTTTGGAGACCTTTCATTATGAGGTACACAAGTTGAGAGGTTTCAAAGGACAGTTGGACCTACACTTCAGTCTGGGTCTACACAGCTCCTTATTATGCAAGCCATGGAAATCACAGCATGGCTCAGGATGGAAGGGACCTCAGAGCTCATCTGCTCCAACCTCCCCACCATGCCCAGGGACACCTCTCAGCCAGACTCAGCTGCTCAAGGCCTCATCCAGCCTGGCCTTCAACACCCCCAGCAAGGAGGCAGCCACAGCCTCCCTGGGCAGCCTGTGCCAGACTCTCACCACCCTCCTGCTCAACAACTTCTTCCTCAGCTCCACTCTAACCCTGCTCTGCCTCAGCTTCAAACCATTGCCCCTTGGCCTGTCTCTAGACACCTTCAGCAAAAGTCCCTCTGCAGCCTTCCTGCAGGATCCCTTCAGGTCCTGGCAGGCAGCTCTGAGGTCCCCTACAAGGTTACAGATTGCTCATACCTTAGAAGAAAATCAGCTGTGTGGTTTACAACACGCTCCCCAGAACTCCAGGAGCTGCTCTCCAGCCTTTTGCTGGAGAGAATAAGAAATGAAAACACTTAAAAAAAAAAAAAAAGGCAAGAAAAAAAAAACCAGCCCAGGTCTTACTTGCTCAGATAATGACATTTCTAACATTTGCAAATTTGAAAACACTCTAAATCCTCAAAGCTTCCCTGCTCTCCATCTTTGAAACCCCAGGCAGATTTGAAGTTGCTTTAAACCTCCTGGAAAGGGATTTGCCATAAATCCCAGTGCTGCCAGAGCAGGGTGAACACAGTGCTGCCTGATAACAAAGACCTCAGGAAGGCACAGCTACAGCAATAGGGCCAGCACCCCAGCTCTGCTCTTGGCCCCTCCATAGGAAGGGCTGGTTGCAGCCAGATGCTCCTGAAGCCTCACAGAAAACCAAATCCCATCATCCAAGGGCAGGGTTCTATACTCTGGCCACAACCACCCCATAAAGTGCTACAGGCTGGGGACAGAGTGGCTGGAGAGCAGCCAGGCAGAAAGGGACCTGGGGGTGCTGGGTGACAGCAGCTGAACAGGAGCCAGCAGTGTGCCCAGGTGGCCAAGAAGGCCAATGGCATCCTGGCCTGCATCAGCAATAGTGTGGCCAGCAGGAGCAGGGAAGTCATCCTGCCCTGTGCTCAGCTCTGGTCAGACCACACCTTGAGTGCTGTGTCCAGTTCTGGGCTCCTCAGTTCAAGAAGGACATTGAGAGACTTGAATGTGTCCAGAGAAGGGCAGCAAGGCTGGGGAGGGGTCTGGAGCACAGCCCTGTGAGGAGAGGCTGAGGGAGCTGGGGGTGTTTAGCCTGGAGAAGAGGAGGCTCAGGGCAGACCTCATTGCTGTCTACAACTACCTGAAGGGAGGTTGTAGCCAGGTGGGGGTTGGGCTCTTCTCCCAGGCACCCAGCTCCAGAAGAAGAGGACACAGTCTCAAGCTGTGCCAGAGGAGGTTTAGGCTGATGTGAGGAAGAAATTCTTCCCAGACAGAGAGATTGGCCACTGGGATGTGCTGCCCAGGGAGGTGGTGGAGTCACCATCCCTGGAAGTGTTCAAAAAGAGACTGGATGAGGCCCTTGGTGCCATGGTTGAGTTGATTGCATGGTGCTGGGTGATAGGTTGGACTGGGTGATCTCAGAGGTCTTTTCCAACCTGGTTAATTCTGTGTGATTCTGTGTTTTGTGGAAGCCTGATTATTTTTTCTCCTGCCCCACTAAACTTTTTTTGTGAGTGTGTGCTTTCAGTGCTGCTGATTCATCAGGAGTGCTTTGGGAGGCAGCACTTGGCAGCATCTCTTTCTGTAAACCCCTGCTGATGGAGAATAATGTCCACATCTTTCAAACTGTCCACCCCTGAAAGATTTTTTTTTTATTAGGATGAAAGTGTTGAGGGATTTTCAGCTGAATATGGAATGATGACCCTCTGAGAGCCTGCCTGGCCTCAGTGAGGGGCCCATGAATGGTGAAGCACTCCTGGATGGACAAGTTGCTCTTTCTGTAGCAGGCATTTCTTGGTTTAAGTGAAGAACTAGTGAAGAAATCTTGCCACCAGCAGCTCACTGTGTAAATCACAGAATGCCTGTGGTGGGGTTGAAGGGACCTCTGGGGATCATCCAGTCCAACACTCCCCCCCGCTAAAGCAGGGCACCCACAGCAGCTTGCCCAGCAGCACAATGTCTAGGAGGTGGGTTTGGAACTTTCCCACACAAGGAGACTCCACAACCTCTCTGGGCAGCCAGCTCCAGGCCTCCAGCACCCTCACACCAAAGATGTTTCTCCTTCTGTTCAGATGAAACCTTCTGGGTTCCAGTTTGTGCCCATTGCCCCTTGGCCCGGCCCTGGGCACCACTGAAAGCATCACTAGAATTTTTTTTCCATGAACTGGGATCTGGAAGATCCAGCAAGGAAACAATAGAGGGACAGACAACTAAATTAGCAGACCTCACATGCACACAGTCTTTGCCATAACACAGATTGCATTGGGTCAGAAGGGACCCTCAAAGGTCATCTTGTCCAACGCCCTAGCACTCAGCAAGGACACCTCCAACTAGATCAGAGCCACATTGAGTCTCATCTTGAATGTCTCCAGGGATGGGACCTCAAACACATCCCTTGACAACCTGTTCCAGTATTTCACCACTCTCACTGTGAAGAACTTCCTCCTGATGTCAAAGGAGGACTTGGACATTTAAGGCAGGACTTGGACTTTCAAGGCAGAAGCACTAAGAGGTGACAGCAACAACTTCCACTGGAGCATAGAAACACAACACAAGGACTGCACCACAATGCCCCAGCCCTGTGCCCTGGCACCTGAACCTTGTTCTACAGCTGCTCTCCAAGGAAGTTCACAGGCAGCAGGAAAGCCTGGACTGGTCCATGGAGCTGGCAGGGAGAGCATCCCCCTTCCCACCACATCCAGCACCCCTCTGCCCCAGCACACATGGGGGCTGCCCAGCAGATCCTGTGTGGTCAGTCATGAAGAGCTGGACTTTGTGCACCAGCTTGAGCAATGTTACCAAACACACATCTGCCTTTGGTTTCAAAAGGGTTGTCAAGGCCTGGCCCAGGCTGCCCAGGGCAGTCACCATCTCTGGAAGGGTTTCAAAACCATGGAGATGTGGTGCTGAGGGCCATGATTTAGTGGTGACCTGGCAGTGCTAGGTTAAGGGTTGGACCTGATGATCTTAAAGGTCTCTTCCAACCCAAATGATTCTGTGACTATATAAAAAGCAGCAAAGCCTGCTGGGTTTCTATTAAAATGACACCACCAACAACAAAAATAAAAGGTTTCCCTATTTTCCCATCCAAGATTCAGAGATTCATAGAATGATTTGGGTTGGAAGGGACCTTCAAGATCATCCAGTTCCAACCCCCTGCCACAGAGAGGTTGTGGAGTCTCCTTCTCTGGAGACTTCCCAACCCCACCTGGATGTGTTCCTGTGTGACCTGCCCGGGGTGACCCTGCTCTGGCAGGGGGGGTTGAACTCACTCTCCAGAGCCCAACCCCTGTCATTCTATAATTCTGTGGCCAAGCTGACAGCTGATTATTAAAAATCCCTTTTATCTTAAAAAGTGCTTGAACATGAGGAACTTCTTTGTTTTAAAACAACTTTGCAGTGCCTGAGATCTTCATCCTGATTCCTCTTTTTGGCGATGCTCTACCTCTAATTATGCCACAGATGAATTTAGGCTCTGTTGGGAGCAGCAGCAGCAGCAGCTCTGGTATAGCATTTACTTGTTTCATTTCTTTTTTTAGGTTCAGGGAAGGTTTTATGGACCTCTGAAAGAAGATCTTTACTTTTTTAAAGTGATTCTCCCTAAAGTGACAGAGACAATTGCAACCAATTGAATTGAGTGGAATCCTTTATATTAAACACAGATAACAAGAGTGAGTAAGAAATGGGCAGATCCATTTGGAAACAGCCAGAGAAGCTGTGGCATGGCTCTTTATAGCTGTAATTCCTGCTTTTATAGCTGGGAATTATTTTTCTGTCAGCTACTCAACTGAAAGTTAAGTTGAGTTGAGTTTCAACCTATAAAATCTTGTTCAGGAGAGGAAAAGTCTTCATTCAACACAACCAGGCTCAAGCTTTGGTGCACCATGGAGCTGTCCTCCTGCTCACAGCTCTGGGCTTGGATCCAGGGCAAGGTTTCTGCTCCTTTTAAAGGGCATTGGAGCAAATCTCCAAGGGGAGGTTTGAATGTCAGTAGCACTCAGCAGCTCTGCCTGCTGGGAGTTAGGAGAGGAATTCAGGCTGGACAAAAGCTACATTCAGAAGGCACAGGTAGAAGTTAATGGCATCAAGAGCAGAGTGCCTGCCAGCTGGGAAGTTCCTTTGTGTGTGAGGATTGAACAAAAATCAATCAATTTCAACTATTCTTTGTTGCCTTGAGTGCGGGAAGGTAGTTGAAGCATCTCATTTTGGTCCAAGCTGCCCAGAGAGGTGGTAGATGCCTCATCCCTGGAACAACTCCAGGTCAGGCTCTGAGCAGCCTGCTCTAGCTGGGGATGTCTCTGCTGACTGCAGGGAGATTGGACTGGATGACCTGAAAAGGTCCCTTCCAACCAAACCAGTCTGTGATTGATGTCCCAGGTTAACAGTGAAAACAGGAGCAAGGAGGTGCCTGCTGAGAGGAGAATACAGCAGGAGCTGAGCTGATCCACCAGGCAGCCATCGAGGCAGCCCTGTCACATCCAGCTTCCAAGCAGCTCTGTGGCAGCCAGTGCTGGTGTCCCCAAGCTGTGAGAACAATAACTGTCCAAGGCAAGGAAGGACATCCTGGAATCAGCAAGATAAAGGCCAGGAGAAACAGCAGAAGATGTCAATGCCATCATCTTTAGTCAAACCCACAAATCAAACAGCCAACTGCCTTCCAAAAACCTATTTAGTCCTCCTGCCAAGGAGCTGTTAGACTCCATCTCATTATCAAAGAGAGTACTGAGAGCACCTGGGGGGAACCACACTCAAGCATGAAGATCAGTGTGGGCTGTGAGGTCAGATCAGTGTGGGCTGTGAGGTCAGATTAGTGTGGGCTGTGGGCTCAAGATGCACAGAAGATTCTTCCAAAGGGAAGCCCAGAGAGGTGGGAGGTGCCCCATCCCTGGCACCATTCCAGGTCAGGTTGTTTGGGACTCTGAGCAACCTGCTCTAGTTGCAGATGTGATGTCCCTGCTGGCTGCAGCAGGGGTGGACCAGCTGAGTCTGAAAGGTGCCTTCCAACCCAAACCTGGCTGGGATTCTGGGAAGCCCATCACACTTGACATTCCCTGCAAGCCTCCTCATCAAGTTTGCTAGAGCCTTACCAATGCATTTTGGAAGCACAGATTCCAAGTTTGATATTTCTCATCACCTCAGCAGTGTGAGGGGGAGGAATTCCTGCTTAATCCACTCCTCAGTGTCCTCCTGCCAGAGCACAAGAGGAAATTGTTGGCAACTTTTAGGGCCCTGAACATTGTGCCATAGCTGTTCTACTATAAACCAGGCACCACTCTCCTGGGTCACAGCTTTATGTGGAGTGTCCAACCCATTTATAAATACCATGGCTACAACATTAGGTCACAGTAACAGAGAGTCTCACAGTATAGCAGAGGTTGGAAGGGACCTCAAGAGGTCATCAGGTCCAACCCCCCTGCCAGAGCAGGATCACGCAGGGCAGTCTGCACAGGAATGCATCCAGGTGGGGTTGGAAAGGCTACAGAGAAGGAGACTCCACAATCCCCCTGGGCAGCCTGTTCCTGTCTCTCTTCCACTGGGGAGCCCCAAACTGGACACAGGATTGCAGCTGTGGTCTCAGCAGGGCAGAGCAGAGGGGCAGCAGAACCTCCCTAGCCCTGCTGGCCCACACTTTCCTTGCTGCCCCCCAGGATCCCATTGGCTCTCTTGGCCACCAGGGCACATTGCTGTCCCATGCAGAACTTGCTGCCCACCAGCACTCCAAGGTCTTTCTCCATGGAGCTGTTTTCCAGCAGGGCAGCCTCTAACCTGTCCTGGTGCCTGCTGCTATTCCTCCCCAGCTGCAGGACCCTGCACTTGTCCTTATTGACCTTCATGAGGTTTGCCTGCACCCAGCTCTCAGCCTGTCCAGCTCTGGTTGGATGCCAGCACAGCCTGAGGGGTGTCAGCCACCCCCTGCCCCAGTTTTGTATCCTCAGGAACTTGCTGAGGGTGCACTCAATGCCCTCAGCCAGGTTGTTGATAAAGATATTGAACGCAACTGGACCCAGCACTGATCCCTGGGGAACACCACTGGCCACAGGCCTCCAAGCTGACTCTGTGCCACTGCTGACAGCCCTCTGAACTCTGCTGTGGAGCCAGTTTGCAACCCACCTCATGGACCAGCTACCTGTGCTGCATTTCCTGAGCTTTACTATGAGGATGTTATGGGAGACAGTATCAAAAGTTTCACTGAAGTCAAGATAAGTCCAGTGCATTAGGTCCAATGACCAATGACCAATTAGGTCCAATGACCTAATGCAAAGGTTCCAAAGAGAAAAATGATCCCACACATTTATTCAGTCATAGAATACCAGTTTGGAAGGGACATCAGGCCCAGCCAGCATGGATTCAGGAGGGGCAGGTCCTGCCTGACCAACCTGATCTGCTTTTATGATCAAGTTACTGCCTGGTGGATGCAGGGCAGGCTGCCTGGACTTCAGCAAAGCCTTTGACACTGTCTGCCACAAGAAGCTCCTGGCAAAGCTGGCAGCTCATGGCTTGGACAGATTCACTCTGAAATGGGTCAAGAACTGGCTGGAGGGCCGGGCCCAGAGAGTGGTGGTGAATGTGCCACTGCCAGCTGGCAGCCAGGCACTAGTGGTGTCTGTGGATGAGGGGATTGAGTCCATCATCAGGAATTTTGCAGATGACACCAAGTTGGGAGCAGGAGTTGATCTGTTGGAGGGTAGGAGGCTCTGCAGAGGGACCTGGACAGGCTGGCTGGGTGGGCAGAGGCCAATGGGATGAGATTGAACAAGGCTAAGGGCAGGGTTCTACACTTTGGCCACAACAACCCCAAGCAGTGCTACAGGCTGGGGACAGAGTGGCTGAGAGCAGCCAGGCAGAGAGGGACCTGGGGGTGCTGGGTGACAGCAGCTGAACAGGAGCCAGCAGTGTGCCCAGGTGGCCAAGAAGGCCAATGGCATCCTGGCCTGGGTCAGGAGTAGTGTGGCCAGCAGGACAAGGGAGGTTATTCTGCCCTGTACTCAGCACTGGTCAGGACACACCTTGAGTGCTGTGTCCAGTTCTGGGCTCCTCAATTCAAGAGAGATGTTGAGGTACTGGAAGGTGTCCAGAGAAGGGCAGCAAGGCTGGGGAGGGGTCTGGAGCACAGCCCTGTGAGGAGAGGCTGAGGGAGCTGGGGGTGTTCAGCCTGGAGAAGAGGAGGCTCAGGGCAGACCTCATTGCTGTCTACAACTACCTGAAGGGAGGTTGTAGCCAGGTGGGGGTTGGGCTCTTCTCCCAGGCACCCAGTGACAGAAGGAGAGGACACAGTCTCAAGCTGTGCCAGGGGAGGTCTAGGCTGGATGTGAGGAGGAAGTTCTTTACAGAGAGAGATTTGCCATTGGAATGTGCTGCCCAGGGAGGTGGTGGAGTCACCATCCCTGGAGATGTTCAAGAGAAGCCTGGATGAGGCACTTGGTGCCATGGTCTGGTTGATTGGATAGGGCTGGGGGATAGGTTGGGCTGGAGGATCTTGGAGGTCTCTTCCAACCTGGCTGATTCTATGATTCTAATTCTATGAATCAAGGATCACCTAGAACAACCTTTCAGGGTAAGAATATAGTTTAAATGAGCTGATCCAGCACCCTGTCCAGCTGGGCTGTGAAACAAGTAGATCATGAATGTCCCCTCCCTGGAGGTGTTCAAGGCCAGGCTGGATGAGGTCTTGAGCAGCTTGGGCTAGGTGAGGTGTCCCTGCCCATGGCAGGGGGTTGGAACTGGCTGATCTTCAAGGTCCCTTCCAACCCAAACCATTCCATGAATCTATGAATGTGGGGGAAGCCACCACCTCCCTTGAGAGTTTAATACAAAGCACCTCACCCTGTTCAGTAGCATTTCCAAGCCATAGCCACAGGCCAAGGGGTTTAAACTTACTTCTACAAAGTCTACCTGACAAGCCTCTACCCTCAGAACCTTCATTCAGTTTCCTCTTCTAAAATAAACCTTACAAGAAAACCTTCAAGGCTAAATATGAGTCATAGAATCATTTGGAGTGGAAGGGATCCTTAAAGATCATGGGCAGGGACACCTCCCACCAGCCCAGCTTGCTCAGGGCCTCATCCAGCCTGGCCTTGAACACCTCCAGGGAGGAGGCATCCACCACCTCCCTGGGCAACCTGTTCCTATATCTCACCACCCTCAGTGCAAAGAATTTCTTCCTCATCTCCAGTCTCAATCTCCTCTCCAGCTCAAAGCCATTCTCCCTCATCCTCTCACTCCCAGCCCTTGTCCAAAGTCCCTCCCCAGCTCTCCTGCCTCCCTTTCAGGTACTGGAAGTCTGTTCTAAGGTCTCCCTGGAGCCTTCTCTTCTCCAGGCTGAACAAGCCCAAACTCTCCCAGCCTGTTCCTATAGGGGAGGTTCTGCAGCCCTCTGATCATCTTTATGACTTCCTCTGGACCTCTCCAGCAGCTCCAGGTCCTTCTTCTGCTGGGGGCCCCAGAGCTGGAGGCAGTGCTGCAGGTGGGGTCTGAGCAGAGCAGAGGGCAGAATCCCCTCCCTGTGCTGCTCTCTCCCTGCTCTGGATGCAACTCAGCACACAGCTGCCTGCTGGGCAGGACCATTGCTGGCTCCTGGGGAGCTTGTCACCAACTGACACCCCCAAGGCCTTCTCCTCCTCTCAGGCCACTCCTCACCCAGCCTGGATCTTTGTTTGGGATTGCCCTGACCCAGCTGCAGGACCTTGGCCTTGTTGAACCTCATGAGGTTGTCTTGGGCTCACCTCTCCAGCCTGCCCAAGTCTTTTTGGATGGATCCCTTCCCTCCAGCCTGTCAACCACACCACACAGCTTGGTGTCATCTTGCTGAGGGTGCCTCAATCCCACTGCTCATGTCCCTGACAACAGCAGGCACCATTTTATCTTGCTAAAACTCCAACATTCCAGAGCTTGCTGCTTCCAAACACCCTTTGCTGCAGCTTGGTACCTTCATATTATAGCAGTGCAAGTCAAGGCACAGCCATCAGAGCCTGTGACTACCTCTTGCATGCTAAATCCACAGGAATAAATCTCATTAAGCTCCAAGGCAGCAGCTGCTGCACCTGTTTGACAGATTTATTATCCTCAAACCTGGCACACCGATGCGAAACACAGGCAGGGACTGAGGAGCTACACCGCACAAGCAGCCAGCTATTAGCTCTGGTGTGGAAACAAGAAGGTGGCAGATAAGGAGCTCCAGTGGGACATTGAAACAAGTGTCAAAGCCTATCCTGAAAGAGGCATTTGTCTACAAGAGGCAATGAAGATCTACGTCCTCATACCACGGCTAAATTCCACTCATTTAGCATCATAGAACCAGAGAGTTGTTAGGGCTGGAAGGGACCTCAAGGATCATCCAGTTCCAAGCCCCCTGCCATTTAGAGTACAGGAAAACAAAGAAAGGGTAAAAAACCAGAAGTTACCTCCCTCCTTCCAAATCCCAGCATGGTGGGGGGTGGAAAGGAGCTCTGGGAATCATTAAATTGTTTTGATTGGAAAAAGCCTCGAAGATCACCAAGTCCAACTGTCAACCTAAGACCTCAGAGCTCATCTGCTCCAACCTCCCCACCACGCCCAGGGACACCTCTCAGCCAGACTCAGCTGATCAAGGTCTCATCCAGCCTGGCCTTCAGCACCCCCAGCAAGGAGGCAGCCACAGCCTCCCTGGGCAGCCTGTGCCAGACTCTCACCACCCTCCTGCTCAACAACTTCTTCCTCAGCTCCACTCTACCCCTGCTCTGCCTCAGCTTCAAACCATTGCCCCTTGGCCTGTCTCTAGACACCCTCAGCAAAAGTCCCTCTGCAGCCTTCCTGCAGGATCCCTTCAGGTCCTGGCAGACAGCTCTGAGGTCCCTCTGGAGTCTTCTCCTCTCCAGGCTGAGCACCCCCAGCCTGGCCTCACAGCAGAGGTGTTCATTTGCTTGGTAACCATAACCCTGTTCAGGCTAACTCCCACATTGCTTCTCTTCTCTTTGCTTTCCCATCCCAAGTGAGCTTCAGTGCAAAGGAGGCACATGGGAAGTATCAGAACCTATAAAGAAACTGAGGCCATCTCCTCCTCCTCCAGGCAGCAAAAGGGAAAGCAGAAATCCTTTGGATTGAATTCCCACTGGATTTACGCTTTGAGCTCCAGAGAGGCTAATGAACCATTTTCTTAAAGACCACCTCTAATTATGCAGCAGTAATTTGCCAGCCCAAGAATCAATTGCAGGTGCAGATAACAGCATTTGGGTGCCTGATGAAGCAATGAATCTCACCAACCAAGTCGATGCCCAAGGTGCTCTATGCTGCACTTGCAGCTTTCCTGCTTCCTGGTTTTGTACATGTGGAGACATTTTAGGTCATTTTTAACACAGGTCTTCTATGTTAAAAAAAAAGTTCTGTGTGGTCTTGCTTTAGGCTCTGGAATTCAGTGGTTGGGGACTAATGCAAAATGTGCTGAGGTTTGTACCCACAGCTCTCCCCATGGGCATGGATCCTTCCTCTGGTGCAACAATCATAGAACCACAGAATTGTCAGGGTTGGAAGGGACCTCAAGGCTCAGCCAGTTCCAACTCCCCTACCATGGGCAGGGACACCTCACACTACAGCAGGTTGCTCACAGCCACATCCAGCCTGGCTGCAAAAACCTCCAGGGATGAGGCTTCCACCACCTCCCTGGGCAACCTCTGCCAGTCTCTCACCACCCTCATGCCCCCCAGTGCTCTTCAGCCCAGCTGAAGCATCAGCTAGGAGCAGAGAGGGCTCAGCAAGATGAGGGTGGACCAAGCAGCACATCATGCTGAGCCTGGAGATAGGAGGATGTGCAGAGCAGTCTGCACCACATCTAATCACACTGAAGACCAGAACCAACCACACAGCCCCAACCCCAGCAGGAAGCCCCTCTCTGCACCCACCACACCCCAAGATCAGCACCAAGAGGTAGGTCCTACACAGTAGCAGCTCTCTTGGTTTTTCAGGGGGCTTTGCAGGCCAGAGCAGAATTTCCTGGTGCTTGTTGGTCCATTTGTGGCACCACATTGCCATCTGCTGTCCCTCTCCTTCCCTGGCAGCCTCACCAAGACCCAGGTGAAAAAGAGCAAGCAGCACAGCTACTGCAGCCCAGACAAAGCTGCTTGGCATGCAAACAGCTCCATGATCCATCACTTAGCTAAATGGATTGTACCATTTTAATTAACTAGTTAAGAAACACAAGAGATGAGCTCCTGTGGTAGGTTGACCCTGGCTGGATGCCAGGTACCCACCAAAGCTGTTCCATCGCTCCCCTCCTCAGCTGGACAGGGGAGGCTTGTTGGTCAAGATAAAGACAAGGAGAGATCACTCACCAAGTACCATCAAGGGCAAAACAGTCTCAACTTGGGTAATAAATTCATTTTCCTATCAAACCAGAGCAGGGGAATGAGAAAAAGCCAAATCTTATAGCAGCCATTAGGTGCTTAGAGGTCTTCTGAAAGATCCATCTTAAAGCACCCAAAAAAGATCCATCCTAAAGCAGCCTTTAGGTGCTTAGAGGTCCCCTTGAAGATCCATCTTAAAGGCTCTGACTTTCCACCTGAGGAGGAGAATCCTCACACTCTTCCCCACTTGCAATGCCAGGACAGGTCCACAGGAGACACTTCTCCAGCAGGAGTCCTGCCCACAGGCTGCAGGTCCTCACAGGCACACCAGCATGGGACCTTTCCACAGGGTCACAAATCCTACCAGCAAACCTGCTCCAGCATGGGCTGCTCTCTCTTCATGGCTCCACAGGTCCTGCAAGGACTCTGCTCCGGCACAACTTCCCTACAGCATCACAGCCTCCTTTAGGCATCCACCTGCTCCATGGACTGCAGATCTGCACCAGCTCCACCAAGGCCCTCCATGGGCTGCAGATCTGCACCAGCTCCACCAAGGTCCTCCATGGACTGCAGATCTGCACCAGCTCCACCAAGGCCTTCCATGGACCAGTGCTGGGTCCAGTCCTGTTCAACATCTTCATCCATGACACTGATGAGGGGACAGACAGATAGACAGACAGAGTCTGCTCAGCAAGTTTGCTGAGGATACCAAACTGGGAGGCTTGGCTGAGACACCTGAAGGCTGTGAGGCCATTCAGAGACTTGGACAGACTGAGAGCTGGGCACAGAGGAAGCTAATGAGGGTCAGCAAGGATGAGTGCAGAGTCCTGCAGCTGGGCAGGAAGAAGAAACTGCAGCAGGACAGGTTGGGAGGGGATCTGCTGGAGAGCAGCCCCAAGGAGAAGGACCTGGGAGTGCTGGTGGGCAGCAAGTTCTGCATGGCACAGCAATGTGCCCTGGGGGCCAAGAAGGCCAAGGGGGTCCTGGGGGGCATTCAGAGGAGTGTGTCCAGCAGAGCCAGGGAGGTTCTCCTCCCCCTCTACTCTGCCCTAGTGAGACCTCACCTGAAATATTGCATCCAGTTCTGGGCTCCCCAGTTCAGGAGGGACAGGGATCTGCTGGAGAGAGTCCAAGGGAGGGCTGCAAGGATGCTGAAGGGACTGCAGCACTGCCTGGGGAGGAGAGGCTGAGAGCCCTGGGGCTGGTTAGTCTGGAGAGGAGAAGGCTGAGAGGGATCTGATCAATGTCTATCAATAGCTGAGGGCTGGGGGTCAGGAAGGAAGGGACAGGGACAGGCTCTGCTCAGCTGCACCCTGGGATAGGACAAGGGGCAATGGATGGAAACTGCAGCACAGGAGGTTCCACCTCAGCATGAGGAGGAACTTCTTGACTGGGAGGGTCCCAGAGCCCTGGCACAGGCTGCCCAGAGAGGTTGTGGAGTCTCCTTCTCTGGAGCCTTTGCAGCCCTGTCTGGATGTGTTCCTGTGGGCCCTGTGCTGGATTCTCTGCTCCTGCTCTGGCAGGGGGATTGGACTGGAAGATCTCCAGAGGTATCTTCCAACCCCTGACATCCTGTGAGCCTATGGGCTGTAGGTGTGCACCAACTCCACCAAGGCCCTCCAAGGAGCTGCAGGTGTGCACTCACTCCACCATTCTTCATGGAATGGAAGAATATCTGTTCAGAAAGCTACCTGGGCATGAAAAGTGAGGATAATACCATCCAGCAAAGAGGCTTCCTTCCTCAGGAGCCAGGAACACCAACATGAGCACAGAAAGGACAAGGCAGGAGGCTGCTCCCAGCCCAGCTTGCATGCTGACTCCTTATCTATGCATTAATCCTTGCTGCAACTCACAGGGCAGGCTCAGGAGGGAAGCAAACAGAAAGACAATGACTTCTCATTGGAGAGGCTTGGATCAGCAACTTAGAAATTCAGAGTTTTGTACAGGAAAAGCAACTTAGTCATCCAAACAAATAGATATGAGCCCTGGGGAGAAGAAAAATCTGGATGGCAAGAGAAGGGAAATAAAACCTTCAGGAAAGGAAAAAAATAGAGGCTCTGAGGAGGCAGGAGACAGAAACAGATATAAAGGGAATACAAAGAGCCAAGGAGACAGAGAGCAGGCACCCACAGCTCTGCTAAATGCTCCTTCCTTGTGTGACTGCTTCATAACACGATGAAAGGAAGGCTGAGATTAAAAGCATTGCACAAAGCAGGCTCTACAGCACATGGGTCCAGGCAGTTGTCTCTTCTTCAGCACTTCATTTCTTCAGCCCTAGTTTTGCAGAGAAAGACTGAAGCTGGCAAGCTCCCTGCTGGAGACTTCTGGTGGGTTGAAAATTTCCCCCCAACATTAACTTTGCCAGAGCAGCTCAGCTGGGAGCAAATGAAAGCTGCATTCACAATCTCCAGTGGAATGCAACGGACAGGTACAAAATACACAACATTTACAATATTGACAAGGACCCTCCTGGCCAGAGACCAGGGCAACTGCAACAGCTTCTCCCTTCCCTGACTCCTCCCTTACCCCGCCCCTGTACACAAGGGACAAGAGACAGAAGCAGAGAAGTTAATAGCAGTCACAATCAAGGAAGGGGAGGGGAGGGGAGGGGAGGGGAGGGGAGGGGAGGGGAGGGGAGGGAGGGAGAGGGAGAGGAGAGGAGAGGAGAGGAGAGGAGAGGAGAGGAGAGGAGAGGAGAGGAGAGGAGAGGAGAGGAGAGAGAGGAGAGGAGAGGAGAGGAGAGGAGAGGAGAGGAGAGGAGAGGAGAGGAGAGGAGAGGAGAGGAGAGGAGAGGAGAGGAGAGGAGAGGAGAGGAGAGGAGAGGAGAGGAGGAGGGGAGGGAGGAGAGGAGAGGAGGAGGGGAGAGGAGAGGAGAGGAGAGGAGAGGAGAGGAGAGGAGAGGAGAGGAGAGGAGAGGAGGAGAGGAGAGGAGAGGAGAGGAGAGGAGAGGAGAGGAGAGGAGAGGAGAGGAGAGGAGAGGAGAGGAGAGGAGAGGAGAGGAGAGGAGAGGAGAGGAGAGGAGAGGAGAGGAGATTGTTTTGGGAAGCAAATCCTATGGTAGATATCTCTCCAATGGGATTGTTTAGAATTATCTTTATTTTCTTCTTCACACCCAATAATGATTTATTTACATTTCATCACTTCTCTGTTCAAGATCTGTGAAAAAAATTTAAAGGCACAGCCTAAAACTACCACAAGACTCAAACCCCTTCTCCAGCTGTGACAAAACCACAGAGCACCAGCCCCCACCCCCCCACCCCCAATCCCTGCCAAAGTCACCACATCTGTACCCACCACATCTGGCCAGTGTCACTTCTGATCTGACACTGCAGGGTGCTTGTGGCACATCACAGGAGCACACAACAGTAGGGGTAGGAAGGGACCTCTGCAGATCATAGCATCCACCCCCCCTGCCAAGACAAGCCCACCTAATACAGGTCACAGAGGAACACATCCAGGTGGGATTGGAATGTCTCCAGAGATGACTTGGGTGGTTGGGGCATGGGGTCACCCAGGAGCATCCAGGTGATGCAGCCAGTGTGTGACAGCAGCATCCAACATCCTGCATGGTGCATGCTCACCTTCTGCTCCTCAGCAGCCAGATGTGGCAGGGCATGCAGGAGACACTGAGGTTCAGGAGTTAAGGTTAAATTCCACAGCTGGAGTATTGTGTCCAGTCTGGGCAACACAGTTCAAGAGAGGCAGGGAACTGCTGGAGAGAGTCCAGGGGAGGCTACAAAGCTGCTGAGGGGCCTGGAGCAGCTCTGTGAGGAGCAAAGGCTGAGAGCCTTGGGGCTGAGAACCTGCAGAAGAGCAGCCCCAGAGGGGATCTGAGCAATGCTCAGCAAGAGATGAAGGAGCTGTGGGGGGCAAGAGGCTGGGGCCAGTCTCTGCTCAGTGGTGCCCAGGGACAGGCCAAGAGGCAGAGGGCACAAAGTGGAATCCAGGAGGTTGCACCTGACCAGGAGGAGAAAGTTGTTTGGTGTGAGGGTGCTGGAGGCCTGGAGCAGGCTGCCCAGAGAGGTTGTGGAGTCTCCTTGTGTGGAGAGCTTCCAACCCCCCCTGGGCATTGTGCTGCTGGGCAAGCTGCTGTGGGTGCCCTGCTGGAGCAGGGGGGATGACCTCCAGAGGTCCCTTCCAACCCCCACCCTGCTGGGATTCTGCAGTTAAAATTATTAGTGGGAGGGAAGGCCACAAAGCAGGACATCATAAGCAATAAATAGCTTTCCTGAAGTCATTTCTCCTAGAAATATTCTAGAGGAAGCACCCTTGCCAAGGCAGAAGATGGTCTGGATGATCTAACCATCTCTCATGTCAGGGCTGCGTGGTTACCTTGGCTTTGCTTTACAGATTACATGTAGTACAAGGTGTCTAGAAATAGCACAGGCACAGCAGGGCACTCTCCTGCAGCCTGTTGCTCCCCACCTGTTCAGAAATTGTTTGCCAGATCCACAGATGCAAATTCAGGTTAAATCAGAGGCTACTTTCTTGTTCAGCAAGAGGACACGGGGACAGAGCTGAGGTATTGCTGCTATTTACCCTTCACAGGAGGCAAGAGACAGAAAAAGACAACAGAGCTACAGGAGTATTAAGAATTCTCTCCAGGAGCACATTAGACATCTGGATTACACTTGGCAGACAAGGAGAGCTACAGTGGTCCCTGCCCTGATTCCTTCTCCTTGGAAGATGAACAAGGTCTTTCAGGTAGAGTCAGATTGCTCTGGGGAACACACTGAACTTCACCATTTATTGCATTACCCAATATGTATGACCAGGAGCTTCTGCAGACACCACAGTCACACAATTAACCAGGTTGGAAAAGACCTTTGACATCATCCAGCCCAATCTATCACCCAGCACCACAGAATCAACTCAACCATGGCACCAAGGGCCTCATCCAGTCTCTTTTGAAACACTTCCAGGATGGTGACTCCACCACCTCCCTGGACAGCACATCCCAGTGGCCAATCTCTCTGTCTGGGAAGAATTTCTTCCTCACCTCCAGCCTAAACTTCCCCCTGCACAGCTTGAGACTGTGTCCTCTGCTTCTGTCACTGGGTGCCTGGGAGAAGAGCCCAACCCCCACCTGGCTACAACCTCCCTTCAGGTAGTTGTAGACAGCAATGAGGTCTGCCCTGAGCCTCCTCTTCTCCAGGCTAAACACCCCCAGCTCCCTCAGCCTCTCCTCACAGGGCTGTGCTCCAGAGCCCTCCCCAGCCTTGCTGCCCTTCTCTGGACACCTTCCAGCATCTCAACTTGAGAGGTTAACAGGAGGTTAAGGTTAAGCTGGAGACAAAGTCAGGCTGTGCAAGTGTCCAGTGCTCCTGAGGAATCACAGAATGGCTCAGATTGGAAGGGAGCTCAGAGCTCATCTGCTCCAGCCTCCCCACCATGCCCAGGGACACCTCTCAGCCAGACTCAGCTGCTCAAGGTCTCATCCAGCCTGGCCTTCAGCACCCCCAGCAAGGAGGCAGCCACAGCCTCCCTGGGCAGCCTGTGCCAGAGTCTCACCACCCTCCTGCTCAACAACTTCTTCCTCAGCTCCACTCTAACCCTGCTCTGCCTCAGCTTCAAACCATTGCCCCTTGGCCTATCTCTAGACCCCTTCAGCAAAAGTCCCTCTGCAGCCTTCCTGCAGGATCCCTTCAGGTCCTGGCAGGCAGCTCTGAGGTCCCCCTGGAGCCTTCTCTTCTCCAGGCTGCACACCCCCAGCTCCCTCAGCCTGGCCTCACAGCAGAGGTGTCCTCATTGATGTGAGCTGTTCCTGTCCACCTTCCAGGTATGTTTAGTGCTGCAGAGAGGTAGGAAGCTCCACTTCCAGCTGTGTCTGGCACAACAAGGCTGCTGAGGAATTAATAGTGGCTCAGTCTCTCCCTCCAGTCATCATTAGAGGCAGAAGTTAAGTAACATGCATCAACTCCCTTCTCCCATTTGTTATCCAGGAGAAGCAGAACTAATTAAATCCCAGCCTCCAAGGGGCAATTCTTGGAGCATGAGGGAGATTGTGAAAAACCACATTCTCCCATTAACTCCCCACACAGCACCAGAAGAGCTGAGCTAGAAACCCACCAGCCTGCAGACAGCTTCGCCTCCCCATTTACATTTTAATGGGAGAGCAAAAGGACTTCTTGCTGAGTGCCAGGAGCTGATAGAGCTGTGCACATCCTGAGGGGGTAATAAATGCACTGACCCATATTCTTCACATCCTGATGGGGCAGTGGGGGAAAAAACTGTTCAAAGAGCTCACTTGCAGCAGTGATAATTACACTTGCTCTGGGAAAGCAAAAAAAACACATCAGAGATACCTGCACCTGCATTTGTGCTGAGACCCCACTTCCAATCCTGCCTCTAGGTCTGGTGTTCCCAGCAGGAGAAGGACACAGAGCTGCTGGAGAGAGGCCAGAGGAGGCCACAAAGATGATCCAAGGGCTGGAGCAGCTCTGCTTAGGCTGAGGGAGCTGGGGGTGTTCAGCCTGGAGAGGAGAAGGCTCCAGGGGAACCTCAGAGCTGCCTGCCAGGACCTGAAGGGATCCTGCAGGAAGGCTGCAGAGGGACTTTTGCTGAGGGGGTCTAGAGACAGGCCAAGGGGCAATGGTTTGAAGCTGAGGCAGAGCAGGGTTAGAGTGGAGCTGAGGAAGAAGTTGTTGAGCAGGAGGGTGGTGAGACTCTGGCACAGGCTGCCCAGGGAGGCTGTGGCTGCCTCCTTCCTGGGGTGCTCAGGGCCAAGAGTAGTTGAGAGGTGTCCCTGCCCATTGGAGTAGATGATCTCTGAGGTCCCTTCCAGCCTGAACCAAGGTTGAATAAGACATTATTTGGTATTGATAGCAAGAAAAAAAACCTTACTGAGAACTTGGAAGCTTGTAAAACTTAATTTCTTCCCCTTCTGAAGATCTCCTGCAGTTTCAGCCATATTTTCCATGGCTCTGAGCTGCTTCACCCAAAGAGAAACCATTCTGATTAGAGTTTTTTATCCCACAAGAGATGTTCTCTGGAATCATAACTGTTCTTAATCTGAATTATTACAGTTTGTGTTTCTACAGCTATCGTCCACAGCCCCCGTCTTACACCTTTAAAGCCAATTTACTGCCTTGTGTTACGCAGCTGAATACCAAAAGAAAAAGGGCAGGAGTCAATGTGAAAAAATAACAATCTAGCTCCCAAAGTGATTGTATTATCCTGACACTTTATTGACTCTTTAAAATGAAAGAAACCCCAAGACCAGTCCCTTTATTGACTGGATTGGTGCCCTTTCCATACCAAACTGATGAACAATCAATATCAAGCCAGCCACATAGTTATGAATCCCCTATAGCTCAATAAATTGTTAGGGAGCCGCCAGGTTTTACACAGGTAACCTAAAATGTCAGAAAAATATTCCACAGGCACCATAAACCAGAGTGGTCCTCATCTGAACCTCAGCCCAGCTGAAAGAAAACCCAGCCCTTGTCTGATGGCTTTGCCCTCGTGGCAAACTTGAGCTCCTTGTCACTCCTGGGTGACTCAGCACAGATGTGATTTTTGACTTACTGATAATCAGTTTTCCTCATTAGAGAGCAACAGGCTGTACCTGAAGGTCTAGAAAGTAGCTACATACAGATAGAGTCTAGAAAGTAGCTAGCTAGGTAGGTAGA